>NC_081421.1:76024831-76378998 GCF_949786415.1 Peromyscus eremicus
CTGGCTGTTTACCTTCCAAGTAAAATGTAGTGTATACTCCCCCAAGTTCTTCCTGCTGGGAGGCTTCCCCTTGCCGCTGTTATCCAGGGTTGTTCAAGAAAGGGGTCGCAGAACTACAGCTGTCCACTTTCAGTATGTGCCTGTACAGCATGCAGAGGCAACTGCAGAGCAGGTCCTAGCTGTCTCTTCCTCAGTAAACTAATCTAAACACATCCCATGAGGCTAGATGGGAAAAAGGCACTGAAGCAGGAATAGGAACCATTGTATAACTTATATGAGCCTTTCAGTACCTGCTTGGGACTGATCATGTGACTGTCACTGCCATTGGATTAGGGATTGCTGCTATGCACATCTAATATTGTGGTTTAGAAGGTTAGATGATAACCCGTTCATAGGCACCCAGGTCACATGGTAACTTGTGGCCCGATGTTTATCATTCAGTTTCCCCTAAGATCCTATAGCAGGCCAAGGGCTAGCTCTCAAAGGGAAGCAGTCCTCTGCAGATATCAGTAGGGCCTTGCTTCAAACTCTGAAAGGCCTCCATTGTGAATCATCTGTGCGGGCCTGCCACAGGCTCCAAACAACATCCCTATGTGCCATTGACACCTCAAGTACCATCCAGTCTGGGGGAGCTGAACTAAGAGGAACAGCCGCCTGCAGCAGCATGGACCTGCTACAGGACCGTTTCCTGTTCTGAGCTACATTCAAACTAGTAGCTTTTTGAGTCATTTGTTCTACGGGCCAAAGTAATGCACTTGAGGGGGGAGTGTACTGCCTCCCAAACCCAAGTAAGCTCACTCAGCCTTGTGCTTCTTCATTTGTACAGGAAGTCAGATGCAACGCCTTGTCCTTCACTGTAGAGAGGATGTCTGCATTCTCCACAGCAGTGACTTCTGGAAATGCTGTTATGGTAAAAACCTGTTGTTGGTTGTTTTTGCTCTTTCGAGGGGCCTGCCACCCAGCTCCCAAATAAATCACACAAAGGCTTATTCTTAATTATGAATACTCAGCCTTAGCTTGGCTTATTTCTTGCCAGCTTTCCTTAACTTAAATTATTCCGTCTACCTTTTGCCTCTGGGCTTTTTCCGTTCTCTTATTTCTGTAAATCTTACTCTTACTCCATGACTTGCTGTGTAGATGGGTGGCTGGCCCCTGAAGTCCTTCTTCTCTGGCTTCTTCTCCTTCTTCTCCTTCTTCTCCTTCTTCTTCTTCTTCTTCTTCTTCTTCTTCTTCTTCTTCTTCTTCTTCTTCTTCTTCTTCTTCTTCTTCTTCTCCTTCTCCTCCTCCTCCTCCTCCTCCTCCTCCTCCTCCTCCTCCTCCTCCTCCTCCTTCTCAGACTTCTCCTTCTACATATTCTCTTTGCCTGCCAGACCCACCTATCCTTTCTCCTGCCTCACTATTGGCTGTTCAGTTCTTTATTAGACCATCAGGTGTTTAGACAGGCACAGTAACACAGCTTCACAGAGTTAAACAAACACAACATAAACAAAAGTAACACACCTTAAAATAATATTCCCCAGCAAAAGCCCTCGAATTTGGTTGGATTTTTAGCCATCCTCTCACGTGCAAATGCCTTATCAACAAGTCCAGAGTGGCTGCTACTTCCTGTTCACTTGGTCCAATCAGTGAACTTTCATCACTGTAATGGACCAATGTGAACCCCATAGAAGACAGGAAGTAAAGATCCTGGTGAACTAAGTTATGACGCAGGGCCAGAGAGTTAATACACCTTTGAAATAGAGAGGTGAAGGTGTACTGTTATCCTTGTTGGCTAAAAGTGAATCGTTGCTGATGGTCCTTAGGGACAAGGATGAAGATAAAAGCATTTACTGGCTGTATATCAGGTAACAGGAGATGTGTTAATCTGCTGAAGCCAGCAAACCACAAATGATTCCAGCAGCTGCAATTAGAGTTCCCACTTGATTAGGTTAATAATAATCAACTGTCAGTCTATGACATCAATCCACCTTCTGTTAAATGCAGACAATGTGATGGGAACCACCATCCCTGCATCTTTCAAGTTCTTTATGGTGACACTAATCTCTACAGTTCCTTCAGGGATGTGATATTGATTTGGGTTCATTATTTCCCCAGGTAGAGGTATCTTTGAGTGACTTCCATTTGGCCTTCCTAATCATAAAAGCCTTCACTCACAGGTCTGGGAACCAAGTAGAGATTCAGCCAACTACTAAATATATATTATATACGGCAATTATTCATTGTTGGTCTGGACAAATAACCACAGGATGAGTTAACAGACCCACTGGGCCTATTGTGAGTGAGACCTTGGCTGAAACTAAATAATAACCTGACCTTCTGAAGTCCTTACTTTCATTGGAGGGCTATAAGCCTTGCTGCTCAGGAGCTCATGGAATTAGCATCAGTTCAGAGACAGTGTCCAGAAGGCCCTGAAAAGTCTGAGTATTTCCTTTTCCTTGATGTACAGTTACCCAGGTAAAAGACCATCGTTCCTTTTGGGAAAGGATATGAGAAAAAGTTCTGAGTAGTGTAACAGGGTTTTCTCAAGGGGACCTGGCCTTCCTTCATTCAAGGGGTTCTGTGTCCATACAGTAACTCATCAGGAAATTGGTTGAGGAATTTCAGTTCTCTGTTGCTGTGATTCAAGATAGCTTTTCAGTCATTTGGTCTGGAATTATTCTGCTTATACACATCAAGCAAACATTCAGTTGGCTTCCCATTATGTTTGCTTCTGATTGTGCTAGTTGGGTAAAATACATATGAAGAATTTGGGGAACAAAGATGGCTGGCGAAGCCTGAGAGACTCATGGAGGTTAGACAAAAAAAAAAAAAAAAGGAATCCGCAGGGCCTGCAATA
The DNA here is from genome assembly GCF_949786415.1 of Peromyscus eremicus. NCBI lineage: Eukaryota > Metazoa > Chordata > Mammalia > Rodentia > Cricetidae > Peromyscus > Peromyscus eremicus. Next base: position 76,027,668 of record NC_081421.1, read on the forward strand.
GCTCCAGAACAACTGGTGGGGGTGAGGGGAGCTGCTTTTTAAATGTGGACTCACAAAATTGGAAGAAGAGATGGCAGAGCCTCGTGCCCAGTCTCAGCCAGCAGGCTGCAAGCTGCAAGTGGAGAAGTCGTTCCTGGTAAGTCTTGGGGCTGCTCACACCATGTCAGAGAGATCTGCTGCTCCCTGGAGCTCTTGGAGAAACAGACCACTACTGAATAGGGCCAGCCCTGCCTGGGACAGAGCTGCCACAGCTGCAGCCTGTGCTGTTTGTCCTTCTGGGACAGGGAGAGCGCCGGGCAGCAGCCTTTGAGCCTGCCGAGACTCAAGATGGCAAACAGAGGGCAGAGAGGTCTACGGCAGCCAGGAGCTTACACAGAACCTGCCCTTAGATGCCCTGCCTAGCTGCAACATCCCCTTGACTCTGGACAACATCACCCCGACTCTGGGCAACAGAAGGGTATCCAAGATGAGTTTCAGCGTGGAAACCAGACCAACAACTCATTGCAATACATATTTGCATGCAAAGCTGTCTGGGCAAAAAAATTAAAAATTGTATATTTAAATACACACACACACACACGCACACACACACACACACACACACACACACACACTGCAGTTTCCAACGCCACTAAGATGAACGAATATTCAGTGGAGAGTTGGAAAAGACAGAGGAACAGAGCGGTGAGTAAGTGGTGGAGAGAGATGGAACTATAGACTATGGTGGTGACAGGTGTGAGAGAAGCCTGAGGTGGATGGGAAAAACATGTCATCATTGAGTAGGGCCAACAGGGTAGTGTGCAGGAGCCCAGAGCTTGCGCTCTGACTCAGCCCCCCAACATGCTGTCCAGCTACATGATCGCCCTGGTTCTGAGCAACAAAAGGATGTCCAAGATGAAGCCTGATGCAGCCTGAATCTATGTTGATGTCTGTGGGCCATGCTGCTCTGGGGACCATACTGATATTAGTGGCCTGCGTTTCTACCTGAGACCATGGTGATGTCTGGGTCTGTGCTGCTGCCAAATGCCATGTCTGGATCCAGTGGTCGTACTGCAGCTGGGGTCTGTGTTGATGTCCTTGGACCATGTTACCACTGGAAGGCTATTCAGATGTCTGTGGTCTGTGCTGGAGCCTGAACCCATGTTGATGTCCTTGGCCTGTGCTGCCACTGAGGGCTGTATTGGGGTCTGTGGCCAGTGCAGCTGTGGAGGGCTATGCTGACATCCATGGACGGGGTTGCCTCTGGAGACCATGCTGAGGTCCTTGGCACATGCTGACACCAGAGACTATGTGAATACCCGTGGTCCCTGCTACCACCAGAAACCAAATATAAGTCCATGAACCATGCTCCAACTGACCGTGAGGGGCAAGGAAGCTACCTACTTTTGCTGTGGTATTGGTGAATGTAGACTCACAGTTGAGAAATAGGGACATAGAAGGCCTCTGTGACAACCGCTACCGCCATTCCCACCCCGCCCCCAAAAAGTAACAGTCCAGACAGGAAACCATCATCACTTTGTGATAAGGGTGCTGAAGTGCAGCTCTCCACAGTTGACGGCTTCTGGAGAGGGTGTGGGTGAGGAAGGACCCAGTTTTCTTTAGGGGGCTGGCCACTGGAAGTTTGACCACACTCCAGTGAGCATATGGGCAACACAAATAGAACTTGTTCCTTTTTTCCTTTTTTTTCCTTCTTTTTTTTGGGGGGGGGGGTCCCAAGGATGGGGTGGCAGACTTGGGGGGGACTCAGAAGTGAGTGCGCTCAGAGTTCATGATGTGAAATTCCCAAATGATCAACAAGAATATTGTGGGGGAAAAAAAGATTTGGAGTGTCCCTTTCCACAGCTTTCCTATACATGATTTTCTCTCTAGTATGTGGCCATGTTGGTGGCCCCATTATCCTCTGGCCCCACCTAGCAGTAAGCCTAGAACTTTCTGCTTGGTGTTGTCACCCACCCTGAGTCTTCTGCTCAATCAACCAATTCTCACTCAGTGTCTTTCCTCCAGTTTCTGGCCTTGGTGTCACTCTCTAGTGGCTTTAGTAAATGGCGTGGCTATAGTCTACAGACAAGTCAGTTCATCCGAAGCACTCTCCCATGACCATGTCTACACTCATCAGATCAAACAGTACTTTCCTAGTACATGCCTCAAAATCTTTCTCCCGGAGTATGGTTTTGTTATTGCTTTTAAATTATTTTTCTACTTTGTAGCACTCTAGAAAATACATTTCTGTGCAAATTAAGCCCAATTTTATTTTGCCACTTAAGCCAAAGAGCTGTCTTTATTTATTCTTTAATCTTTAAACTCAGATTACCTGAGTGCACAGTTGCTTTGAATTTTCATTTTATTTCTGTCAGTATTCTGTGTAACCAAGATATTTCTTGTACTCTGAGTCCACTGGCCCTGAAAACAACTTAATCCCTGTTAATACTCAGCATTACAATGCTAATATTATGTCGATGCTGAAGGAAGTTTGGCTCTTAGGATTTTGTTGTAGAAAGAGATTACTATAAGAATAGATGAGATAAGGGTTGGTCCACAGTCCCTGATCTTTTTCTTCTTGTTCTGTAAGGTCATTGTCCTTGTACCTGGAGAGCAATGGAAACCTTCTCCCACGCTGTTGGACTGTTTCCCTCTGCAAACACACAACCACTTCCAGCAGCTTCTACCCCCAGGCACCCGCTAGCACGAGTGCTTACAAAATACCATGTTCTTGGTCCTGAACTTTCTCCATCCCACATTCCTCATTTTAATCACAGCAAAGTGCACTTATTAAGGTCCTGGCTGAGCGTGGTGCTGCAGCCAGCAAGTTACACACGAGCAGGCCCCGCTGTCAAGGCAGACAACATCACAATGAAGAAATACAGACGGCTCAATGTAAACACTGAATGATGATTCCTTTAAGTCTGTGGTCTACTGTGCCTATAGGATGCCAAACATCTGGATGAAAGATGTAACTTTCGGCCAGGAAGCTGGCTGCTCTTCCAGATAATTGAATAGACTTTTATGTGAATTGCCTAAACCCAGCAATTATAATAGTTATACTAACTTATATTTGTATAATGATTTACAACTGCAGTATGCGTATATGAGCATGCATGTGTGTAGTAAATGTGTGTATGCCTGTATGTATGCATAAAGCTTCGCTTAATTGCTGTATCTTTATGGGATAGGCTTATTTATATCTTTTTAAAGAGGCATGTGAGAGCCTTTATCAAGCATGCGTTGGCCTCATACTCTACACTCAAATATGAGGCCTACAAAGGAGAAATGGCAATCCCTACCATTCGGTGCTCACAGACCTGGGGAGGAGCTCGAAACTGAATGAACCTGACTTGCCCAAGGTCACACAACTAGTTACTGTCAGATCTGGGACTCGGTCCAACTTTTCTGGCACCCAGACCAACACTTCGTTTACAGCTGCCTTCAATAAAGGCCAGATGAACTTCCAAAGAGCAGCAGGGGAGATGGAGTGGGAAGAGCCCTACCAACAACACTGAGATCAGAAACGAAGCACAAGTCGTTGGAACTACAGCTATGGAGACCACGGTCAGACCCTAGAGAATGTTTTTGATGAAATGTCCTAAGGATGGGAACTGATGACATGGCTGTCATGTCTTCTGGGTACAGATGTGGACTGTGGACAGACACAGGCAGACGGGGCAGCCTCAAGCAGCAGATGATTTCTCTGGTGATGGGGTTACAGCTAAACGTTTCTCCTTTCCATCCTTTCTGTCTTTCTGTCTCTGAAACATGAGCTGTTGCCTTTCATTTTGATTGATGTTGCTTAGATATAAATTATAGGCAAGTAAACAGAATATCATAGAAAAATTAAGGTTTCTGAAATAAAACAGACTTGGATCCAAATCTCAGGTTCTTGATGACTCTATATGATCTATGTCAGATCTCTGTGCCTTGGTTTCTTTGGTGGAGAATAACACTAACTTACACAGTTGTGTTAAGTATTAGAGATTCTGTATTAGACACCAAGATATAAGCCACCACACAACCTGCAATTATTTTTATCACCATCATTATCTAGTATGAGCCACGAACTGCTATTGAAATGGGCAGCTATTGCTAGGCCTTCTGTGAACTGCAGGTGTGGCCAAGTGTCTGAATAACATCTTTAACACAGAGAACAGTAACCTGGAATCATCCTCATCAGTAGAGAACAGGAACTGGGCCAAGCTGTACAGATATGAACATGTAGAAAATGCTACCTTGTCTTACAGAGATGTATCCTCAACAAGCATGGACTGAGTCTATCCTATGCATCAGAGACAAAAGAAACAGTAGTGCTCTGAAGGGAGGGGACTATGAATGTAGCTAAGTGCTGGAGTGTTGGTCTGACACATACAAGACTCTGGGTTCCATTCCCAGCAGTGCAGGAAAATAAAAACAAAACAAAGCAATAAATAAATAAATAAATTGATTTCTCTGTGCTGGGTGGTTTTGTGCGTCAGTTTGACACAAGTTAGAGTCATTAGAGGAAGGAGCCTCATCTGAGGAAATGCCTCCTTAAGATCCATCTGTAAGGCATTTTCTCACTTAGTGATCAATGAGGGAGGGCCATGGTGGGTGGGGCCATCCCTGGGCTGCTGGTCCTGGGTTCTATAAGAAGGTGGGCTGAGCAAGCCATGGGAAGCCAGCCAGTAAGCAGCTCCCCTCCATGGCCTCTGCATCAGCTCCTTCTTCCGAGATCCTGCCCTGTTTGAGTTCCTGTCCTGACTTCCTTCAGTGATGAACAGCAACACTGAAGTGTTAAGCCAAATACACCCTTTCCTCCCCAACTTGCCTTTTAGTCATAGTGTTTCATTACAGCAACAGAAACCCTAACGAAGACAGTCTCCATTCTTATTAGAGTGCAGTAAGAGAAGAAACACTCCTAAGAACATAAATACAATATAGCATGATGGTTATAATCATAAAGATAGTATCTTAGTTAGGGTTTCTATTGCTGCAATGAAACACCATGACCAAAAACAAGTTGGGGATGAAAGGGTTTATTTGGCTCACACTTCCACTGAAGGAAGTCCAGACAGGAGCTCAAACAGGACAGGAATCTGGAGGCAGGAACTGATGCAGAGGCTGTGGAGGTGAGCGGCTTACTGGCTTGCTCCTCATGGCTTCCTCAGCCTGCTTTTCTTATAGAACTCAGGACCATCAGGCCAGGGACGGCACCCCTCACAGTGGGCTGGGCCCTCTCACATAACCATTAAGTAAGAAAATGCCCCACAGGCTTGCCCAGAGCCCAGTCTTAGGGAGGCATTATTTTAACTGAAGTTCCCTCCTTTAAGATGACTTTAGCTTGTGTTAAGTTGACATAGAACTAGCCAGAAGAGATAACCATACCAGAGCTTAGATGATGAACACATAGCCAGCCCAGCCATGGAAGAAGGAAACCTGGGAGGATTTCTGAAAGGGTGGCCCCTGGTCTAAGCCCTGAACATAGGCAGGAGCTATAGGGGCTCATTAGAGAAAAGGGACCAGACAGGATAGAATGCACCACCATGGATTCTAGATCCACAGATGCTGTGTTTTGCCAGAGCATAATGGGATGTAGAACTAAACAGGATTCTGTGCACCTCATCCAGAGAACAGGGAAGAATTTGAAGTGGGGTGGGCAGGAGTTAAAGAAGTTGGGTTTGCATTTCAGCACACTCTCTGGAGCCCTTTTGAGCAGGACAGCCCAGCTGCAGTTAGAGGCCACCTCTAATGGGTCAGGAGAAACAGCCCAGATCCGGTAATGATCATGGAGCAGATATAAGGGGCTAGAAACTAGATAGAAGGGCTATCTCTGAGGAGCCCAAGAGCCTGGTGAGAAGCAGATAGGGAAGAATTAAACTCTTAGAACTTGCTACAGATCCAGTCTGGGCAAACTTCATGGGGGAGGGAAGACATGAAATCCCTTTAAAGAAGAAGAAATGGATGAAGAAGGGGCACATCCTAGGCAGGTGAACAGAGCTTAGAAGGTCAAAGAAGCAGGGATTATTGGCCTGTGGATGGGCTGATGGTACAAGCACGTGATCTCTGACATGCCTTCAGTAACTTGAATTCTATCCCCATCTTGGGGAAAGCTTTTGTGGCAGGTTAGAGTATACAGTCTCCCCAAAGCTCTTTCCAAAAACTAGATACAAAGAGACTATAATGAGATGAAGGTAGGAAATAGATTCTGCACTTCATTCATTACAGTCTAGGTGGACAAAAAAGGACTTCGTTGCTCCTGGTGGCATGGAAGTTCTGGTGGCCTTGATGACCCCACACTGTGAGACCTTCCCCCTGCTCCTGTCACATCCCTCCCTCCATCCCTTCTCCCTGCCAGGCAGGGGCACGCAGCTGTCATGGGATGACAAGCTGTGCCCAGGAAGAAGAGGAAAAGGAAGATGGAGGAACAGGTGAGAAAAGAGAAAACAGCGAGCGGGTCAAGAGGAAGAAGAAAGACTGTCCAAAAACGAGAGGTTTTCTTACCAACCTGGGCATCCTAGGTCCGAACACAATCAGCCAACTCCCTCCACAGAGGACCAGACGTCTGATGGTCTCAGTCTCACCTCCTCCCTCCACAGAGGACCAGACGGTTGACAGTCCCTGTCTCACCTCCTCCCTCCACAGAGGACCAGACGGCTGACAGAGACGGGAGGTCTCACCTCCTCAACTATCCGTAGCCAAACAAAAGCAGCTATGGGCAATGCTTCAATGTGTACATCTATGTTTCAGTAAAACTTTATTTATGGGCAGTGAGATTTGTATTTCATAAAGTATTCTGCATGCCACGAGATATTATATTTTCAGAACATTAAAAAAAACTATGAAAGTCATTCTTAGCTCAAATATGAACCTAGGCAGTGGTTACATGTCTCCTGTAGAGTGTGGATTGCCATGCCTGGTTCAGAATCACCTGACAGCTGAGGAGATGAGATGGGCAACTATTATGAAAGGGTATCTCCCAAATAGACACTCCCGTGGGATGGGAGAGAACAGTGCACTGAATTGGTGGAAAGAACTCTTCTCTGGGTTTTATGGGTGCATTCCTGGCTGACAGTAAATTGTTTAGCAAGGGGCCGTACCACCCCTCCATAATTAAAGATATAGTGGCGGGCTCTTACATTTATATTATTTAAATTTTGAAGGGCTGCTCTCTATATCTCTACACTACATTATAATAATTAAAATATGCAACAATATAATAATAAAATAAAGTAACACATATCCTGGCTATTATATGCTCCTCTGGCTCCTAGAAAATATCTAGATGACAGCTAAGCCTGGCCATTTGAGCTGCAGGTCCTTCTGTGGACTTGCCTGGCCATCGGGAAACTGGCATAACTGTCACAGGTATGAGACTTACTCTAGCCTAACTGGCTGTGCCAGTCTGTGAGGTCCTCACACCTACAGAGACACATGATGCTTTAGCCCCCCTCACAAAATGCCATCTCTTCACTGGTTGCTAGCAATGTTTTCTAAGTTCCAAAGACTTGTGTGGTCACGTCTGGAAAATGTCTGAGTTTGCAAGCTCTGTCTTCTCTTCTAGTGGTGTAACGGGAAGAATAACTCGCAAGATTCTTGACAGAAAGCCCAGTCATTTCCCTAGGCCTGATCATATGTCTCTGGATTGCCTTCAGATAAATTATCCATATCATGTCAAGTTCAGACACTAAAACCACCAGCCTATATATTTTTCCTTCCTCTAGCTCATGGCCCCCAGAGTAACAGGAGTCATATAATTATATTTCCCTTCTTTTATGCTATTTGGAAGCATGTCTTCCTCCACATAGACAGAAAGTCCATGTTTCCATTGTCCTGCTCCCTCAGTTAGGCTTTAAGAACTTGATCTGAATTCCCAGCTACCACCCTTCTCTCTCACGTATAATCTTTTAAAGATAGGTAGAAAAGAAAGTAGTCAAACATGGAATTAAACAAGTATGTCCAGAAAAAATGTCTGCATATGTGCTTCTCATAGCACTGTTTTCAATCACCAGAAGATAGAATTGACCTAAGTGTTCCTTCATGGGTGAACGAAGAAAGGGGGTGTGGAATGTATGTATCATGGAATGTTATTGAGACGTTAACAATAATTAAAGCCTTTCATGTGCAGCAAGATGGATGGAACTGGAGAACATTACGTTAAATGAGAGAAGCCAGGTGCGTGAAAATATTGCAAGTTCTCACTTTCATGTGAAAGCTAAAGAAGAGAATAGGATGCTAGTTACCAGGATCTGGAAAAGGCATGAAAGGAAGGCTAGGTGGGGAGAGGGTGATTGACAGGTATGGGCCACTGTGAGCTAGGTGGAACAGTTTCTAATGTTCTGTAACACAGTAAGGTAGCTATAACCGAAAAATTAATAGAATATTTGAAAATAGCTGTGCAGAGAATTTTGAATGGTCTCCACACAAAGAAACAATAGCTACCTGAGGAGAGAGCTGTGCCAGTGACTGCTCTGAGCGTTACACATTTGTGTGTGTATGTGTTGAAATACCACACTATACTTCATAAATATGTGCATTCATTATGTGTCAGTTGAAACACACACACACACAAACACACACATTGGGGGCGGGGCTGGCAAGGAGGCTCAGCAGGAAATGGGGTTTCCTGCTAAGCCTGACGACCTGAGTTCAGTCCCTGGCACCCACATGATAGAAGGAAAGAATTGACCCCCAAAAGTTGCTCACCAACTTCCATGTGTGCACCGTGGCATGTGCCCTTGCCCAGGAAATAAATACATGTGAATTAACTTTTTAATTACAAACATAAATAAACACATAATCATCTATCAGAGGGTCGAGAGGCACCCTCTAGGGAAAGTAAGCTTACTAATGATGTTCTTTCTACACTCTGTTGGCTTTTGTGATGGTGAAGAAGCCAGCCGGCCACTGGATCCACTGATGGCCTAAAAAGTATAATCCACAGACCTCACACTTGAAAGAACTCCACAAAGGGAACTTCACAGGACCCCAGTAGTAGGCTTTACTGTTCACATCCACACTAGCCTGCACTCACAGGACTTGACCAGCCCTGGGAAGGAGCCCACCCCTCGCTGTGGGGAAGATGGACGTTCTTCTCCCATCTGCCAGCTCCAGGCAGACCCCCGCTGCTGTCATGAGCACAGGGCTGGTTCAGCTGCCTCCCCACAAATCTGGTTCTGAAGGAAATGCACAGTCCTGCTGAAAACACATCCATCCTCTCTTCCCATTTGATCTTCTCCCACATGCCTTTCAGATTAACGCTGGCGCTCTCTTTCCATCTGTTTGCAGTGCCTGGCTAGAAGCACACGAGTCCGGCTCTGGCCCTCTGTGGGTCTAGGGATGCTGTCACAGGATGCTGCTTTGGAGCAGGGGGTGGCGGCGGGGGATCTGTGGCAGAGCAACTCATGTCTTATTTCAAGTCAAAGGACACTAGATGTGGGCCTCCTCTCTCCCAGGAATCCTCACACAGTTGATGCCAAGTCATGCTGCTGCTCAAATTCAGGGCAGGCTCCCATTCCTCTCCAAGTCCTCCCTGTGACCAGCAACAACTGAAATGACCTGTGACCTCTTCTCCCACTAAGCCTCCTCTTCTTACTCTCCCATAGCTCTGCCTCAGTGCCTTTGCACTGCCTGTAGCCTGTCCTGCTCCACCGCAAGGCCCTCTTCCTCAGCAACTCAAGTCTTTGTGCAAATAACATCTTTCTCAGTTGAAAGCTGGAGGCCTCTGACGCACTGCTTACACCCTCTTCCCATCCTGCTCTGCCTCTCTGTTCTGCATTGCACCTACCACTTGATGCCTTGGCCCAAGTTCTTAGACAACGGAACTGGGAAAGATCATTCCAGAGAAAAGAAACAAGGAAGGGATGGAGGCAGAGCGAACCTAAGAGAGTGATTTCTGAATGGCTGTAGTTTTGGAACAAGTTGGCCCCGTCTCATAAGACATCTTCAGAGAAACCGTGCCAACCCAGAACAGTTTCAGTATGCCTAGAGGATGGAGAGAAAGCATCATCTTTTTCTGCACTCCCTCTCTCCATGAATAACAGAACTTTTCATTCTTCTAGGTGATGAGAACATGGCTTGGCACACAGTCCCTCACCTAAATGGTCACAAGAAATCCTCATGTATAGCAAACAAGGGACTATTGGGGTGTACCTGTGAACAACAAGGGGAACAGGGGCTGCAGGAATGGCAGGGGGTGACAAAGAGGCACTGGTGCCTCCCTGACTTCAGGATAGATGGAGATCCTTCTGGGGATGCTCCAGCAAGACAGAGGACATGTTCAAGCCAGACTTCAATCCACACGACCTTCAAAGGTGCTGTCCACCTCTCTTAGCTAGAATATAAGTATCTTGTCTGTTTGTGTTCCCTGGTGTACACCAAGAATCTAAACAGCACCTGGCACATGATAGTTTTTCAGCACGCTGTTGAAGGAATGAAAGGGCTACCAGGCTGCATAACACAGACCCTGAGCCTTCGGTGCTCAGGGAAACCCAGGCAAGCAAAGGGATCTTCATGGTGCCAGTCATGGAGTGCCATGCAGAGGCAGGCAGGTGGCTGCAGGCACCCACCAGAGCAGCAGGCACTGAGCTCAGAGTGCCAATGCTTCTACTTCAGGTGGAGTTAGATATGTCCAACCTGGTCTCTCTAAGGAAACAGGAGCACTAGTGTGGGAGGTGGACATCTGGACTCAGTGACTAATCAGCAGCCAGACCAAGGGTGTGTCGTGATGCTGTTGCTGCTAATGAGTAGTCACCAAGCATCTAGTTGTGCCAGGGCACAGGCTGAGTGTTGCCATTTATTTTCTTACTCCATTCTTACGATCGATCATATGTCGGAAAGGGTGGGACAGTCCTCGTTTCACAGAAGAAAACTGACCTGAGTATAGAGAAAGCCAGTAGGACCCACTGAGCTCTGCTGACCAAGAAGTCTAGGGTTTGAACTCAAAGCTGACCAAGTCTACTCTGATAATCACCCCCTCTTGCACTGTGCCACTGTCTTAGTTTAGGTTTCTATTGCTGCCATGAAACACCATGTCCAAAAAGCAACTCAGGGAGGAAAGGGTTTATTAGGCTCACACTTCAGCATTGCTGTTCATCACTGAAGGAAGTCAGGACAGGAACTCAAACAGGGACGGATCTTGGAGGCAGAAGCTGATGCAGAGGCCATGAGGGGAGCTGCTTACTGGCTTGCTTCTTTTTCATTGTACATCTTCATTAGAGTTATCGCAAATATCCACACAACAGAGTCTACACTAGGCTGTTTTGAGATTTCTTCTGCCAACAGAACTAATCCAAAACTCTTCACTTTAGCCTCAGGCAGACTCTTCGGACAAGGGCAAAAGGCAGCCACTTCCTTCATCAAAATATCCCAAGAACAATTCCTAGGCAACACACTAAACTTCTTCCCCTCTGAAACCTCTTGATCCAGCCCCAGACAGTTCATCCAATCACACTCATCACCACGGTCTTCCATACTGCTACCAGCATGGTCCAGTAAGCAGTGCTTAAAGCAGTCCACGGATTTCCTAACCCAAAGTACTGAAGCCCATATTACTCCAAAGAAAATCATAGTTAGGTCTATCACAGCAATACCCCACTTCTGGTACCAACTTTTGTCTTAGTTTGGGTTTTTATTGCTGCAAAAAGACACCATGACCATGACAACTCTTATAAATGGAAACATTTAATTGAGGGGACTCACAGTTTCAGAGGTTCAGTCTGTTGTTATCATCATGGTAGAGAGCACAGCAGTGTGCAGGTAGACATGGTGCTGGAGCTGAGAGCCCTACATCTTGACTCAGAGGCAACAGAAGTCGACTGACTGTCACACTGAGGGAAGCTTGAGCAAAAGAGACCTCAAAGCCCATCCCCATAGTGACACACTTTCTCCAACAAGGCCATACCAGTGGCCCCCTTCCCATCCCCGGACCCATAAGCACCAGCCTCTCTATTTGGTCCACAAGAACATACACAAGGAACCAGCCAGGGTAGAGATGCCACTTGAGGAGCCACAGTGGGACCCTAAAGACACACAGTATTCTCTATAGCTCCATGTTACCAAACTACTCATTCATTTCGTACCCTGAGGTGGGACCAAGCCTGGTACCTTGAAGCCTATGACCAAACAAGGTGACCGATGGCCTCCATGATCAACCCACATCAGCACTGTCCAATAGAAACATGATATGAATCACATAGAAAGTGATATATATATATATATATATATATATATATATATATATATATATATATGCCAAAGAATAATTAAAAATATTCTTTAAAGAAAAAAAGAAAATTCCACATATTCCAGAAGCCACCGTTTGAAAAGCAAACAGAAAAGGGAGAAATTAACATTTTATCTATCTAAAAATCTAATACATTAAAAGTATTATTATAGCACATAATCATATAAAAACTTATTTGTTTGATTTTTTTTTCCCTTTGAGACAGGGTCTCATGTAGCTCAGGCAGCCCAACAATGACTTGGAAATCCTGATTCTCCCATGTCTGTCTCTGAAATGGTAGGAATACAGGCGTGTGCCACCACACCTGACATACGTGCTGCTAGGGACTGAGTCCAGGGTCTCTGGCATGCCAAGCAAGTATTCTACCAAATGAGTCATATTTCTAGATTGCATAAAATGTATTGAAATAATTTACCCTCCACTTCAAAGGCTCCACATGCTTAGTGGCTAGATATGGCTGGTGGTTGCTGTTTTGGACAGTATGGTGTTGATGGAGGACACACACACATACACACATATGGAAGCCTATTTTCAGGTTTCTAGTGGCTTTACCCAGTAGGTCTGCAAAGAGGAGATGATTGGACCACAGGCCTGAGTGCAGGTGTCTGAGATGGTCTGCACTTGGCTGTGCTCAGGGGAGGTCTTTTGCTCCACCCCTTGGTGTTTCTGTAAATACCTTAGGGCAGAGACAGTCAGGGCCCATTGGAATAGGTTCTGAGCCCTCTCGAAGTTATCCTGTGTTTTCTATCTGTTTATCTCCACAATCTAAATCCTTCTATCTAATATTTCCTGCTGCTCGCACTCAAGAAAACTCTGGGAAACTGTGGGGTTAGTGGGTAGCCACCCCGCACATGCACATGTGTGCGTGTGCACACATACACACACACACACACACACACACACACACACATTAGAACAGCACAAATAACAAGGAGCATTGTTGAATCCCTGAAGTAAATCCCACCAGTTAGAGTCTCACGCCCAGGCATCTGGGCACCACACTGTAGACAGCCTGGGATGCAGAAGCAAGGATACCTGAAATTATACCCAGAGCACAGACAAAAGAGAGGAAGCCAGTCCCTCACGGGGGAAGGAAGGGAAGGAAGACATCTGGCTTGCTACCCTTTGAAGTTCAGCTCACCTTCTAGTGTCTGGCGTTAAAGGCCAAGGAAAGAGCAGGAGGCCTTTAAGCAATTGAGGCAAGAGGGCAGAGGTCTTTGGTCAATTCCTTGGGAAATGATTTTCATATGAGATTCAGGAGAGAGAGAGACCGAGTGCAAACTTGTAAAGTTAACAATTTGTACGTCCGGGCAGCATCAAACGACAGGAATAGGAAGTCCTGAAACGTTGATGAAAGCCCCAGCCCTAGGCTCCTTTACACCGAAATCTATTGCTTCTCAGAACAGACTCACACAAGCCAAGGATGGCAGAGACACTTGGTGTTTTTTCTAAGACTTTAGGACTTAGAGACTGCTGGGGGAGGGGTCTGTGAGACTTAGAGACTGCTGGGGGAGGGAGGCTGTGGTTTTTCTAGGACTGGGATGAATTGAAATGGACCACAAAAAAGAAGGAAAACATTCCCAGCCCTCCTCTGTGAGACCCCAAACGCCATCAGAACATGTATGCAGTGAAGGAGGATGGTCTCTGCCACCAGCAGAATTTCCCAACGCCTTCCCTCGATGCCTCCTCACAGGCCCCCCAAACCAGGGTTGCAGTGTGTACTTGGTCTGCTCCCTGCTCCCTGCACCCCTTTGAGACTACACCATCTGGGCGACACTGCCAAGCTCCACACGGAGTGTTGACTTGCTCTGTTTGTGAGGTGGAGGCCTGAGCCACATGGAAGACACATGCAGGAAATGCATTGTAATATTCCGATGTTTATAATTCGAAGAGGAGGGCAGAGTCCAGCACGGGACTGATCCGGTTCCAAATCTCTTCCTGGAGTCAGATTTAAAAGAGAAACGCTAAGGGAAGCTCTGTGGTGATGTGGGTGAGTCCTAACAAGCCACAAGTTCCTCTCTGCTGGTGTTTGCACAGATTTCTGGTCTCTTGTGCTCTCCTCACAGGGACGAGCCCATCCATGTGGAAGTTTACAGAACTCTGAAAACCACCTCTTGTGATTATTAGTATCAGATTCAGAAAAATCTGATTTTCTACAAGGTCATCTGCAGGACAGCAGCCTCCTTCTACTGTAATACCTTCATAACTTTTTATTGTTGTTGAGATCTTAAGCATGGCCATCCCAGTGCCTTGTCCAGTTTTGCTGATGTTAACCAACCACCCAATCATAAGCCAGTCTCCAAATTTCTCTCTGAGACAAACCACAGCTTAGATTGGGCCTGTTCCAATTCGCTGGCACACACCCATTGGAGAAGACACTCTTGGGCCTGAGGACTCTCCAAAGCCCTCTGTCTGGGCTGGCTGCTCCCCTCCGGCTGCTCTGAATCACGGTCCACATTGCCTCTCACTTAGCATGTGAGGTTTTCTAACTCTTGCTGGGAAGTAGATTTCCTGGGCTCCCTGGCCTAACAGTGAGACTCTGTAATCACATGACTCAGGAAGAGAAGCAGGAAAGCAATGGAGTGAGCAAGCAAACTCCCTGGAATGGAGACAGAGTCATTCCTGTGAGCATAGCACTTTACAGTTTACCAAGACTTCAAACAGAACCTCATTTCACCTCCAGGCCGAGAAAGATTTAACCTTCTTTTTAGACTAAGGAGCCTGAGGGACTGGAAAGACAGCTTAGCAGTAAAGGTCATTTTATGTTCTTACAGAAGATCCGGGTTCAATTCCCAGTACCCACATGCTGGCTCACAACCATCCATAACTCCAGTTTCAGAGGATTTCATGCCTTCTTCTGACCTCTGCAGGCACCAGGCACACACACACACACAGTGCACGTACAAAATACAGGCAAAAATACTCATGTACAGAAAATAAAATAAATACATCCAAAAAAGAAAATAATAATAAAGAATAAGGAAGCTGAGCCCAGTTTGCAGATACAGCTCACCTGAGACCACACACAGTTGGTAGTAGAGGCAAGAATCAGACACCCTTTAGTCAAGACACAGCCAATCTGCCCATGCTGGATCTCTTTCAGCAGCAAGTATTTCAGAAATGAAGATTGGTTGTAATTGTCTTTATTTAATCAAATTCTGAATGTTTAATCTCAGATTAGCATGCCTCTTTCACCTACCCTATTTCTAAGATGGTACTTAGGCAAAACAATAAATAATAATGACTAACATAATTAAGAGAATAATAGTAATAAGTCAATGACTATAATGGAAGAAAAAAGTAAAATACTATTTATTTATTTATTTATTTATTTATTTATTTATTTATTTATTTATTTATTATGTAGACAGGGTTCCACTGTGTAACCCCGGCTGGCTGAAACTCACTATTGAGAATTACAGTGTTCTCAAACTTGCTCAATCCCCTGCCTCTGCCTTTAAAGGGCTCAGACTATAAGAGAACATCCCTCTCCTGTTGGAAATAAGAAAAAATAAATGCAAGAGACTAGCAAAAATGAAGCCTTTTTAATATACAGCTTTGTCAGAAAGGGAGGCCAACACAGAGGAAGGGAAGAGGTGGCTAATGGCATTGATTTGGCACACGATGGAGGTTTTTAAAGTTCTCCAGTCTTGAGGAATTCCTTTCCTCAGAGGCCAGAACTAATGAATAATTGGGGGCTTGAGACTGGTCCCCTTTTCTGACCAGGCTCTCAGAGTTCTGAGACAAGCAGGCACTAGCTATCACCTAATGGGAGAGGAACTCCAGGCCTCCTGCTTCTCTCTGACTCCGATGAACTCTAAGCAACCCTCGTTAAAAGTGGACCATAATGACCTATTTCTCAGAAAATCCAAAGCAAACACCTACTAGGGATCTCCACTGTGAGAAAATCATACACATCCCCATGTTTAAGAAACTTCTCTAGTTTGAGCAACAAAGAAAGTTCCGTGTTGCTAAGGGTGAGGGATCCACATTGTCAATGGCGTGGCAGGCATGGTGAACTTTGAAAGACTGTGGGCCCTGCTAGAATGAGCCACGTGAGCAAGCCTGGGCATGACTCTCAAGACTTCCCCGAAAGCAAGTCACCGGGACCACCTGCTAAAAATAAAACCTCCTGAACTCTGGGCCAAGCTTCCTGAGTCATAATTTCCCAGATGAAGGCCTGGTCAATCCTGTCTTTAACCTGAGTCCTAGGTGATCCTTCTTCTCCTAGGGCCGGCAAAGAGACAGTGGACAGCATGAGTAAGCCCAGGGTCAGAGATGGCTCAGCTGTGGAGGAGGGAAGCACAGAGAACATGGTCAAGGGATCCGGAGGGTGAGACCAAGTGAAGACAAATGTCACAGTGAGAGCAGGGCCATCAAGAAGCCACCAGGATGACGACATATGGAGGGGGCAGGCTCCAGGAAAAAGACCTGTGGCTCCCTCCTGCCCTATGTAGTGGGGAAGGCAATGTGGGCAGCTAGGTGGTCCTGATGTCAAAACATCACCGGTTGGACAGCAGCCTTCATCTGGAGGCAGGACAGCAACAGAGTGGCCCAAGTTGCCAAATGACATCATCTGATCAACACTCAAGCCCTTTTCTCTTTTAACCAAATGCTTTCATGAGCAAGCCCTAGGAGACCCCAGCAGAAAGAAGTCCCCATAGGCCATGGCACAAGTTGGAAGACCCTTGGTCTAAACGAAGATTGGGTTCACAGCCCAATTTGGCAAGAACCTCCCCATGAAAAAGCACTTTTGCCCTCATTTTTCCTATAATTGAAAGACAGCAAACATCCTGTATTGCTTACTGTGTGTCCAGCAATGTTTGTATATTCTATATGCTTAAACACAAATAGTTCTCATTATAGCCACGTAACTGTACTTTTGATATTGTCCCTGCTTGACCAGTGAGATGTCAAGAGCTGAATGAAGGAAAGAACTGGAAATTTATAGCTTCTAAGTCTGTTTTAGCTGAGCGACAAGAGGCCCGTGTGAGAAGGGAACGTCTCACAGGGGAGAGGAAAGGGTTCAGTGGAAAGGCCAACATAACTTCAGTCCACGGGACAGAAAAGAAACCGGGGTGTGAAAAATAGATGTCATCATCAAGGGCCCTGGAGGAGTTAGGGTGTCATTCTGTGTGCAGTGGGAAACATTGGCAGGCTTTAAACAAGAAAAAGATATGGTGTGTGTGTGTGTGTGCGCACATGTGTGTGCGTGCACTTTGGGGAGCATGTATGTGCTCATGTATGTGGAGATCAGATGTCATTCATTCTCCAGGAGCCCACCTCACTGGTTTTGTTTTGAGACAAGGTCTGTCACTGGAACCTGGAGCTTGCCTGTTAGGCTAGGGTGGCTGGCCCACAAGCCCTAAGAGTCCCTCTGTGTCCACCTCCCTGGTGTTGGGGTCACAGTGGATGGGCCACTCTGGCCAGCTCTGCACACAGGTGCTGAGGCTTGAGCTCAGTTCCCTCTGCTTGCACAGAAAGCACCCTGCTGACTGAGCTGTGTCTTTCTTCTTGTTGCTGTTGTGTCTGTCTGTCTGTCTGTCTGTCTGCCTGCCTGTTTGTTTCTGGCAACCTGGGAAGAGAACAAACCACCTGTAGGTTAGGAAGACATGACTTGTTTTTTGTTTTTATTTCTCAAGACAGGGTTTCTCTGTGTAGCCTTGGCTGGCCTCGAACTCAGAGAGCCGCTTGCCCCTGCCTCCTGGGTGCTGGGATTAAAGCGTGGTGAAGGCTATGAGTACACGACTTTCGTCCAGGAAGGAGAGAGCAGTGGGCAGACGGGTGTTAGCCATGGCGGGAAAGGATGGAGACTAGCTTGGGGTGTGCTTTAGAGACAGGACACGCTCATGGTGCTGCTTCCATCAGCATTCCGAACAGCTTTCCAGTGCTGGAGTTCAGACCATAAGCCACTGACTGACTTGTCAAGCATGAATGCAAAGAAGAGGACCAGAAAGGCCATGCACTCCCACATCTGCCCCAGTGGGAAGGACAGATAGACACAAAGAGATGCTCTGTCTTCCTGGAAGTGGCAGTTCCCTATCGCTCTCCAGGTGTGCCAACTATGAGCAGTGAAAGGCAGAGCCAGGTTGTCTTGGGCGTTTCTTCGTGAACCTGAACCTAGGGCAGTGCTCCAAACAAGAACAATGCCTGTTCTGTGGAGAGCCGAGCATGCTCCCCACACCCCTGTGGGGCACTCACGGGCAAACAACCCCAGTGACTGGGGATGATCTGGGAAGTGTGACCTCCTAAGACCCTGAGTCACAAACATGCCCACAGAATAGGGAAGAAGAAGTGACCCATGGGTAATTCAGCCACCTGTAGACCAGAAGCCTGAAAGAGAGGACACCCAGGCCTGGAGAGGAGGCAGGAATACCATTTAGTGACCAGTGTCTGCCTCTGGGGACTCACAGCCGGGGAGTCTGTTGGAAGTGAAGTCAAACTGAGGATGAACCTAAGAATTCTTAGTACTGTCTGTAGACTTCCTTTAAATAAAACCAATAGTCTAGTAACTTATCACGCTAGCTTCTAAATCTTACCCCTTTGTTTATTAGTTTGTGGCTATTGACAAAACATTCCGGACCAGGACTTTTCATCAAACTTTAACAGGTACACGAATGACCCAGATTACTTGGTTCAAACACAGATTCTGGTTGGGTAGGTCAAGAGATGCCTAACCTGCCTTCTTATTCACGCCCTGGTGATGCCGATGCTGCCCCTGGTCCCAGAACTACATTTGGAGTAGGAAGGTGCATTCATTACTGTGCATTTCTGTCACCAAACACCTAACAAAAACAACTTATCAGAGAAGAGGTTTGGCTAGTGAAGTTGGAGTTTTCCTGTGTCCACTGGGCTCCTGCAGCTGCTCAGATCCAAGTAAACACACAGAGACTTATACTTATAAACTGTATGGCCATGGCAGGCTTCTTGCTATCTAGTCCTTATATCTTTAACCCATTTCTATGAATCTATAAGTTGCCACGTGGCTTGTGGCTTACCGGTACTTTACATCTTACTTCTCATGGCAGCAGTGGCTGGCAGCGTCTCCTGACTCAGCCTTCCTGTTCCCAGCATTCTCCTCTCTCTTTGTCCCGCCTATACTTCCTGCCTGGCTACTGGCCAATCAGCATTTTATTTATCAATCAATCAGAGCAACACATTCACAGCATACAGAAAGACATAACTCCAGCTACAGTCTAGGGTGGCAGTTAGAGAGGTCTCACTCAGTCATGATGGGAAGGCACAGTGGTGGAAGTAGTGGAGGGAGCCAGGTGCAGCAGTTCCCATAGCCCAGGACAGGAGGCAGAAAGATGCCACTTTTTAATCAGTCCCTTACTCTTGGCCCCCAGGATAGAGTCATCTACATTTTGGGTGAATGTTTCCCCTCAGTTCACCATCTGCAAGCATCCTCATTGACACTACCCATGGGGCTGCCTCAGTTTCCCAGGTGACTGTAAATCTGGTCAAGTGGATGAGGAGGAGGAGCCACCACAGAAGGCTTTGGCCCTGGTAGACACCCCTTTCCCGTGTCCTTTCTCAATCTCCTTTAGCTGAATAAAATGAGTTCATTCACTACTTGAAGCAAAGGGTAAAAGTCATTGAGCGAACAGAAACATTCAAATGAGTGACCTGTAATGTTGCCTTTAAAGAAGAGCAGTGTGGCTGGGAACCAAAAGAGATGTGGAGTTAGCATAGCATCTGAGGCCTGTGTTCTGCCAGGCCAAATAATACACTGGAGTTGTACACAATGTGCCCCCCCCAACTTCATCTTTACCACACCCTGAAGAAGGAAGGTCTCTGCCCTACAGAATAAGAAAACTAAACTAGGAAAAGTTAAGTAGATTTTCTGGTTCACACGGCCATCAAAAAGCAGGATTTAGATTCCAGCTTGGTCTCTCTGGATCTGGAGTTCAAACTGCATCCACTCACATCGTATGACATGTGTGCATGGTGGGACACCCTGACAGCCAGCTCCAGGCATTCAGGGTGAGTGGTGGTGGATGATCCCACTGTAGACCCACTCCCTGAAGAAATATGGCACAACCGTGCTGAGTTTGGCTGGCTCGCTAGAAAACAGCAACACTGGAGACTTCATGCTGAAAACATAATTTTTACTACTGCAGAAAAAAGACAGGTTTCCTTCTCCGTTCTGAAGTTCTCCTTTTATGGACTGCATTCGCACAGTCCACAAAGCCACATGCCTAGCCAAGAGATGCTGGCATCTCTGGCTCATGACTACAGATGCTAGTAGACGTTTGGTCTGCAACCCCCCGGGAGCAGACCTCTGGTCCATGCCCGTCTCAATCCGAAGAGAGCAGAACTCAGCCTGGACATCCTGGCGGGAACGTGCCTCTGACCATGCGCTGTGGGGCAGGAACCTCACGGTGAGGTTTCTTCTATGACAGCTTTCTCTTTATTGGAGCCCTTGCCGCTGTCCTGACCACCCACTTACCCACATAGATGGCTTCCTCCCGGCTTCAGCCAACTACTGCCTGGGCTGACCACTAATTTGGAACCCTGATGAGGTGGTGGCACATCTGGGTTTTAGAAACAACTCCACTTTCTCTCTAGCTCTGAGTCACTGTTGCTCGACTGGAGTCAGAAACAACAAACCCGACAAAAGCCATCAGGTCTTGTCCCGACGGCCACTCCCTGCTCTGCCACAGAAAGGGTGTCACCTGAGGCTCCAGGGCGCCTGGATGGTGGCCACATGTTCCATTCTGTATTTGGAACGTACGGAAAACCAAGAGAGTCTGTCATTAGAGGCCGGAATACCTGGAAGTCAGGCCCTCCCAGAGACCCATCAGCTCAGCACGATTTAGTCATATTGTCTGTTTACTCCCACTAACGCCCTGGACACAGGAGAGTGAAGCCCGTCAGTTAGAGAAAGGAGCCTATCAAGACTGCAGGGAAGTGTTTCCCCCAGAGCACAGCCCAGCTTCATCTCTGTGCCTGTTACCCACTTTCCCGTTCCCATTCACTCAGTTCTGAGGCAGGAGCCACACCAGGCCCCAGAGGCAAAGGACAATTTGTCAGTAGGTGTCCCCACATCCCCGGTTACCCTCTACTCCAAGGACAAGACTCACATGCACCTGGGTATCAATGTCCTTGCGGAGTTAGAGACCTGGATGTACCACCATTTCTTTTTCGAAGTATTACGGAGACCTGTGGGGTCCCATCTCTTTCCACCAGCTGTTGACTACGAGGTAGCACTTGACGTCCAGAGATGATACTTGAATACAAATCGGGCCCTTGCCATCGTGAAACGAGCTGGGCTTTAGGGGTGATTTGTTTGAAAGCCACCTTGTAAATCACCTGTCAGTTTTTCTTTCTTCCAGGCCTGGCCAGCTCACCTTTACACTGAATTAATCGCGTCTGAAACTTGACCTCGCAGGCCCCCAGCCTGCTGGAAACATGTGCACAAGGCCTTGCAGTCGGAGCAGCAAGAGCTTAAATTGTTTCACATTTTTAATAAATGAGCCAGGAACCCATGGGGCAACTCCCATTGACCCCAGCGCTCGACAGATTGATCAAATGAAGAGGATGGAGGCGATTGGCAATGAGCAGATTTGAGAGAACAGTTACTAACACTGGCAGGCCCACGCCTGGACAAAACTAATCCTCACTCTTAACTGCAGCCAGAGTGTGTCTCAGCCTGCAGAAAAGCCCAGAAAACACCAAGTGCCGGTAACAGCTCAGCTGGGGACGGTGGGTGGGGGGCGGGGTAAAGGGAAGCGAGGGGAGAAAGGCAGACATGCAGGACCACCTGCCAGAGATGGAGGGGCCTGTGCATTCTGCAAAGAGCCAGGTCTCTGGGACTTCTGCCAGCTTCTTGCTTCTCTGATGCTAAAAAAAGAACTTTGATTGAAAAAGAAATTGGAGTTCACTGTGACAGAGCCTAGGAGTTCATACTTTAAGTCGGTCTGGGTGGGGAGTGCCAGGTCCTGTGGTGACCACTAGGGACAGGCTTTGCATGGAGATCAGCCCCCTCCTCAAGGAGCTAGCACTTTTTGGCAAGAAACAAACATGAAAATCAATTTGATTTTTTTCTCTATGATGACTAGCTATAGGCTGACGCTAGAATTAGGAATACGGCAGAACAAGACACTCGGCCCCTTCCCCGAAACACAGTCTAGCCAGAGAGATGATACAACCGCACAAGGTGTGACGGGAACTAAGAGAAAGGCCACAGAAGCCACAGGAGGACCACCCAGACTCATGCTCAGGAACATTTTCTCCACAGGGGGACAAGCAGAAGCTCTCCATACATCCTGGGGCCAAGGATGCAGGGGACAGGAGTCGTCCACAGTGCCGTCAGAAGAGGGACTGAGATGTGTACACACTTGGAGGTAAGAGCAATTGTAGTGCCCTTGGGGGCTAGAATGAAGTTACAAGGCAGAACTCAGGACCAGCAGGGGAGCAGATGAAGATGGATGGGCCGCAGGGAAGTCCCAAGCGGCATGTAACAGGAGCTTAGACACAGGTAGAAACAAAATGCAGGGGCGCTCAGAGAAGGGAGCCAAGGACTTGCTGAGTGAGGCTGGAGAAGGCTCTGCAATGAGAGGTCTGCTGAAGGACACCTAGGCTGGCTCCAGGAGTGAGGCTGCTTCAGGGGGAGGGAGGGAGCAGAGTGTGCAAAGGCAGTGTGGCACTTTGAAGAGTAACTTTACACTCTCTCTCCAGTCCCAGGTGAGAGCCCAGATGAACAACACGTACTCTGCTGCGTTCTGCAAGATCACAATGAGGCTCAAAGTATGAAGTCTTAAGCTCCAAGAAAGGTGGAGGGAACACGCATATAGTCCAGGGTCCTTCAGCCCAGGGAACCTCCTGGTGAGAACAACCTGTATCCAATATGAGAACCCTAGGCAAGTCAGCCTCAAGCACATTGGGGGAACAAGAGAAATGATCACTTTCTGGAGAGGCTTTCATGAGCAGCCACGGCCTTGCTAGTATAATGTATAGAAATAACATCCAAACAAAGACTCTCAGAAATCAGACCAATTCAATAAGCACAGCTTGGTGTGTGATGTTCCAGAAAGAGTAAGCGCTATAGAGATGTCCCATTTGTCTTCTCATCCCTCCCAAAGAAGGAAAAGTACCCCTGTTTTTTTATAGATGAGCAAATGGCAATCAAACACCTTGCCCAAAGGAAAAGAACATGGACCTTTGCAAGACAACCATTATCTCACAAATATATATCCACCATTGCTATAGGTTTTAGCTGATGTTAAAACCTCTTTACTTTCTCAACAATACCTGGCAGACAGGCCTCATTTTTCTAAAGACAGATAATCATCTCCTCCTTGAGTCCTACAAGACCCCTTCAAATATCTTTTGTGTGCTAATGCCCAATGTCTTAGTTAGGGTTTCTATTGCTACGATAAAAATCCATGACCAAAAGCAACCTGGGGAGGGAGGCTGAGAGAAACCCTTTCCTCCATCATCCAGGAAGTCGGGGCAGAAACTCCAGATGCAAACCCGGAGGCAGGAGCTGATGTGGAGGCCATGGAGGAGTGTTGCTTACCGGGTTGCTCATTGTGGTTTGCTCTGTCTGTTTTCTTACAGTCTCTGTAGTTCATGCCCACCTCACACTCCCACACTTTCTGTAATCCTGATGAAGAGTATTGGAAGGTGCCAGAGAAAGAGCCTGGCAAGAAAGACACCCAGGTCCAAGTTCCCATCCAACCATGTTCCAGGCAAGTGCCAGGAGCTCCCACCTCCTGTGGTCTTTGTGTCCGAGACCCTTCCAACTCTAAAGCCTGGATGATGATTTGGCGCTCTTCTTTCACACCCTGTTGTAGAGGTAGGACCCACCTGAGAAAGCAGTCCGGGAAATGAAGACCATGAAAAGGTGTTACTCAAGGAGTTAGAAGCTGATGATAGATCCTGTCCACATCAGGGCTTGGACCAAGATCACAATGCAGCTAGTGCAAGTTCCAGTCACCAGAGTCACAGACAGAAGGCTCTCCGTTATCATTGCATGCACATCCTTACACCCTCACCACACTCCACCCCTCTGCTACCAACCTATGCCCATTGCGCTTACAGGAAAGATGAAAAATGAAATACCTGTACCAAGATGAGCATGCTCCCAAGAAGTTAGAGAAATTACCTTGGGTTGAGGACTAGATATTCAAGTCATTGAAAAAAAAAAGTAGCTTCTAAAGTGAGGCAAGACTGTCTTATATACGCTGTGTGATATACAGAATATATCAGGTGAGCAATTGAATTCTCTGAGTCTTGTTTCCTGATGTGTAAACCGATGATGCTGATAAATGGCTGTCTTATCAAGTCACTGTGATCACCAAATTACATACAAAGAACTAAGGCTTAACAAATGAAGTAACAGTTGTTCCAAGGAAGAGTCCGTGGACAATGTTGAGGAGGGGAGATACAAGGCTAGGTACCACTGTGTGCATGGAACCATACAGACTTTCAGTGGGCTGTAAGAATGGTCTCAAGGGAGAGGACTCACGTTCTAGCTTGCTTTCTATTGCTGTGACAAAACACCATGACCAGCTTAGGGTTATAGTCAACCATGAAAAAAAGTCAGGACAGGAACCTAGAGGCAGGAACTAAAACAGAAAACTGTGGAGGAACGTGGCTTGCTCGCTTGCTCCTCTTGACTTGCTCAGTTTGCTTACTTATACACCCCAGGACCACCTGCCCAGGGTAGCACCACCCACAGTGAGCTGGGCCTTCTCACATCAATCATCAATCAGGAAAATGCCTCATAGGCTTGTCTACAGGCCAATCTGATGGGGGCATTTTCTCAGTTGAGGTTCCGTCTAGACTAGACAAGACTAGAGCTTGTATCAAATCAACAACAGCAACAGAAAAATACATACATAAATAAACAGAACAATTCATTATCTTCAAGTGTCAGGAAATATGAAGTAGGCCCAGGATCAAAACCAGCCCCTCAGGACACTAGGGGACCTACTAATACCCACGTAAGCATGAGGCCCTGAGGTGAGAGCAAAGGGCTGAAGAGTCTCCAACGGAAACAAACTCTACATAAAGCAAGCCGAGACAGTCATCAGAGGCCCTTTGCAGCTCTCAGACCAGAGCTCACTTCTCAGCCAGGCACTGCACATAGTGGATGAGGATTTAAAAGCTGTGGAGTGAACTGGGTGGTGTTGATGCACGCCTTTAATCCCAGCACTCGGGAGGCAGAGCCAGGCGGATCTCTGTGAGTTCAAGGCCAGCCTGGTCTACAAATCAAGTTTGAGAACAGCCTGTCTCAAAAACGTGTCTCAAAAACCCAAAAGAAAAAAAGAAAACAAAAAACAATTAGCATGAAGGAGCTGAGAACAGATACCTCAGGGAGAAAACTGAGCAAGAGGCTAAGAACCTAACATGGCTGGCCGAACCCCAACAGGGATGTCCCAAGCAGCTGAACTGATGCAGAGAATTAAAGATAACACACAGAGAAGGCAGACTTCCGAGGTGGTCGTTCTGTGAGTCACCTGTCCTCCAACCACAGGGCATGTCTGGGAAGGAACTGCGGAAGCTACGCTTGAGTCAGCGGGTTTACCTGGGCCACCCCTGTTGAGTCACCCTCAACCCAGTGGGCCTGCCCTCGTGTTCGCTGGGTGTTTATATCTGTGCCCACACACTCAGCAGACACTGCCAGCCGGAGTGACTCAAAGAGCTCTCACGTTTTATTCAGCCATGACACCGTAAAGTCTTGTCAGGGATTCCCTGTGCTTGCCTGCCTCCAGAGAAAATGTTTTTCCACGAACGAAAAGCAGGACCTGTCTGCTGGGTTGCGAGGCAGGAAACCACCCGCCAGCTAGACAGGAATGTGTTCATCTCTACTCAAGATCCATCCAACTGCCCCTTCTTCCTGCTGCCTCCAGCTTCTGTACCAATTCCTAGAAGGCTGACAGAAAACAAAGCTTCATCTCTAGCTATTTCTGTCTGTTAGAAAACTCTTGAGGGTCCCGAGGTTCCCCGGTTCCCCTCATCCACTCTCCTGCAAATCTGTTCATATTCTTCACCACTGATGTCATCCCTCACATTAAAACCAAATTAACATCCTCAAGCGGTACTCATTGCCTAAAACCTCCTGTTTCATGCCAAATACCATCCCCGTAAATGTCTTCAGCACCCCTGAAATGTTGTGTCTCTAATAATGTCCAGTTTGCTGCCACACACAAGATGAGAGGGACAAGTCCTAGGAGACCCAGCCTGTAAAATGTGACTCTGGTCACAGCTGAGCAGTCCATGGATGAGAGCCAGCCTACCTTGTGTCTGTCTGGATCTCCCTCCTGGGACATTCTGAACAAAGACTCACTTAGGAATGCCCGTCTTAGCATAAGCCTGTGCCTTCCACACTTCAAACTGAAAGCTGGGGTGGAGTGGGAGCCACTTCCCCATGACATAACCAGGAAAGCTCAGAAAACAGGGCCATGCTGAGGGGAGAAAGAAACTGACCCGAGGAGTAAGGCTGAGAAAAACAGCAGTCACCCCCGAGCCCCTGAGACTTAGAACCCAAAAGGTGCTTTCCCGGGTGTTAGCACACATACGGAGGGCAGCAGATGAAACAGTGAAATGTCCGTTTACAGTGAAATAAAAACGGGATTACAAATATTTGAATCAGAGAATACATACAATCCTATGCTATTGTAGAAATGATTTTTCCTGTACTAACAGTTCATAAAATGCCCCCGACACACCACAAGCTCTTCATATTTACATTTAACATGAGTGTCTGGATCTCCCCAAAGTCATCTTCTGCATTTCCAGAGTGTTTCAGCATCTTTTCTCGTGTATGTCCTTCGACACTATTCATAAGCACATCACAGGAAATGTTACCCCATGCCACAGAGAAGTAAAGGAGAGACAGAGGGCAGAGGGGAAGGGAGGAGGGATTTATAACTCCAAACACATTATACTGCTTCTGGGCAGTTCTTATTCGTGGTCTAAAATTGATCCTCCTCAGAGGTCTTGTTTACAAGACCATCATTCTGATAGGAAGTCGTAGCTCCATGATAACTACTGTTGGTCTTTCTTAGAGAATCTGTCTAAAGAACTTGAAAGCCCCTCAGATGGACACTGGTTGTGTTTGTTTCTGTCTGATCCTCACCGTATACCATCATTCAAATCAACTAACAGAGTTCCCTGTAACCGTGGAGCTTCCCAGTGGCCTCGAACTTAAGGCTACTTCCTTAGAGCCATTTGGCCAAACCCTTACACTTTGGCATAGCCATTACTGTATCTCATTTAAACTTCACATGCACCGCTTGAGGCATGTAATGTTGTTTTTGTCCTACAGATGATATAATCAAGATTCCCAGGAGATAAGCTTGCCTCAGGACACACCGTGTACAAGGAAGCCAGCTAAATCGTGTATATTTCTCCTCTGGCTGGTAGAAGATGGAGATGGCCTCCATCTTTACAGGGGGGGTCCTTACTTGCACCTGGACAGTCACTGGCTTTCTAGATGACTCTTTGCACACACCTTTATGTGAGGAAGAAAGGAGCATGTAGCTGCTTTTTTCTGTGAGACAGCAGAGCTCACAAATGCCTTTGGGGAAAGCCCAACCCCGCCCATAACCCAATTTTACCAAGCACCAACCACCATGGGCCAGGATCTGTGCTTCATTTTATAATAAAAATGTCTAAAAGCAGGTAGCTGGGACCTACAGAGGAAAAACAAGCTTAAAATAACAAAGAATCTAAAAGCCTGGACTTGAGGAAGGAGACAGGGGTAGGAGATGGAGAGGGACCTGGAGGCTAGCCTCAGGTCCCAGTTCTGCCTCTGCGGTCACTTGGGTGAAGCAAGTTTCAGCAGCCACATCAACATAGTGATGGGATGTAATTCTACCCCAAAGCCCTTACAGTAGCTCATCTGTTTCTTTAGTTAGAGTTTTATTATTTGTGCGTGAGTGTATGTGCGTGTGCATGAGTGTACATGCGCATGTGTGGGTGCGTGCGCGCGTGTGCGCGCGCACACACACACACACACACACACACACACACACACACACACACACACACGCAGGTGCCCGTGGAGACCAGAGGCATCAGATTCCGGGAACTAGAGTTATGGGAAGTTTTGAGCTACCCAATATGAGTGCTAGGAACTGAACTCAGGCCCTCTGCATGGGCAGTGAGTGCTCTTCACCGATGAGCCACCCAGCCTCCTTTAGTTGGAATTTAGATGTAGTGACCCATTGCCTCAGGACATGAGTGACTCCCTCCAAATTGCTTCACTACATCAGCTCCAGGCTACGGGGAGGGGGGGAGGGGGGAGGCTGAGGAGCTCTAGAAGAATCCATGTGTGATCTCAATGTCTTGCTCCCTCTGATTCCAGATATGGAATTCTAGAAGGAAAGGCAGGTGGGGTGGGTCAAGGGAGACAAAGAACTGGAAAACTGGCCTCCTCTGAGAGCACTTTTATGATGGCAACCAAAGCACAGTGCGCTTGCTGAGCACCTACTGTGTGCTAGCTGAGCACCTACTGTGTGCTAGCTGAACACCTACTGTGTGCTAGCTGAGGAGCCAGCACGTCACAGACTCTGTCTCCTGAGGTCCTTACTAATAGCCTTAAAGGTGGGGACACCACCACCATTCTTCCACAGAGGAAGAAGCCAAGGTTCCAGGTTCCACAGCTAGCCAAAGGTGAAGCCATCAAATGGGTACCTTGGCCTCTGAACCCCCAATTACACTGCTGTCATGGCCCCATTGGCACTGCCCACCCCCTTTCTCCAACCTGAACTCCAGGCCAGCCCCTGGTGGGGTAGGGGGAGTAGGAGTCACTGAGATTTGAGACAAAGATGCCACTATCCCAGATTAAAATGCCTGCGGCTCGGACCAAGCCACATCTCCGACATACTTTGCTCAGGCAGCCTGTGGTCAGGCACAGAGCCTGGCAGCCTCCACTAACCAGAACTGGAAATCCGGAGCTATAAAGAAGAGCTGGAGGGAAAGGAGGCTGCCGGTCAGGCACCTCTTCCAAAATCCCTGGCCCAGTACAAAAGGATTAAGTTGTTCTCCAAACACCAGAAACCAAAAAGACCAGGTCTCCGTGTTCTGCCACTCTTAGGGTCCCAGTGAGGGGAGGAGAAGGAGGCCCCTGCCGTGAGCATCTTGTTTTGATCCCTCTGAAAGTATCCACTGCCCCAGGCTGGACCCTGAGGAGACTACAGGAAGCCTTCTCACTCTGGTGGGCAGAACTCACAGTCCTGTGCAGAGCCACACTGCACTCAAGGGTATGACAGCCAAGAATGCTTTCATAGCTGGGCCTTGCTGCCTGATTCCGTCTGGAATGTACAGCCTTTGTCCCTTTGATCTTTAATATGGCTGCTTGCAGGGGCCCTGGTCCCATATTTTCAGCTCTTTTTGCCACTCTCTACATTGTGTCTCCACCCCAAGTTCCTGGACCCAGTTCTGAAACCCTGGTTCAGAACTCCTTCCTCGTCCCTCTCTCTCCAAACATTCCTGAGGGAGTGTCTTCACTCCAGACCACCGACAGCCCCCCACCCCCACCCCCACACACACACACCTGCAGGCACCTGACCACCCATGACCATCCTCAGCTCATCCTGGTAAAGTGGCACTTGGCCCTCCTCTTCTTAGGTCTTCCAGCCAGTGTTTCCTACACCCCCAAAACAAAGATCCAGTTGCTTCGAAACCAGCATCTGGTATCTTGGCTGGGGCTTCTTCTGTTTGTTTGGTTTTTGCTTTGCATCCAGATGTTGGTGTCATGGAGGCCTGCCTGGAAGTCCTGCAGTCCCAGCTAGAAGTTGTGTTTTCCATTACCGTTTGGAATAAGTCATCCCAACGGGGAGAAGGGAGACATGGCTTGTCCTTCATGAACCAGACGCTTACCCGCTCTGCAGCCACAGCTGTAGCCTTAAGGCTCAGCCTGTTCAAAGGTGTGGACACGCCACTGTCTTTTTAAAAGGTTTCTACAGAAAACAAGTAAGAGAAAAAGGTTAGAGTCTGCTTTTGTGGGCTTAGTGGTGGCCCCAAAGATACCAGGTCATAAGCTCTAGAATCTAGGAAAGTTACCTCATTTGGGAAAAAATTTGGATCTGGAGAAACGGTTCTGTCTGTAACGTGCTTATAGTACAAGTATGAGAACCTAAGTTTGGATCCCTAGCATGCATATAAAAACCCAGGCGCTGTGAGGCTCATCTGTGATTCTAGCACTGTAGACTCAGAGGCAGAGTGAGTGTGGGTACTGAGCTGCCAGTGGTCCCGGGGGACTGAAATCTGCTTTGGCTCAGCCACTGTTCCCCCCAGGAGAGATGCAATCACAAGTTAGGTGTCGGGTGGGAAGACAACAGAAGACACT
Source organism: Peromyscus eremicus (assembly GCF_949786415.1). Taxonomy (NCBI): domain Eukaryota; kingdom Metazoa; phylum Chordata; class Mammalia; order Rodentia; family Cricetidae; genus Peromyscus; species Peromyscus eremicus. Next base: position 76,058,183 of record NC_081421.1, read on the forward strand.
ACCACAACCCAGCTGAGCTTAGACCTGAAACCGCACTGGAGAGCTTCCTGCTAAGTGTAGTCATGTGATCAGTCAAAGACCTAAGGGTTGCATCACCTCTGGCCAGCTGTAGAAGACCTAAGAGATGAGCCCCCACAAACCTGTGTGTGTCAGTAAGCACACCAACCTGATGTCCTCAAATCTGCCCCATGGTAAATGGTTCTGTGTTCAGAACTGTGACTGGCTTGGTTAACAATAGCCCCTCCTGGCCAGACGTAAGAAGTATGAATGGGTGGAACTCATCCCTCTCTAATAAAGAGCAACAAACTGGGAACCACAGTCTCAAGACTGCTGATTGAAACCTCTGCTTGGGCATGTCAGTGACAGGAGTACATGCCATATTCTGCCCAGTTCTGCTTCCTGCTGTCTCCTCCACCATGGTAAAGAAAGACAGAGCCAACTGTCCCTAGTTATCTACTAATGGCAGGCCTTGTGCCAATGACTGTGGACAGTGTGCTCACAGGGCAGCCGTACCCTGGTGGCCGTCTTCCCCACTGCAGAATGCAATCCAATGAAACACACCTCAAGCTTAGCTCCTGCCACAATCCAGAATGTGCCAGCCATCCTTCCCTCCCAGGACTGTGCTGTCTGGAAACTCAAGAACTAGGATTTCCACAAGATCCATGCCAAGAGTTTGAAAAACAGATAAAGTCCTTGAAAGAGAAAGAAAAAAACAACAACATAAACACACAAAACATTTTGACATGATTATAACCGGTTTGACCTGAAGATAAGGAAATTGTATCGCTAAGGTCCAAACCTGGTGGTCTTCTCACTGCCTGGACTTAAACCCTGAGCAACTGCAGAAGACCAAGAGAAACGAGCTGATGCCGCCCCAGCTTCCTGTGCCAGCAGCCCTTCTACCTCTTCCGTGTTTCTTCTTTATCCACTTGACCCACGAGGAAAGAAACAGAAAGGGACACTCACGGAAATCTGAGAAAACCCAAGCCTACGACTAAAAAGCCGTACGTCTACATATGAGCAAGAAAGTGGAAAAGGGGGGCAAGAAAAACATGTGCCCAGTCACCCCAATGTTTCTAACTACGCAAGCATGTGGTGTTCTGCGGAGTCAGGCTCTGTGAGCGATGTTTAAAGGAGAGAGTCCCCTTTAATTTGACAACCCTAGCCGTGGGCAAAGGCTAAAGCTACAGCTAAGCGGAAATCAAAACAACTATTCCAAAATGATGAAATTTGGGGATTGAATCTAATTGTTTAATGCTACTAAAAACACATCAATTTTGGCTAATTCCATGGGAAGAGGCCCAAGAGCCTTCCTGTCCGGGCGCTGCGGTTACCTGGGTGGTACAATTCCAGAACCGTTGGTCTCTGCGTGCCTCCCCCTCCTCCTCCTCCTCCTCCTCCTCCTCCTCCTCCTCCTCCTCCTCCTCCTCCGGCCTCAGCTCATCACTAACACTCAAAGAGCTTCCGCTGGACTGCCACCGCATGTGCCACAGGAAGGGCAGCCATTGTTCAGAACGGGAAAGTGCATCCCAGTGAGAAACAATAACAGGGAAGGAGAAAAGAAAGAAGAGGGAGTGGCATGGATAAAAGCAGAGCAGGAACATGTAATTTGAAGAGGAAAGGGAGAGCGGGCCACTTCAGAGGTCTAGTTGAACCCAATGAACTGAAGACAAGGCCAGTAAAACGTCCCCATTACCCTCAGCCTTAACCAGGTTATTTATGTCCTTAGGAACCCCACAGCCCAAGAAGTGGCACATTTTCAAGCATCCCCTCATTCATCCAGAGGTTCCTTATGGGCTGTGCAGGGCTCTGGGCTTAGTGCTAGGATGTCTTTGAGGTTATAGCACCAACCTGCTGTTAGAATCTTCCACAAGTGCAACACAAAGATGAGAAGGAGGTGATGCTCGTGTGAGTGTTGAGGTGACCTCTCAGCCGTAGGGCACATGTGTACCAGACTGAGGCCTGGGTTCAATCCTCAACACACAGAAAGGTAGCAACCTTTCTTCCTTACATGAGAATAACAGGACTTGATAGGATGTATGTTTAAAGGCAGAGTTTTCATTTTAAAGTATTTTTGATTTTGTGTGTGTGTGTGTGTGTGTGTGTGTGTGTGTGTGTATGTGTGTGCGTGCTGTCCTGGAACTCACTACATAGACCAGGCTGACCTCAAACTCACAGAGATCCACATGGCTTTGTCTCCCAAGTGTTGAGACTAAAGGTGTGGACCACCACACCTAGCTTCATTTTACAATATTTTTAATTGGCAGCAAAAATGTGTATATAGAGTTAGAAGATGCCTCACATCCAAGACACCTGTTTTTGACATCTTACATGGTACATTCTCCATGAATGGACTAATACTGATTAATTGGTATTAACTAAAGTCTTTACTGTCTTTGTACTTCTTTAGTTTTTTATTTTTTTAACCTCATATCGTGCTGTTTCAACCTTCTCCACCACATCTAGCTGTCATATCTTCTTCTTAGGCTTCTTTTGGCTGAGGCAGGTGACAATGATGAGAATTTTTAAAGCAGTTTCTGAGCTAGAGACATACCTCGGTCGGAGGAGCGTTTGCCAAGCACACACAAAGCTATAGGTTCGATCCCCAGCACCTCATAAAACAGTGAGTGGTGGTGAATGCCTACAAGCCCAGCACTCATGTGGGGGAGGCAGAAGTTCAGTGTCACCCTTGGTTTCACAGTGAGTTAGAGGCCAGTGTAAGCAACACAAGACACTGTTTCCAAAAGCAAAAAACAAAAAAAACAAAAACAACTAAGTAAAACAAAGGTGGGTTTTTTTCTTACATTATCTTTCCAAATGAAGTGGAGAACTGGCCATTCTCCATTTCTGAACAAAGCACTACGCTGACCTCCAAGCCTTCTTAGTGGCTGTCACACAGCTTGTTTTATTCAGATACAGAATGTACAGAAGAGTGTGAGACCTGGTCAAAAGTGAAGGGCAGAAATCAACAGTGGGGTAGACAGAACAGAGAAACCTGAGGACTAAGGAAGTGCGGGATGACAAAGGCCAAAGGCAGAGGGTGTTAAGAAGGAAAAGGTAGCCAGTCACGTGGAGAGGAGAGGCCCAGGCAGAGGACTGGGGTGGCTTGGCAACTTGTATACTACTATGGATGTCTTTCTGTACGCTGTGAATATGTATTCCTCTGATTGGTTGACAAATAAAGCCATTTGGCCTATGGCAAGGCGGCTTAGAGGCAGGCGGGAAATCCAAACAGATAGACAGGAAGAGAGAGGAGAGATAAGGCAGGCGCTACAAGCTGCCGCCAGGAGAAGCAAGATGTAAAGATACCGGTAAATCACGAGCCACATGGCAAAGTATAGATTTACAGAAACGGATTGATTTAAGATGTAAGATTCTAGCTAGCGAGAAGCCTGAGCCAATAGGCCATGCAATTCGTAATTAATATAAGCCTCTGTGTGTTTACTTGGGTCTGAGTGGTTACAGACCGGGTGGGACACAAGAAAACTTTCAGCTACAGTAAACTTCAAGGTGTGATTATGTGGAGTCTTAGAGAGTGGCCACATGATCAGAAGGCAGAAGCCTCTGGTCTCTTTTCCTCTGGAGAAGCAGAGTGGTCAAATATAAGGGAAAATATGTTATAAAAAGCATGTAACATTTCAGGAAAAGATTGGGGGGGGCGATAAAAGATGGTCAGCCTCTTAAGGGCTCAGATTATTCACCTGAAATCAATACCTTTGTTCAATATCTTTGGATTTGAGTTGGGTCTTCTGATAAATTTCTCTGTCTCTGTCTGTCTCTCTGTCTCTCTCTTTCTATCTTTCTCTCTCCCTCCCCCTTCCTTTTTTCCCCATTCCCCCTCAGTTTACTTGCTCAGATGAAGCAAGGTGCCATGCCATGCATTACCTTGCAGAAAGGTCCACAGGACAAGGTCAACCCAGCCAGCCATCAGCAAAGCACTAAGGCTCTCAGACTAACAACCCTGCAGGTCACATCCCTCTAGACAGCATGTGACTGGAAGCAGCCCCATCCCTGACTGAGTCTTTATGCACCACAGCACCTCCTGGCAGTGCTGTAAGGACAGTCCTGAGACCCTGGAGCAGAGGGCTGGGGTTAGCCCCAGCACAAAGCCTGGCCGTTAGCAGCCTCAGCCTTTGTAACGCAGCCTAGCCAACACACAGCAGTTAGTTACGGTGAGAATGGTTAAATCTAGGCTCAAGGCTTTCTTTTTTTTCCTAGATTGTACAGAACCTGGAAACCAGATCCACATATTGCATTAGTCACGTTTGAGTCAGCCCTAATAGGACAACAATCTTTGGGGAGAGACTGAAAGTCTCATATCCTGAAGTAGTCTAAATGCTGCTGATGCGTTTTCAGGAAGAAAGGCTACAAGCAGTGAAAAGCTGTGATTCAGAGACACGGCCCTGATGCCCTGAAGCCAGCAGAAGGAAGAACCAACACCCATCCCTAGGTTGGTCTCGGCTCTTTGGCTTCTTTCTCTGAGCTGAGAGGAAAACAGAGTTTTTTTTGTTTTGTTTTGATTTTGTTGTTGTTTGTTTGTTTTTTTGTGTTGTTCTACTTTTTGTTTTGTTTTAAGAAAGAAGGAAAAGTGTTCCATGAAAGACAGACATGAGCCATTTTCAAAGTCTAAGGAAATGGAACTGTTGTTCGAGGTTACAAGAGGAAGAAAATATTTAGAATTTTAAATAGATCTCTTGAGAAATCTTTGGCAAGTCAGAAATAAATTTTAAAATGATACTGGAGGTCCCCAGAGTCAGCGGACCTGAGGATGACCCATGAGTACAATCTGGAAGACAGTGAGGAGCCCACTCTCCCCACTGACTTGACCCCTTCAAGGGGAAGGAAGGTGTCTTAACATTGCAGGGCAATCCCCAGGAGAATGCGAGCTTCTGGTGTGGTAGGGAGGCTTTGGAGACAGCTAGGAGGAATCTTCCTCTACAGAACAAGGGTTCTACTAGGCTTGGTGGGAAACTCCAAAGAGAAGCAGAGGTGTCCTGGGTGGGGATGAGGTAGGACTCAACCATAGCGAAGTCAGAGGCAGTTATCAACAGCAGAGGTGGGGGAGGCTGGGGGTTAAGGATGAGCCAGTGGTTCCTGATAGTTATGGGCAAGCACAGCGGTATCATTAAGTCCAGTGATTAACCAACCCTCACATTCCAGTTGTTCTTGATGCATCCTAGCTTCAACAACAGCAGCTCCTCTGAGTGCCCAGGGCTGGAAGTCCAAGCCTCTGGCAAGGCTGCCTCTGAGTGACCGCAGGTTTCAGGAGAGCAACAGCATGCATCCACATGAAAGAAGTTTGAAGTTCAATGGGTGAAGGTGCCACCTGTGCGGGCTAGCTTATGTCAACTTGATACAAGCTAGAGTCATCTGGGAAACAGGAATATCAATTGAGAGAACTCCCTCACCAGATCGGCCTGTGGAAAAGCCTGTGATGCACTTTCTTGTAGTGATTGATGTAGGAGGACACAGCCCACTGTATGCACTGCCACCCCGGGACTGGTGGTCCTGGGCAGTATAGGAAAGAAAACTGAGCAAGCCGGGAGGAGCAAGCCAGTAAGCAGCACTCCTCCATGGCCTCTGCATCAATTCCTGCTTCAAGTTCCTGCCCTGTTTGAGGTCCTGTCCTGACTTCCTTCAGCGATGGCCTAGGCTGTGGAACTGTAAGTGAAATAAACCCTTGCCTCCCCAAGTTGTCTTCTGACTTGGTGCTTTACCACAGCAAAAAAAAAACAAAGTTAGACACCACTCAAGTCTGATGACCTGAGTTTAATCCCCAGAATCCACATGGTGGAAAGAGAGAACCAAATGACCTACACACACACACACACACAAACACACACACACACACACACACACACACACACACACACACACACACAAATAAATAAATAAATAATAAGTAAATGAATAAATAAATAAATGTGAAAAATAAATATAGTCCTATATTTATCCTTTAAATCTTCTCCACTCAGCAATTTACTGTATGGCTAGTTAGCACAGAGTAAAGATCCTTGGACGCAGACTTGGGAGAGAGAAGTCTTGGTCCCAGCTCCATTCCTGACAAGGTAAGTGACCTCAAACTAACTTCCTTCACTCCATATGTCAAGCGAGGAGCTAAGGCAGATTCCCTCAAGTCCCTGCAACACCAACATTGCAAATGTCTGCAAACAGAGAAGGCCACGCCAGCGCTGAAGATCGTTCAAAAGAAGGAACACATTCCAGACTTTATCTGTAACCTTCTGGAGGCTTCCTATCCATTGATAGGATTCCCTGTGGGAAGGGTTTTGAAATAGTGGTCATTACTATGAAATGAAATTCTGGAGATTAATCTGCAAGTTAGGCTAAAATTTTTGAGTGATTTTTCCCAAATGTATGAGAGCTCTTTATCCAACTGGACATGGGGCAAATTCTTTTCTGAAGCATCTTGTTTGTATTCTCAGAGCTGGGCTTGAGCAGGAGAAAGAGTTGAGGCCAGATAGCTTGCCACTTACTCATAAAGCTGTTAGGAAAGATAGACTGACAGCCACTGGTGAATCATGTCTAAGTCATTTCATGTCTAAGTTTCAAATTATCTGCAAGTATTACCCCACACACATCCATGCAACTTCACCACCAGTACCATGAGACAGCACAGAAGTTCAGTGAGAGCCACAAAGTGAAAGTGGGACTTTCTCCTGGCCTGCAGCATCCCCAAAGACTAATTTCTTTCTCTCTCCTTCTCCTCTTCTCCACCTCTCCCCTGTACTCTTACTTCCCAAGTGGGGACCTGAGGCCATTTAGTTCCGTCTTCTCCTGTGTCAACAACTCCAGATAACCTGCAGAGGTGTCTCAACTCAGATCCACAAACTTTACATGAAAGAGAGAAGATGAAAAACAGACAAGGACACTCCCTTTGAGTCCAGACGCTGGAATTCTGATTATCCTGCCAGGCACTTGGGGACTCTGCAAAGTTGTTTGTTTTTTTTTTTCATAGTATCATTACCAGTAAAAAGTAGAACACCACACTTCACAATAGTGCACGGCACAGCTTAAAGATTTCACACTTTATTTCCAGGCTTTCAACAAGGACATTTTTGTAGTATTCTAGATGCTGAGCTCCCTTGTGTAGCTTCTAAGCTATGAATTAGCTATAATGGAATGGAGTAAAATTTTTTTTTTGTTTTTGTTTTTTTTTTTTTTGGTTTTTCGAGACAGGGTTTCTCTGTGTAGCTTTGTGCCTTTCCTGGAACTCACTTGGTAGCCCAGGCTGGCCTCGAACTCACAGAGATCCGCCTGGCTCTGCTTCCCGAGTGCTGGGATTAAAGGCGTGCGCCACCACCGCCTGGCTGGAGTAAAATTTTTAATAGTACTTTTCTAAAAGGAATGCAATTCATTCTGCCTTGGGGTAGGAGAGTTGAGGACAGTGAGTCTTGGGTAATAAGTAACAGTGTAAAGATAGGCATTGACTAACCAGATAATGAGTGAAATCCAATGGATAGTCAAAGCAAAACGAACCAGAAGGGGTGTGGAAGAATGGATCTCCAAGGGGAGGACCGGGACGAGTCTAATCCACTAAAGCTGGAGTTCAAAGGTCGACGCCAGGGAGGTTGGGAGGGGGAGAGGCAGATGAGAGCCAACTTGTGAGGGTCTAAAATGACATCCTAGGAACTCTGGCTTTCATTCTTCAGGGAACAGATAGACATGGCCATGGTCAATTCTGAAGTCCAGACAATGCTTCTGTTGTCGCTGAAGAGAATGGATCAGGAGGGAAGGGAGACTGAGAGTGACCAACGGCCACGCATCCCATTTCACTGCCATTCTTCGTTTTCACCTCCTTTCCTAACCTTGTCCAGAAAAGTCCCTGTGGACAGTGCCATGTCTTGTACACCTTCATGTCCCAGCCCAGCCCAGAACGCCTGAGGTAGCATGGGCACAGAGCGAGTGCCATCATGCACAAATGCGTAAAGAAACTCACGGTAGGATGGCAGCATTACGACTCTCTTAGAAACAAAAGGCACATCAACAAATATTTTCTGAAGTAGATCCTAAAGGATTTGGTTTCTAACAAAGGAAAAAAAATAAAGTTTGTCTGTTGGGTGGCTCAGAATGTCTTTAAGGGTTTTTGTTAATTAGAGAGAGTGAGCAGTTAGCAAAAGAAAGACAGTGGCTGGGTGGGAACTTAAGGAACTGGAGATGAGGGTTCTGGAGTCCAGAATGCACTGGAATAAGCTCCTGAGAGTTCCGTGTCTGGTTGTGCTGCTGACAACCATCCAGGACAGTTGAGCGTAGTCCTTCAAATTCCACCATTTTCAACACGGGCTGGAAACATCAATCCCAGTGAAAGAAGTATACACACACACACACACACACACACACACACACACACACACACACACAAAAAGGAAATAAATAAATAAAAATGGTCTTCAAAGATTCCTGCTTCATCCCTCCAGAAACAAAAGAAAAGATGGGAGGCGGAGCAGCCAGAGCTAATCCTCTGTTCTTTGATCTCCGAAGATGTCAGCTTACTGTAGAGAATAAAAACAATGCACACCCTGGCAGAAACCCCAGTAACCTGCCCTGCGTTCTTCCCACCAATGCTCCTCAGCTCTCTCAGGTAGGAAACATTTAGTTGGAGGCATAGAATGAGGCTTTACTGGGCTCACTGGTGCCTGGAAGGAGCCCTGTATGGAGGGTCAAAAGGACTCGGTTTAGGCCTGTGGTGACTTCTCTATTACTGATTGGCCATGTGGCCATGGGAAAGTCACTGCACCCCATGACTCAGACTAGGCTCTTTGTCTGCTGGTGCATGTGCGTGCATTTTCTTAAACACTTAACACTGATGTAATTCCACTTACATTCATCCAGATCCGGCTCCCAGTAATTCTGGGACTCCAGGTAGACCCAGATGACACCTCCATTGAAAAAGGCCTGATGGATCAGATGGGCCAACACAGAAAGATCTAGAAACCTCCACTTTCTATTGTGTCTACTGACACAAATTTGGGAGTCTGAAAATGAGATGCTGCCTTAACAAAACCTAAAATGCAGGGATAGCATTGGGACCAATCAGTGTAGAAAACTGAATGGCTGTAAGAACTTGAAGGAAAACACCATGAAAGCCTGAACTGCAGGGGTTAGATGGTTGGTGACATCAGACTCATTGAAAGTTGCTAGTGAGTTCTCAGTGGAATTGCGGAAAGTCTTGCTGGGGTTTTGAAGAGAAGAGGCCCTCTATGTCATAGCAGAAATCCACCAACATTGTCTCCTGTAATAACATGAAAGGGAAAATATCCCTAAGACACTCTCCAGCAGTCTTTGATGTACCCCCTGGTTTCTTACTACTGTTTTATTAAAACTTGGATAGATGAGCTAAGAAAGACAGGGTTTGTCTGGGTTTAAGATTCTGAGACAAATAATACTAGAATAAAAAAAAATGTTCCCAATAAATATCTTACCCAACTACCGTCAGGACACAATGATCAAAGGATAAGCCAGGGCCAGGCCTCTCAAATCCTCTGTGAAGATCTCAGAAAGATGGATAAAGAGCAGTTCCTCAGAGTGTGTGCACTCAGGCAAAAACCTCTCTGTTGAATTTAAAGGCCTAGGATGCTGCATCCAAAAACTAAAATAAGAACTCAAAAGTGCCATCACCAGACTACCTCCATCACCAGACTGCCTCCATCACCAGACTGCCTCCATCACCAGACTGACTCCATCACCGGACTGCCTCCATCACCAGACTGCCTCCATCACCAGACTGCCTCCATCACCAGACTGACTCCATCACCAGACTGACTCCATCACCGGACTGCCTCCATCACCAGACTGCCTCCATCACCAGACTGCCTCCATCACCAGACTGCCTCCATCACCAGACTACCTCCATCACCAGACTGCCTCCATCACCAGACTGCCTCCATCACCAGACTACCTCCATCACCAGACTGCCTCCATCACCAGACTGCCTCCATCACCGGACTGCCTCCATCACCGGACTACCTCCATCACCAGACTGCCTCCATCACCAGACTGCCTCCATCACCAGACTGCCTCCATCACCAGACTGCCTCCATCACCAGACTACTGCCAGTGGTCAGCAAATGTGACAGACAATATAAAATGAACAGAGGCCTTTAAAATGCCAAACTTGTACAAATAGAAGCAGTCTAGAAAACTGAAACCTCTCAGCTTTAGCTAACACATGCCTTCCCTAAATGAGAAAGGATGCTTGGTGGGGGGGGAGGGGGGCAAGAACATGGGGGAATTGTCTCTGGGCTGGAGTGGGGCTGACTTCTAATCAAGGGACTTATATTTGCCTGGCTGGGTTTCAAATTACTGTGAACCAGTGAGTTTATATGTGACTTGGTTTCATTCTTTTGACACAGAAACATCCATTTTAGTAATCATGTTTCTATGTCTCAGCTGTGTGTTAGGTGTGCAAGGGACAGGTTCCTTAGTTCCTTGGTCCACACATTGAGAAGAACTGTATTTACAGCTGTGCTTGAGAAGTGGTGACTGGGAATGTGGACCTGGTTTGAAGCAAAGATTCTGAACTGTGAGCCGTTATAACGGAATGACATCTTTGAGGGCTTTGGGTTGGTACTGTGCGTGGGTATGGAATGTGAATCATTGATAACTGAAGGATTTACCATGGTACTCACATTCCAAAATGTTCCAGAATGACTCCAATTTCCTGACTTACACATCCTTGTCTAGAAACTTCCCCTACTGTGTTTAGGTCTGTCTGTGAGACAATAGGGTATAACAGACATAACAATGTGTCACTCTTGCCCTGAAATTGCGCTGCCACTCCTGTTTCTCTCTTCTCAGATCCTCCGTTCAGGAAATTCGGCTGTCATGTCTTGGGCTATCTTCCAGGCATGCCCCCGTGAGGTACAGAAGCCCCCTGCCAATGGGCACCCAGTGACCATGAAGAAAATTCCCCACCCTCAACTAAGCCATAAACATGAATAGATAGATGCAAACAGTAAGTGGAATCTAAAAAGAAGCCGGTGTCATACGATCCATCGGTGTTTTACCAACACATCAAAGCTAGCAAGAGGAAGGGAGAATCTAACAAGTGAAACTGGAAAAGGTGTCTACCATATAATTGGAAAGCAAATCAACCCCGTAATTAAACTTAATTATAGGTGGGTCATATACCTAAATGTGACAGGTAAAACTATGAAGTGTCCAGAAGACAATAGAAGAAGATCTTTGCAATCTAGGCATGTGACAGATTCTTCAGCTGAGATAAAAAGAGGTAATTTTAACAGAGTTGAAACATATGGTCAACAACAAGCATATGAAAGCCACAGATCTGGGCTGCTCTCGGCCTTGATCAGAGCCTTACTGCTGCCATATAAAGCCAGACATGGTGATGCACATCTATGGTGATATTTTATTTGTATTAAAATATTATTTGTATGTTAATAAATAAAGTTGCCCGGGGGTCAGAGCTATTAGCAAGCCATAGGAAAGCAGGGCAGTGGTGGCGTATACTTGTAATCCCAGCACTTGGTATGCAGAGCTGGGTAAGTCTCTGTGTGTTCAGGGATACAGCCATTATTGGACACACATGCCTTTAATCTCAATACCAAGCAAGGAAAACCTGGAGGCCTATACAGACAGGCCGTGACGAGGTGGTCATGTGGTTGGGTTTACAAACAATGAGAAGGCAGAACAGGAACACTATATAAAGACATTAACACAGGGGTAGTGAGTTCGGAGAGGTAGGACCACTGCAGGAGGAAGGGTAAGGTTTTAGCTCTTAGCTCTGACCTCTTGGCTTTCTTCTTTGCATTGGTTCTGTGTTTCTTATTTAATAAGAAGGTTGGTTACATCTACACACATCTGTAATCCCAGAGTTGGAGGGTTGGGGTGGAGACAGGGGGACTCTAGGAACTCACTGGCCAGCCAGTCTAGCTTGAAAAGCAAGGTCTATGTTCAATAAGAGAACTTGTCTCAAAACAAATAAATAAATAGATAGATAGATAGATAGATAGATAGATAGATAGATAGATAGATAGATAAGGTAGAGACGTGATCAATTAAGGAAGATATCCTAACACCAACCTCTAGCTTCCATGTGCACCATCACAGGGAAACACACAATCAATCAATCAATCAATCAACCAATCAATTTTTAAAGGAGGATAGAGTTTATAAAATAATTAATGATACCAAAGACCTGTGTATTATTCTAGCAAAACATATACAAGATGCTCACAGGGAGAAGCTCACTCAATCATTTAAATAAAATGGAAATACCCAAATAGTGCAATAGTCCATGTTTGTGCCTGGAAAAACAAAACAGAACAAAGACACTTCAATTCTGTGTAACTGGTATACAAATCCAACATTGCTACAATAAAAACTCAGGGGAGTTTTGATGGCACTGACTAAGATCATTATAAAACACACATGGAAACACAAGAACCCAGACAGCAAAGCCGCCTGGCGAAGCTGAAGAAGAGTCGTTTTCTCCCAGTATCAAATGCCTTAGAAAACCACAAAAATTAAGAGGGTATCTGTACGAGGAAGAAATCAGCGTTTCCAGAAACTCACATAAACAGGGACCTCGGCTTACGACAAAGAGGGAGCCCCAAAGTAGCCAGAGGGCAGAAAACAACTCTCACCTCATGCCAAATACGAAAATCAACTCCAATAAAATATCGCTTTAAGACTGAGGGGAACATGTTCCAGACATTACTATAAGAACGTTTTTGTGACTGCAAAGAAGGCTAAATTTCATAAGTAGGAGGCAAAAACCCACCAACCTTACAAAACACTGATGAGACACAGGACATCAAAACCAACAAATTCTGTTCCCCAAGATGAAGAGGGCACAACGGCACATCATAACATGGGGCACAATATTGGCACTTTCAAGTAACAAATTGTTTAAACTCAAAGTAAATAAAGAACACTCACAAATCAACAAGAGAAAGACACAAAGTCCAACAGAGTATGGAAGCAATTTGAACAGGCGTTTATAAAGTGCACTAGCCTGTGCGTACGTGTCCTCCAAAAGTCACATTTTGAAACCAAAGACTTAAGAGGTAGGGCCTTTAGAAGCCCCCCCCCCCAAAACAGTCTGACTACTCATCTAGATGCTCAAGGGAGCTAGCCAGGCCCCTTTGTCTTTCTGTCTCTCCCACCACTCGTCTCCTCTGGAGGAGACAACAGGCCACCATGGTAGAAGCAGAAACGAAGCCTGCACCAAGCACCAGGTCTACCAGGACCTTGACCTGGACTTCTGGACCTCCAGAACTGTGAAAAATGGCTTTTCTGTTATTTATGGATTGTCTGGTCTGAGGTAAAGCAGCAAGAGCTGAGCCAGACATGGGTAACCCCCAAATGGCCAATCAGTAGGAAGAAGTGTCCAACCTCATTAGTGATTAAGGAAATGAAACTATCAAACCCATGATGAGGTGGCTAGTGCCACCTCTCCTAAAAATCATGAAAAGTATTTTCAGCAACAAGCTCTCTCACATGCTGCTGATACAAACTGATGCAACCTCTTTGGAAAACCATTTGGCATTGCATAGCATCCTATAACCCAGGGATTTAATGCAGCAGAAACACATGCATATGATCACGAAGAGGCCTACAGAGTATTCACAGTGGCTTTATATGCACAGCCACAACTGTAGACAACCCAAATGCCCATGAACTGGAAAATCTACAAATAAATACATGTGGGATACATGTGCAAGGGTACACTATGCTACCATGAAAACATGTAAACTATACTTGACAACATGAAAAAGAAAATTGATAGGAAAGAAGAAAATACCATGAAACTGGTATATGGCTGAGTTAAAGGTCAAAATAAGGAAATGAAAACTATAGTATTACAAGTTTGTTGTTGTTGTTGTTGTTGTCTTTAATAATAATAATTTAGAAAGCTTGATTTTTAAGGAAGTTTACCCCTTGGAGATAGAGGAGTGGGAATGAGAGAAGATTCTAGAAAAACTGGTCTCTGCCCTCATCCAAGTGGACATTACACAGATATTCCTGAGCTATAATTAATTGATGGTATTTATTTGTGATAAACTTTTCCTGTGTGTGTATAACATCAGTAAGTGATGGTGCCTGGCCAGGTATAAGTATTCAGAAAGGAGTGCCCACTGTCACCCCAGCACCTTCTCATCCAGAGCACTTGAACAAGGACAAGAAACATTACAGGTTGTCACGACAGACATTGGCCTTCCTCTCCCTTCCTCCCTGGATGGAGGTGATAGACTACAGAATGGAGCAGAAGCCAAGCCCTTCATCACACCAGCAGCCTGAGAAAGGACTCTCTTCACTGCCCTTATTTTCTTAGAGGTGGAGAAGAATCTAGGCCATTGAAGAACTGAGGCTCTACCACATGCTAACAGGATAACTGAGAAATGGTTAAAACTCTCCAGCTTTTGCATATGGCGTCTCTGAAAGAGAATAAGCAGGCCACCCAAAAGGGTTCAATGAGGAAACTAGAAATGTGTCTACAAATGTGCTCAGCCTCGCTTCTAAAGAAAATCAGCCTCTTATGTTCCTCTTCAATGTTTTCTGAGGAAACTCAACCTCCCCAGAGCACCCCTGAGCTGAGAATCGGAGCTCTCCTGGAGAGCTGGAGTTTCAGGTATTCTGTTGCCTTGCTGGACTATGTCCCTGACTTTGGCTCTAAAAGCAAGGGCCCTTCTGATTGGAAGGCAAGTTCGTCCTATGGGAACTGCCCTTCTGGAAGATGGCTCTGTCCACTGCCAGTTTCTAAAAGGCCCCTCTCCTTTCTCCCTTATTTTCCAGGACTCATCGGGGACAGCTTGTTGATCCCAGCTCCTATTCCTGAGGGTGAAGGAGGATCTTGCTCCTTTTAATGCTTTCTACAAAATGTTGCCTTTATGTGCCTGAAGATACATCTTCCGTACAGATACACTGTTTCCCAAGAAATGTATGAATCATGATTGGAAAGTAAAATGCTGGATTGCTGCTGCCACCTGTCAATGACACTTAGCCCCATGTGAAAGGCAGGAGAGAGCACGGGTCCTTATGCACCCACACTACCTTCCTGACCTCAGGACACCTCTGGCCCATCATACACTGACCAGTAGCTGCTGTGGGATGTATGGCAAATGTGTTGCTAATTAATCAATAAAACACTGATTGGCCGTTGGCTAGGCAGGAAGTATAGGCGGGGCAAGGAGGAGAATAAAGCTGGAAGTGGAAGGCTGAGTCAGAGAGACACTGCCAGCCGCCACGATGAGAAACAGCTTGTGAAGATGCCGGTAAGCCACGAGCCATGTGGCAAGGTATAGATTTATAGAAATGGATTAATTTAAGCTATAAGAACAGTTAGCAAGAAGCCTACCACGGCCATACAGTTTGAAAGCAACATAAGTCTCTGTGTTTACTTGGTCGGGTCTGAGAGGCTGTGGGACTGGCAGGTGAAAGAGATTTGCCCTGACTGTGGGCCAGGCAGGAAAACTTGAGCTACAAGTAGCTGCTAGTAATCTGTTCTATCTAGCTAGTGGACTCTGGGACCATCTCCAAAACCACCTTCCCAATATCGTTCCTATTTTCCTCATCATTTGCACCGCCAACTGCCAAGTTTCTCACCACCTTATCTCCCTCCTTTTGTGCACATACATCTGCATCCTCCCAACACGTTGGCTCACTGGTCATCTCTAGCACCCAGCTTCTCCCTCTCCACCCTCACTCTTCTCCAACACTGTGCTCATGACACCCAGCCCTCGATGAGACGCTGACAGTGCCCTCCTGGGCGCCCTGACCTTCTTGTCCCTCATAGTCACCAAGGCAGAGACAGTTCACCATAATTTTGAGTTCTTTCTTTAAAAACGAACACTCAACTAAACTGTAACACAAATCGAATGTTGGTGCGCACAGAGGAAATCAGGAGCATGATGTCACAGGTGACCAGCCGCTGCTAAACTCATGACTCTTTCCAAAGCCTACACACCCTACCCTACCGCAGCCTCTCTTGGTTTGCTGTTGACAGGAAGCTTTGCAATTTTCACGACTTTCTGCAAAGACTATTTTTATTAAAAAACAAAAAAAAACTTTAAAGATGCCAGTCATGCGATCAATCGCTGCTGCCTCTTGTCCCTCTCGTCAGGAACTGGCTGAATTTCCTCCTGCCAAGCCCTTGGCATGCAACACCAGCTTCCTTGTCAGCCGCGGCCCTGCAGGGAGCTGGGGCGGGCAAGTCTCTTCACTTCTCTGCACAGCAGCACCAGATTCAGCACAAATACAGCAATATCCCACAGGAGGGAAGGTGAACTGGAACGTTCCCGCCTGGGCAAGAAAGTGAAGGCTCCTAGTGTGTGAGAAGGAAGAGATCCTTAGGATCTCAGTAACACTGGACAGGAATCCTTCGCTACAGCCTCCCTGACCCTAGAATC
The DNA here is from genome assembly GCF_949786415.1 of Peromyscus eremicus. Taxonomy (NCBI): domain Eukaryota; kingdom Metazoa; phylum Chordata; class Mammalia; order Rodentia; family Cricetidae; genus Peromyscus; species Peromyscus eremicus. The sequence continues at coordinate 76,074,571 of NC_081421.1, forward strand.
AACACCTTTGAGGTTCTGCTACCCTCTTCTTTAGACAGACACAATGAGGCCTTCAGATGTCTCTGGCTGACACAGATTTTGTGAATTGGTGCGACCAGTCTAGGGAACAAAGTAGTACTCTCAGGAGAGTTGGTGATAAACATTCCACTTCCGGGTGTGAATCTTAGAAGTGATGTAATGGGATCCGAAGCTTACAGCAGCATCTGTAACAATAAAAATGGAAATGGGAAGGAAGCGGGAGAGGAAGGGAGAGGAGTCAAGGAGGGAAATGAAGGACCTGGAGCAACCCAAATGTCCATCAACACAGGTATGCATTAAAAAGTGTGGTGTGGTCCTGTAAGAGGCAGCTGGGGGCCAGGGAGACAGCTCTGCTGAGGAAGAGCTTGCTGTTTGAGCATGAAGCCTTGAAATCAGGGTAGGGTCTTGAATTCAGATCTCCAGTGCCCAGGAGAAAAGCAAGGTGTGGTGGCCCACACCCAGAACTCCAGCACGGGGAGCACAGAGACAAGATCCCTGGGGCTCAGGAGCCAGCCACATCAGTGAGCTCCAGGTTCAGTGAGAAACACCGTCTCAAAAACTAAGGTGGAGAATGATGGTGGGACACACCCAAGGCCGACTTCTTGTCTCCATGCATGTGTACTCACACCCTGCCACACATACAAACATGTACATGACCAGTGACCTACATACACAAAAGAAATGAACACAATGAATGAACTACATGCAACTTATTAACACGAATAAATCTCAAAAACACATAGTTAAGTCCATAGAAAACCAAGTTGCAAAAATGGGTTGCCAGTTTTAAACATTTAAGCATAAACATACGTAGTGTGTATTGTTAACGAATGTGTGACAAAGTTGTGGAAAGGTGACACACTTCAGGGTAAAATGGCTACATGGGAGGGGTTGGCATTAGGGGAGATGATTGCAGCTGAATTGTTAACATTTTATTTCCTTGAATAAATATTTGAACTAAATCTGGTAAAAAATATTAACACTTGGTTAAGCTTATGGCGAGAACACTGAGTATTTATTACCTCATTGAGAACACTGAGTATCACATCACTCTGGACTTTTGAAGTATTTTCTCGTTTAAAAAAATAATAGGTATAAATAATTCTCTAAATGTTCTCCAGGCTCTCGCCTCACTCACAAAAGATAAAATGTCCGTCCAGTCCAGCCGAAGAGTGGAAATTTACGATAAACAAAAAACTAGTAGTAGGTCACCAACTCCTCCAGTTCCTGACATTGCAGCCGCTCTGACCTCCGAAAGCAGAGCCTCCTCCCTCCGGCTCTGGCCAGGCCTGTTGGCTCTGGCTGGGACTGGCCTGTGTGAGATACAGGCGGAGACCACAAGCACAGGAAGAAAGAAGGCTTCCTCCCTGCTGGCCTTGGGACTGGAAGAAGCTACGTCTCCTTCTCCTACATGTGGGACTCTCCTGGGTTCTCCTGTGGCTCTCAGCCTTGTAGTGATCCCTCCCTCCTCTTGCTTCTTCAGGACTTGGGGTGCACAGGGACTTCCTTCCATTGTTGGTCCCACACAAGCTTCAACAAACCTTGTCGGGTTCCCTTCCATTTCAGCACATCTTTATAAACAGCACCCTCTCAAACCCTCAATACCCCAGCTCAAGTGTGCCATCCACTTCCTCCTGGTGCCGGACCCCATGGAGCACGTGGGATGAGCAGGAGCACTCAGGAGAGCAAAGAAAGCTGCGGGGATAACTCTGCCTGGGCAAAGCCTGGAAAGATGAATGGAGGTTGGCCAAACGCTCCAAGGGATGTGGTGGGGAGAAAAAGGATGATAAAACAGCCAGAACGGAGAAATGGAACTCACGACCATATGAAACTGCCTGCGTGAGCTATTCTGACCTTCCAAATAAAAGCTGTTTCACATAGTCAACCAAATAATAGGATTCAGACCATGATTTCATGACCATAGGACTCATGGTGGGTTAAGGAGCAGTAAGAAGACAAATGAATGTGTCCTTCCTGGGTGGATATTATGAAAGATAGATATAATATTTATCATCTGCAGCAAAGAGTATTTAACTTCTAGAAGGGGATAGAAATGTGACTTCTATTTTGTGTTGCTACTCCAACAAAGCCAATGAAGAGTCCCTGAATCTGCAACCTAGTTCTTACAGAGAGGAGACTCGCATGCCAATGTCCACAAGTTGAACCATCTAGACTGCAGAGACCTAGATGGCCCTTAATTGTCTACCCCATCATCTGAAGATGAATCAGGCAATGTAACAAAGGAGTTAAGAATCCTGCTCCCTACCACACATTTGTATGAGCCTCCAGCTGTATTTCTTATCCATGAACAACTGCCAGAAGGAATGGGTTCTGGAGGACCCCAGTGAGATGTTTCTGTGGAAAAGGGCGAAGTTTGACTCCCGGCCGAAGTGACTAGATGAAGGAGGAAGCTACCCAGAGAGAGAAGATGCAGAGAACAAGCTCACTTGGCTGGAGGAGCAAAACATTCATGAAGCAAAGGACTTCCTTTTATTAATCTCCTCGTGGGACCAAAATTAATCTTTCTTTAGAATTGTTAGTCTCATGAGATTTATTATCCTGGATGACAATAAGTCTTCCCAGGTTTAGAAAGAATTTAAAAGTGTATGATTTATTTGTCCTGAGATGATTCCCAGACCCATAGTGCTACTCCTCAAAACTAATATTTTGGCATTTAATAAACCAGGGAAATTGGGCCATGAACTCAACATTAATGAATTAAAAACCCTCTAAGTAATATTTAATGTTGGAGTTGTTTTGATCTTGTAATTTCTGCTGTGACACTTGAGTTCAGCACACTGTGGAACCAGACTGCCAGAAGCCTATGTTCGGGGGGGGGGGGGGGGAGAACAGCCTCCCTACACCCCAGTTTCGAAATTTCAGCTATTCAGATTCCAGGTACTCTATCTGATGGGCTAGTGTAGTACTGGGGGGGGAGGTCTTCTGAAGCACTGCTACTCACATAAAAGGGACTGCTGTAAGCCATTGTAGGCTGGAAGGAGAGTGAGGTGAACTCCTACAGGAACATGAGGATGGTAGCTAGGCTTTGCTCTGTGTTGGGGATCGTGCAGACATCCCTATCTTAACGGCCAGCCACAACTATTAGCATCATCCTCAGGAAGGGCAGCACAGATTCTGGTCCTGCAGGAAAGCATGGCTCACCACTCATCTGTCTGTCAGCTCACGTGTCCCGTGATGTACTGTTTCTGGGACCCAAGTTTCCGAGTAGGTTGACTGAGTTGTTTATTCTCAGAATGAAGTAATCCATCATCACCCAAGCCTTTGGGGAGGGCTGGCAAGTGACCAAAGCCTGGCCAAATGATGAGTCAAATTGTCCCCCAGGAGGAACCCTGGTCTAGTTCTTAAGTCTCACCCTACAAAATCGAAGACTCAGGCTCAGAGCTGGCAAATGAGTTGCCCAAGGCCCCTATAATGAGTGTAGGTGAGATTGCATTTGACTACAAGTCCATCATTGGCTAGCAGTGACTCCCGGATCTTTCCACAGTACATGGTCTACCTCTGTAGCCTAGAATATTCTATCTTCTTTTTTTGTACAAATCTTTTTCTTCCCTATGTTCAGTTACTTTTGTATTTCCCTACAAAACAGAAATGAAATGTATCTCAAATGTTATTCTCCTGTGTGTAACCCAGGCCACTTTTGTTGCAGGCCTGTAAGTGCTAAATCTGTAAGTATATTAATCATCCAGTCAACTTTTATTAAAGTTGACTATGTAGGGGAGGTTATTCTAGCATCAGACATGGGAGAAAATCTAGAACGGAGCAGGGCATTGGGAAATGCGAATGTGGTGACATGCTGCTTATGATGTAATTTGGTCCCCAAAGAGGATTGTGGTACTGGTGATAGGTAGTGGTAATGAGCATTATAGGAAGAATGTGAGATATATTTCAGGGTAAAACTGGATGTCAGGAGAGGAAATAAATTAAAGGATGACTTTTTAAAATTTTTTTTGCCCATTTCAACTCTGAACAACAGGACAAACTGGTGGAGGACCATCTCCCCCCACCCCTCCCCACCCCCAAGGTGATCAAACGCACAGCTGTGCCTCAAGCAGAAGGCAGAGGGCAACAGTCTGCAGAGACAGTGGCTTAAGCTGGGGAGGGAAAGCTTGCCCAGCAGCCCTCAGGAAATGAAAGTGAGCCCATCACTGACACTGCCGGGAGCTCCAGGACCCAGAGGTTGGATGGCCTAGAGACCTACGATAGAACCCAACATGACTGGAGGAAAAAAATGTCAAGGGAATGATGCCTGACGATATTCTGCTATACTCTTAGATTGGTGCCTAGCCCAAATGACATCAGAGGCTTCATTCAGCAACTGATGGAAACAGATTCAGAGACTCACAGCCAAACATCAAGCCAAGCTCAGGGAATCCTGCTGAAGAAGGGAATAAGGATTGTAGGTGCCAGAGGGGTCAAGGACATCACAAGAAAACCACAGAATCAACTAATCTGGTCTCACAGGAGCTCACGGAGAATGAACCGACAACCAAGGAGCCTGCATGGGACTGATCTAGGCCCTCTACAAATATGTTACAGTTGTGTAGCTTGGTCTTCTTGTGGGACTCCTAACAGTGGGAGAGGGGTTTGTTTCTAACATGTTGGCTGGCTTTTGGGAGGGACCCTACTCCTCATACTGGGTCGCCTTGCCTAGCCTTAATACAAGGGGAGGTGCTTAGTCATATTGCAACTTGATATGCCATGTTTTGTTGATACTCATGGGAGGTCTGCCCTTTTCTGAACAGAAATAGAGGAGGAGAGGATGGGGAGGTCGAGGGAGGGAATGGAAGGAGAGGAGGGAGGAGAAACTGCAATCGGAATGGAAAATAAATTTAAAAAAAGATTTCCCCTCTGCTCTGGCGCACCTGAACTTGACCGCAGAGCTAGCAAAGATACAAAAACAGGAGCAAATCCATCAACCCATACCGGGAGGTGGGGGGGTGGGGGGGGTTGCTCTTGCCATCTTATCTACCAGTGTTTTTCTACCCAGAATTCCAAGAGCCCCTCTCCCCCAGGAAGCACCCTGAACCCCCATCTTTTATGGGATGAGAAACACTAGCTCAGAGCTTCGTTCCCTAGATCTGGGCACCTCAGTCACTGCCGTGTCTCCATCAGTGGCAGCCAGGGAAACGTGGCTAGTCCACCATTCTCTTCTCCAGCTCCCTCCAACAGCTGCCGTTTTCCCAGCTGTTGCTCTCTCTCCCAGGACCCCTCCCCTCCAGTCTCCCGGAAGCTCTCCCATCTACCCATGGCCCTAACAAAAAAACTCAACAAAAGCTGAGTTTTATCAAACAAAACTTAGAAAGTCACGGAGGATGAGCATGCTTCAGTTTGGACCTTATAAACCATCTGTGTACGTTAGAGCCCCTTAAATGTGGCAGACATCTCTATTTCATAAACCTCTAACTCAATTTCGTTTCTTAAATATTTGTAGAATTTCCACGAGCACATCCAACAATGATCGGTGGCACTGGTGATTAAAATAGAAGCAAGGAAATTGGCTAACAACAGCAGCCCACCAAGGCCACCCACATGGGGAAGCCAAACCACAGAGGAGCTGGAAACTCCGGGGACAGAGACCTCTGGGAAAATCTTCCACTTCCTCTTTTCCAGAGCAAAACCTATGGTGTCACATGTCACGTGCCCTTTTTTTTTTAAATCATCAAAAAGTGCCTGGCCAAGGCTTCACTGTTACACGCACTTGCACTCCAAGAGTACTGCAGCACACTATAATCAACCACCAGTGTATGGAACCCACTATAGGCTGTCTCCTGGATTACCCAAACCTGCAGTAACTTTGTTTAATTCCATAGCTCACTCTTGGCAAGAAAGCAGTGTAGGCCTCTGGGTGAACAAACTTGAAATCTGAAATTCTCATGGCCTATGACTTTAACAGAGCTGCTCCTGAGTGCTTAGCATTTCCTGTTGGCTTTATCATACCTTCTGACTGACAGACTGACATGAACAGTTTCAGCCATTCAAGCAACCCTGGCTTAAAGCATTCGTGAAGATAAGAATTCCCTGCATAGCCTTCCCCACCACCACAGCTAACAATAGCAGCTCCTTGTCTAAAGCAGCCCCTCCAATAAGAGCCCAAACCAGACCCCACCACACCCAGTAATGGGAACCTCACTGACAAATGTTTCTCATCTGCGCCCAATCAGTTTATAGGGCATTATACAGAGCCACGAATGCATTCCATATGTGTTCCATCCTGGAAATCCTGAAGCCTCCTCCCCAAACCAAATCACATTACTATTATTGTTGTTGTTATTCAACATTTGTTCTTTTTTACAAGTGTGAAGTGCATCACAATCATTTATTAATGCTTTATCATCTAGAGCCCAACCCCTGCACACTCAGATACCAAAAGTAAAGATGACTCAGAGGGCTGCATTACTATGGCTATAACTTTGGTGTTCTTCCTCCACCCAAGCTATGCACCCACCCCTATCTTCCAGAGAAAGAAAGAGAACAACAGGGGAAGTGGGATTTTTCTGAGAGAACTGATATGTTGCATGACAATAACAGTTAATGCAACTGAAGCAGAGGGATCCCAGCTCCTTCTGAGCATGGTGAGCATGGAGAGTGCCCACACCTTCTAAGCTCTGAGGAGAAATAGATGGTAAGACTCTCCAGAATGCTCTTGTGAGAACTTTGCAAGTAAGGGGGAATGTGGTGGTTGGCATGAGAATGGGCCCCATAGGTTCATATGTTTAAATACTTGGTCCCCAGTTGATGGAATACTTTGAGAAGGATTAGGAGGTGTGGCCCTGTTAGAGGAGGTGTGTCACTGGGGGTGGGCTTTGAGGTTTCAAAAGGCTCACATCATTCCCAGCGTGCTTGCTCTCTGCCTCCTGCTTGAAGATTAAGATGTAAGTTTTCAGCTGTTCCAAACAACTTGCCCACTACTTGCCCCCACACTGCCCCACCATGATGAACTCACAACCCTCTGAAACTCTAAGTCCAATTAGACAGTTTCTTTTCAGATTTTCTTTGGTCATGATGTCTCTTCACAGCAATAGAAAAGTACCTAAGACAGATGTTGGTACCAGGGAGTGGGCTATTGCTATAACAAACTAGACTATGCTGTTTTTTGGAGGAATGTAGAAGACTTTGGGACTTTGCACTAGAAAAATGGTCAAAAGCTATAAGCACAACATAACAGGTCATCCCAGTAAGAGCCTGGGAGATAATGCTGAGAGCCATGTGGTCTATGGAGGCCCAGTTCCCTAAAGAGGTTTCAGCAGGGACCAATATTAGCAACTAAACTAGAGATCCCCCTTGTAATATTTTAGCAAAGAATATGGCCACCTTCTGTCCCTGTCCTCAGAACTTGCTTGAGGCTAAATTAAAAAGTAATGAGCTAATTTCTTTGGCCAAGGAGATTTCAAGGAATTCTAATACTGACTCTATCCATGTTTATTAGTAACCACTCTTATTCAGATCTGCAATGAAAAAGAGCAAATGGGGCAGAACACAATAAAAAATATAAAGCTTGACAACGAGCACCAAGAAATTTAAGCTTGGAGCCAAGTGATTAGGAAACTAAGGAGAGACTTACCTCAAATTGGAATAAAAGGAGGAGTGGCCTTGGGGCAAAGCCCCACCCAGATAGGCTCCCAATTTAAAAAAAAAAAAAGACCTAAGGAATTTTCTGTTCCTAAAAAGCAACTACAAACAAAAGCTGCTAAAAATGTGATTTAAGGGAGGCCAGGCTCCATCCCAAGCAAGCAGCTGAACTTGGCAGTGTTGTCCACACGGTTCTGGCTTCAGAGTTATGAAGGACACAGGAGTTAAATATTATGGGATCCTCCTCCCTGATTAAGGAAAGGCTTGGAGGACAGACATGTGACAGTGGAGTCGCTGGGGCATGGAGTCCCTGAGACGCCACTGGGTGAAGCTGTGAAGGTGAAGCCTAGATTGCATTGGAGATCCCAGGATGTTGGAGGGACCAGATCTACGGGATCCTTGACAAGGGAAGCTGCACACAGGGAACACAGGGAGGGAAACAGCCCAAGAGAGGGAAGTGTGTTGTAGGCAGCAAAGCTGGACGGGAAGAGCTATCTGAGCCATTTGACCTCAGACACGGAACTACAAGATTTGGAGTTTACTCTGCCGGGTTGCCTTCTTGTTTTGGTCAAATATTTCCTCCTTGTTCTCTGATTGCTCCCGTTCAGAATGGTAATATATATTCTGTGCCGCCATATGTTGGAGGTATGTAATTTGCTTTTTATTTTACAGTGGGTTACAATTAGGAGACTGAACTTTGAACTTTTAAACAGTGTTGAGACTGGAAAACTATAGGGACTTTTGAAGTTGGACTGAATGCATTTTGTATTGTGATGTGCTCACAAGTCTATGGGGACCAGGGAGTGGAATGTGTGGTTTGGATGAGAATGGCCCCCATAGGCTCATATGTTTAAATACTTGGTCCCAGGCCCCGTTGAAAGAGGCATGTCACTGGGAGCAGGTTTTGAGGTTTTGAAAGACTTTCATTGTTCCCAATGTGCTCCCTGACTCCTGCTGGTGAGATTTCAGCTGCTCCAGCCAGCATGCCTGCTACTTGCGGCTATCCTGCCCCACCATGATGGACTCTAATGCTCTGAAGCTGTAAACCCAATTAAATGGGCTTTTATAAATTGTCTTGGTCATGGTGTTTTATCACAGCAACAAGAAAGTAATTAAGACAGGAGTAAGATGGTATGTGAGTCTGTTTCTTCTAGAACTTTCCAGGAAGAGAACAATCCACTGGGTTATTTGTAGCTAGAGTTTTCCTGCCTGGCACACGGTCAGGACAAATCTCCCTCACCTGCCAGTCCCACAGCCTCAGACCCAACCAAGTAAACACAGAGACTTATATTGGTTACAAACTGTATGGCCGTGGCAGGCTTCTTGCTAACTGTTCTTACAGCTTAAATTAATCCATTTCCATTAATCTATACCTTGCCACATGGCTCGTGGCTTACCGGCATCTTCACATGCTGTTTGTCATCATGGAGGCTGGCAGTGTCTCTCTGACTCAGCCTTCCACTTCCCAGCTTTATTCTCCTCCTTGTCCCGCCTACACTTCCTGCCTAGCCAATGGCCAATCAGTGTTTTATTTATTGACTAATCAGCAACACATTTGCCATACAGAGCATCCCACAGCAGTTATTCACTTGGGGCATTGCATCCCCAGCCAGGTCTAAATTGTAGGAAGATGATGACTTCCTTCCTATACCCTCCTCTGTCACCCTCAGGTCAAGTTCATAGGCCAGTCAGTGTACTTGGACGTTTTAGATCATTTTGACGGCAACCTAAGCATAAAGGACATAGAAGACTGATTGACTATGGGAGATGCCCAACATCACCCAGGGCTCAGAAGCTAGTTTCACACTTTGGGACAAGCCCCCCCTTGCACACACCTGCTTCCCTCATTCATGCTCAAAGTGGCTCTGAATTGACGATTCTCAGAGGCTGCTGCCGAGGAAGCATGCCTGGGGGGTACGCCGCTTAAATCAAACAGCAGCAGCCTTCCCCGCCGTGCACTAAAAATATGTGAACATACAGACTTTTCTCAGCTGGAGACTCTCATACATTTTTGCTCCACCTTAGTGCCTGTTAGCACTTGTCTGTTAGCCAGAACTAGCCTAACACAAAATAAATGAATGAGTAGAAACGATTAATGGGAAAGCTCCAGGAACCTGTGTCTTCTAGCAGTTGCTTTTCATGACCCAGGCTGCCAGTGTTTGTGGTTTCATGTTGCATGAAGAGACTGCAATCATGTTTGCTGGAGAACTGTTCCTTGCTCGTTTGAGGAAATTCAATAGATCATATTTGATGGCATGCTGGAAAATCGTCCTGACTTTCAAGGCATTAGCTCCCACCCTTGCCCATGTAGACACAGTGGAAGAGTGCAGGATTTTAAGCTCACTGGTTGCCACCTCATTTCTTAAAGACCATTTATTTAACTAATGTGACTGCTGCAAGCCTCAGTTTCCACCTCCGTATGTGCTCCAGGAAGGATGCCTGAAGAAGGGGATAACTTGCCCGTTAAAGGAAGGTGCTCATCAAACACGAGCTCATTATCACGAGGGCCGAGTGAGCCACATTTTAAACACACCTGGCGCAGTTTCTCACACTTCCCAGTGAACCACCCTGACCCCCACTTTGCTACAAGCATTCTTTTTTTATATAATTAATTTAATTTTACATATCAGCCACAGATTCCCCTGTCCTCCCTCCTCCCACCCACCCCCAGCCTTCCCCCCCCCAGTCCTCCCCCCATTCCCACCTCCCCCAAGGTAAGGTATCCCCTGGGGATTCAGCTCAGCCTGGTAGATTCAGTTCAGCAGCCCTCAGGCTCCCCCAAGCTTCTGCCCCCAGCACCCAGCTGTCAGGAGTCACGGACAGCTCCTGGCAAACTTCAAGAAGCTGAGGTTCCAGAAGTGAAGTGAGAGAGAAAAAAAATTGTCTGCAAACCTTAAACCAAAGGGTCTCTCCTGCCCAGGCCTACCCCTGCTGTGCTCCAGAGGAAACAGGATGGAACAGAGAGACTCTGGGGCCATCCACCTAGGCCTCAGGTTGCCTCTCACAGTTTTGCCTGGATAGGGCCCTAGAGTTTTAATCAAATGTGTGAAGAGGAAAAGAAGGAGGGTGGGGAGGAGGAGGGGGAAGAGGAAGAAGAAGAAGAAGAAGAAGAAGAAGAAGAAGAAGAAGAAGAAGAAGAAGAAGAAGAAGAAGAAGAAGAAGGTGGCGAACGCTCCTCTCACACAAAGAGCAAGCCATTGCCATCCAGCGTCCAGAGAGCTGGCCCCTGGAGAGGTGCTGTGTCACCTGGTGCCTCTCATGTGATAATCAGCTGGCAGAAGAGCAAGCGTGGGAAAGGATCTAGAAGAAGAGAGAACAGCTAGATGCGACAGTCCCCGGCCCCCTCCCCCATGTGCTCCAACTGTGGCTCCCTTAAAGTGATCCTAATTGTTTAAACAAGATTAAACAAGCATGGAATTTGAGAGGGAGAAGGAAGAAATTTGAAAAACAAATAGCGAGAGGATTTTTCTTTGCAAAGACCCGAAACAAATCTAAACTGTAAGAACAGCTCTGACTTAGTAGCCTTGAAAAATCCCAGGCTGAATGTGTCCAACAGAAAGTGTCCGGAGGAAGGTGACCATCCCAGAGCAAATGTTTACAGAGGAACTAAAGGGGCAGTGAACCCAGAGTCACCACTGTCACTATACCATCCATGCATGCACACACACACACACACACACACACACACACACACACACACACACAGCCCTAATGAACTTCTGCTCAGGACATCAACATTAGCCCCATAAAACAAGAAAATCTTACACCCAGTTTAAGTCCCAAGCATGGCACAGTAGATCACCAGAGTGCTGAGATTTAAGGACGCCAGGGACCCACAGCCTCTGGAGGATGAAGCTGGTACTCCTTAGCATGGAAGACAAAGCTCTCCAGCCTGCCCTTTCACATACACAACTTTCTAACTGGACCTTCCAATTCCTCCCTGGCCATAGATCCCCATTCATTCATTGCCTGACTTTGCACAGCTGCTCTTTAGCCCTTGCCCAGTCCTCACTGGCTTGCAAAGCCCCACTCACTCCTTAGGATTCACTGAACAGTGAATGGCCTGTTCAGAGCAGGGGAGGTGGTCAGTTGACTCAAGCCAACACCCGGAACTCATGTAAAAGTGCTGGGTGTAATGGTGGACATTGGAATCCCAGGGCTGGGGAGGCGGAGGCAGGAGGAGCCCTAGGGCCCTCTGACCAGCCTAGTCTAACGGTGAGCTCCAGGCCAATGGAAGACCCTGTCTCAAAGAAGGTGGGTAGTGTTCCTCAGGATGTCTTATCCACTAACCTCCACATGTACACACAGGAAGCGACACGTGAACACACACACACACACACATGCGCACACACACACGCACACCTACAGACGCACACAAATGAGCTATTCGGCAAAGCTTTTCCTCAGCTATCATCACTCCCTCCTGGTGCGTATTTCTAGCCGTGCAGGGACCACTTCTTTACCGCCCTTGGCTTCCGGGGCGCCATCTCTCCGAGTTGAACTTAGGTCACCGGGCCTCTGAAATGCCCGCACTTGCGGCACCTACAATGTTGCCGAACACAGGATATTCTCAGCAGCTGTTCGTGGGGCTAACCTGGTTCTGACTATATGCACAGCGGTGCAGGGCGACCTCTCAATGGTTGGGGGCAGGGTGGTTTAGGATCCTAGAGTTAGCTGAGCCACTAGAAAGAGCGCTCCACCGTGGGTCAGAAGCCCGCCCTCTCCTTGTGCACCCCTACCTTTCATAGACTGACATCCATCTGTGGGAGCAGCAGGTAAGACACTCAGCTGGCTGGCCTGGCAACTTGCCATTTTAATGAAGCCGCAGACTTCTGGATTGAAAGGGGCTCTGGAAGGCAGCCGTGGGACCTCCTCCACAGATGCTCAGCCAAGCCTAGTGGATCTCACATCATAAAGGAGGAGCCCTGCCCTTATGAAATAAGCTTCACTGTTACGTTTCAAAGAACGGGGTATAAGTATGCAGCCTCATTCATAACGGCTCCTCATCATGAAGTTCCATGGGGCTTTGCGCTGTGAGACGACACTTACATTCCTGCGTTCAGTCTGTGTATCTCTTTCAGAGTCCGCGGGGATTGCGCCAGGGTGACCAGTTATCCAGTTATTACACCATGAGCCTCGCTTAACCCACACAATCCCAGAGTCCCCTGTGCTCCTGACTCAACAAAGTCTCATTTAAACAAGATTCTAGCAACCAAGAGTGGGAGAAAATGTAACTCAAAATGTTCTGGAATTTCTCCGATTATTAAAAGGCAATCAAATAATAAACCATAGATATTTTACAGTCTCCTCTCCCCAAATGTTTTCCTTTGATAAAGTTAGAACTCCCCCCGCCCCACCCAGAACTCTCTTTTGACTGTTCCTGGCCAAGCAGGCTGAAGCCCGGCTCCACAGTACCCCTCCTCACCAGCCCTCCTGATACTGCTTACCTGTCGGGCTTTTAATTCTTCCCTCTCCTCTCCCACTTCCCTATCTCTGCCCTACAGACAAGTCCCAGGAACTTCCTCTGCATGAAAACACGCCTCCTTTAACCCCACAGCCGTGAGGTGATGGGAATTGGCCCCCACGGCACAGGAAGACAGCATCTCTCTCCCCAGTCCCTCGCTCTCACTGACTTTCCAGTGGCACAAAGCCTGAATCCCTTGATAGTTCTTCTTTGATATCACCCTTGCATAATCTCCGCTGTCTCCAGAGAGAGAGATGCATGGTACTGAATGCAAGAATTTAAGTGTGGGTTCATGGCACAAAGCCCTGTGGAACTCAGTGAAGAGGAGCCATTGCGAATGAGGCTGAAGAGTGCAATACTTATACAATTGTCTTTAAAAAATAATAGTGAAGCCCATTTCATAATTGGGCACCAGGCACCCGGGTATGCTGTATGAGATGCATATTGATGGATGTGTGCCCTGGAACGATAGTCAGAGCTAAGCACTGCCAGGCAACCCTGGCAATGGGGTATGATTTGAGGCCCTCTCGGGCAACTCCAACCCTCCTACCAAAAAACATATGTCCACTTACATAACAAAGTAACATCCTGCGTTACTCAAAAGCATTAAAGCAACAGGAGGCTAGAACCCTCAAAAATCGTCAATAATTAATGTCCTCTGACCATTTAAACAGTTTTTTGGCCAGAACTAAAGAAGTGAGAAAAGGTCTGCATTTGTTGTAGAGAAGCACTGTGTGTGTCCAGGGCAGACATGGCGTGAGAGAAGAGTAACTAGAGAAATAAAGGATGCTCTGGAGACTGACAGGGGCCAGCAAGGAGCCAGGCCGCCAGACCCTGAGGGCCTCTGCCAGCTCAGCTCACAGCTGGTTGTTGGGAGACTGGCTGTGAAGAGCACGGCGAGCGTGCCCTCTAGTGGACAGAAACAGAGCTTGGCTCCCCTCTGCTCTGTAGTTCAGCCTGGGTTTACATCTTCTGTAACTTCTTCATTTATTCAATCAGTAGGCATGCGTTGAATTCCCCTTATGTGCTAAACACCAGTATGGACACCAGGGAGACATGTGACCAAGGCTTGGCCATCACTCTCAAGAGAGTTTCCACCAGGTGACAAGATTGGATAACTTGTGGTAGGGGCATGCGTGTGTGTGTGTGTGTGTGTGTGTGTGTGTGTGTGCACGTGTATATATGTGGGGGTGTGCTAAGGCAGAGGTGGTAAAGCAGGAGGGTCTGCCCAACAGATGTGAACCTCAAGCTGAGATGTTTAGCAGATAAGGGAATGGAAGATAGGTGTGTCAGGCCAGACAGCCCAGACTAGAGGTGTTCTCCCATCTGGGAAGAGAGAGAACGGGAAGCCAGAGAGTAAGGTAAGCCCATGGGTGGTTTCTTATTCCTTTAAACATGATAGGAAGCTAGACAAGCAGCAAGCTGCTTTACATGTTCATGAATGCATTACTCTGATGTAATGTAAGGGAACTGAAGCTGATCCTCGGGAAACAAGACTGAAGGCCAACAGAAAATGAGGGTCAACTTCAGAACCAGGACAAGAAGCGGGATGGAGGAAGAGATGTGGAAGAGAGCAGATCCGCAAGCCGTGGCTGCAGAGTGGATGTGGAGATGGGATGGGAGTGGGAAGGTTCCAATCACTTTCTAGCTCCAGCAAGGGGGGTGGGGGGCTGGCTTGGTGGTGTGTTGCCCACCAGACTAGGGATCACTAGAAAGTATGTAAGGAAGACGGTAAGTTCTATTTTGAACGTGGGGAATTGGATGTGCTTAAGGGGAAAATTCTGGGAGGTAATTGGTAAATTGACTGTTTAGTCTGAAGCCTGGGGAATTGATGCAGGGTTGGCAGTAGTCTGTGGCATCGGTAGGGAAACAGTCTTCCAAGGTAGCAGCCACCATGGAAAGAGAAGAGCTGGGGCAGGCTCTGAGGCAAAGCCCACTTCTTAGAGGATGGTAGGAGAAGCACAGGAGGGCTGAGAAAGACTGAGAACAAGCCGGGTAGGCAATTCCTTAGAGTTTAATAGTGCCTCGTGGAAGCAGGAGGGCTAAGAACCACTCACGTAACACCCTCAGCACGTGGTCGGCATCCAGAGCTAGCTAGCTCCCCTACAGCAGCAGCGTGACCAGGAAAGTCACTGTAACAGGGCACAGACCCACATTCCATTAGTCTGGATCCAGGTTGACCAGCATGGCTCCTCCCACCCAAGGAAGTAGTGAGTGGTCTGAGTACCTCCAGTGTGTGATCCCCACCAAGTGGGCGCTGCTGACTGATGTCTTGTGTGTTCACTGGAGTTCAAAAATGGATTCTGACACTCTGATCTGAGTAACCTTAATGACCCCCTCAACAGTGCTGCAAGGTAGGGACGATTGACATTTCCTATTTACAGATAAGCACATCTGATTAGGAAACACTATGTGATGTGCCCAATAGCACATGATCCGCAAAAAAAAAGGGGGTCCCTTTTTAAAAGTGTCATCTCCAGGGTGTCCCATTTGAATAATGAGGATCAGAGAGGAACATGAACACACACACACACACACACACACACACACACACACACACACACACACTCTACTAGACGGCAGCCACTCTTAACCAAATCCCAGTTTGTTCTCAGTTCTACAAGGGGCTCCTCTCATCCCTAAATAAGTCCCTCACCCTGCTCAGTGCCTCAGTTTCCCATTGGGAAGTGGGAATAAAGGGTCTTATACCCCCCTTCTTCCTTCCTAAGGAGTAAACCTATTGAGGTCATACCTGAGGCTTTGGGAGCCATAGGAGGAAGTGAAGACTGGAACGGGCTGTTCAGTAGACAGGGGGAGGCTCTGTCCTTCATCTCACTCTGAGTAGATGGGCACACTGGGAAGTTCCAGACCAGTGTGTGGATGCGGACACTCACTATAGTGGCTTCTGAAGCTGAGGACAGTGGGGATGTTGAAGGAGTGACAGTTCTTCACAATAAACCGAAAGCTCGCTGGGCCATCAGCTGAAAAGCACGGGCTGCAGCTGAACTAAATTCTCAACTAAGCTCGACTGAATCACGATGTCTTGCTCTCTTGGTTCTGCTGCTTCTCCAGGTTCCATTTCTACATTTCAGTTCTAAACAATAAGGCCAGGACGTCTTTATCAGATTCAATGTACAGAAATCTCTACTTAGGATTTCTCTAAAATGTTTCGCACATGTGTGCTACATAAATACACACCTCTAACTAATCTGTCATCAAGGGAAATGAACCACCCTAAAGGCATTTCGCCACCTCAGCTGCAGAAGCAACTGACCCTCGGGTGTCTGGAATGTTCTGGGACACCTTCTCCAAAAGCCTAGCCCACCCTCATCCCACTGTTCCTGGAAACCACCTCCTCAGGAAGCTCGCAGAAGGATTCAATAAAAGTGTCGTCCTCCCCGTCCTACCTCAGTCTGAATGGTGAGGTGAATCTCACGAGCTACTCTCTCGCCTCAATTATCCACTCACTGTGTTTTCGTGCCTCCAAAACGCGCTGAACTCTGGTGCATGGATGGTGTTTATTCTCTCTCGGCAAGGTTCTGAAGCCTTCTGTGGTCACGTGCATGCTGAGTGGCTCCGTCAGAAGCGCAGGAAGGCCAGTCCTCCAGAGGCCCCAGAAAAGTGTTAACAAGGAGTGTGTGAGCAGCAGGTGATCCCATTCAAAGCCATTTTTGGAACTCCCCCATCCACTCTGTGGTGTGCTGGTGTTACTTTGGCCCAGCTGGGGTGGGGGGGTGGATTGTGAAGGGCAGTCCTCAGAAGGAGAAAGCAATGTCACCTCCTCACTTGGTACCACACTCGGTTTACAAACCTTTCTCATACACTGCCATTTTGTCCCCACGGCTAGAAGAGAGACTGGCATTGCTACAAGCCAGCCAATGGCAGCCTTCCCATGTTCACATGAGGAAATAGACATGGTGATACCCAGGATTTGCCAAAGGTCTCCAGCAGAGTGCCAGAGAAGAGACCCTGACTATAGATCCAGGGTCCAGGAAGGTAAGACACTACCACCACCCCCAGACACAAACACAGCCATCTAGGGACTATAATCCAAAGAGTAGGTGGTGGGTGCCAGGAAGACATGGACATGACCACATATTCAATGTGTCTAAAGAACCACAGTGGAGAAGGGCCAGCCACTCTGGAGAGTCTTGGGCAGAGAAAAGGTCAACACCCAGAAGTGGGCTTCAGGGCAGGCAGGGAATTGGTCCCCTCTGGACCATTGTGTTCAGCTCTTAATCAGCATCCTATCACTCCACCTCAGCCCCTAAGGACCAGTTATCATCCTCCAGTTAATCAGATTCTCAGTGTGTGAGGAGATAATTTGATCTCAAATGGCTCCTACCTTCCGGAGGAACATGAAATTAGCATTTCTACAACTAAGAGTCCTGCCAAGTGGATGCCAAGGAAGTCTTCCCTGATGGCCCCTGCATGTCCCCTCAAGCTTCCCCCGCCTTTCCCCTCCCGCCCCTCCCCTCGTCCCTCCTCCCCCCTCCTGCTTGCTCCATGCTCACAAACTCCTGTGTTGGAAATGAGTCTGAACGTGTATTTCCATGGAAAAGCACATGCACATGTGTCTGCCCCTCCCTCTTCAGGCCACCAAGGCATCAATTAGATGAATTCTGTTTGTATGAGCAAGACTGGGCAGTGTGTCCTCTTGTCGTGAGGGTTTCTTGAAGGGAAGCATGGACTCAGGAACCCAGAGAAAGACAAACCCGGGGTGGGGGGGGGGAGGGTGTGAGCACAGCGAGAGTCTGACCATCTTCTACCCAGTGTTCCCCTGGTATTATGACTTCCTCCTGGGCCTTTCCCTTCTATCTTCTACAGCATGGCCCTCCAGTTCCCCAGGTGTTCTTGGAGAGGTTTAAGTGATAAGGGAGACCCACCCTGACTGGTCAGTACCATCCCATTGGCTGGAGTTCCACAGTGAACAAAAGAGAGAACATGGAGGCCAGCAAGAAGCCTCAGCAGGTAGAGTTGCTTGACATCAAGCCTGTGATGTGAGTTCGATACCAGTGTCCACAGGATAGGAAAGAACTGAGTCCCATGAGTGGTTCTCTGACCTCCACATGTGTACGGACATGTGTGCATAAAGAAAGAAATGTAAAGAATATTGTAAATATTTATTTATTTTGTATTTTGCCTGGATATATGTATGTCTGGTGCCCATGGAGGTTGGAAGAAAGCATCAGATCCCCTAGAACTGGACTTATGGGTGGTTGTGAGCCACCATGTAAGACCTGGGAACCAAATACAGGTACTGTACAGGAGCAACAAGGGATCATAACTGTTGAGCCACCTCCCCAGCTCCCTGTGGTCATTTGTTTTTAACGGGAGAAAAGTAAGCTGAGCAGTGCCCCTTCCCGGCTGCATACACCACATCAGCAGCTGCCTCATGCTCTTTCCACCAGGCTTTCCCACCATGATGTACCCTCAGGAGTCAAAACCAACTGTCCTTCCTTAAGTCGCTTTAGTCAGGTGTTCCGTCCCAGCCATGAGGAAGTTAGCTGGTACACCCGCCCACCACTCTCCCCTTCTCTCTGTGTTTTCCAGTTCCCAACCATCAGAGGGAAGCAGCTGGCTGGGCTCATCTTCTCCCACAAACCACACTGCTGGCGAGCCTACAGTTAGGCGAGATACCCTCCCAATCAGGGAATGGCCTTGTAGGAAAACAAAAGCCATGTGTTTGCCAGATCCTGGAGCTATGAGGAAAATTGGGTGGAACCACAATGTCACCCACTCCCTGTGTTCAGGTGTGCCCTCCCTTTCGTCCACTGATGGCCTGAGGCCACGCTCCTCTGACTTCACACCTGGAATTCCAGGGAGCCTGTCAGATGAACCCCTGCTCCCCATACTCAGTCAGAATCTAAACTTTATTCTTGCTCTGGTATCTCTCTCTCTCTCTCTCTCTCTCTCTCTCTCTCTCTCTCTCTCTCTCTCTCTCTCTGTGTGTGTGTGTGTGTGTGTGTGTGTGTGTCTGTCTGTCTGTCTGTCTCTGTCTCTCTCTCTCTCTCTCCCTCCCTCCCTCCCTCTCTCCCTCTCTCTCTCTCCCCCCTTCTGTTTGTATGTGTCTGTCTGTCTCTCTCTGACTCTTTCTGTTCTCTGTCCCTGTCTGTCTCTGTCTCTCTGTCTCCATCTTTGTCTCTGCCTCTCTCTCTCTGTCTCTCTGTCTCTCTCCCCCTCTGTGTGTGTCTTTCTGTCTCTGTCTCTCTCTGTGTGTCTCTCTCTGTCTCTGTCTCTTTCCGTCTCTCTCTATCTCTCTCTGTCTCTCTCTGTGTGTCTGTTGGTCTCTCTCTCTCTCTCTCTCTCTCTCTCTCTCTCTCTCTCTCTCTCTCTCTCTCTTATTCTCGGGTGCATTCATTTGCCCACTTCCATCGTCTTCTTAACTTATCAACTAGATTACAGAACCTGCACAGCCAGGGATGTTCTCACTTTCTCGGTGTGTAAGTTACTGGACGAAATTCGTTAGGAAGGCCAGAAGCATGAGAGAGAGTATGGAGCTAGTTCAGGGAAAAGGGTGACTGGCTCCCCACCACTGTTCAATGTGAGACAGACCTCCAGGCACATTGATAATACCATCAGCTACACTAACCATGATCCTCTACCCTGCTCCTCCCTCAGAGATGTAGAAACCGGGACAGGGCCATAGCTTATGGCTCTGCCTCCCTGAGCATCATGACTGAGCCCTCACCTGCCCTAGATAGCGGACTTGGAGAGTCCCAGGAAAAAGCCTTTCATATAAACAAAATGCCCTGTTAAGCCATGTGGAAACTAGTGAAAATGGCGAGCTCCTGGTTCACTGGAAGGACACTGTCTCAAATAAACAAGGTGAAAAGCAGTGGAGGGAAACACCCAGCATTGACTTCTGGTCTTCGTGCATGAACACAGCAGTGCACATGTGTGTACAAGGACTCCAGCTAAATGCACAGGTGTTCTAGATCTGGTTCTGTTGCCACAGGCAGCTGTATGTCCTGCCAACTCTTGTCCACTTTGGCCGTTCCTCTCTCGTCCTCACTGCCTCCCGGGGTGCTGGAAAAGTCCCAGGCAGCGGTAATTGTAAGATGGGTGTTGTCATTGTCATGGTCCTCAATAGTAGGCAGACAGTTGGCCTGGTGCAGCTTAGAGCCCCACCGCCTCCCCCAGGGGCTCGCTGTCTAAAATAGACAGGCCCAGACCTACAGGTTGGAAACATGGACAGTGGGAGAAATGAAACAAGCCAGACTGTGCTCTGGTGTACACACTGTGTATCCTATGAAGCCCGGCAGCTGTTGATTCTCAAACAGGCTTGTTTCCAGTGCCCCTGTCATCGCGTCGGAAGAAGGGAGGAGGTGGTGACTCCAGCCAGCGCCAGCCTAGTTCCAGATGCTCTCAGGTGAGTGTGATTCACTCGGCAGCCTGCCAAATTACTGTTACTTTCCTTTCTTTCTGCAGGGAAGGAAGCGAGGTGCACGCGAGAACTGAGGCTTGCTCACACTGGTACGTCTGAAAAGTTGGCCCAGGTTCCCACTGGTGCCTCAGATCAGCCATCTCACAGACTGCCCGGGCCAACACTTGCAGGGAGGTAGTAGAAATCCCAGCTGGGTGTCTCTGGGGACTCCTACAGCCGAGTGGATGGTAGCTGGACACTAGGGACTGATAGAAAGATTTCCCAGCTCTGAGAGGGTCTAGAACTACCCCCAATGAAGTGGGGCTCTGACACTGTTCCTGACACCTTCATAGAGAGGATGCACAGCACGTGAGTGTCTGGGGAAACTTTAACAACTCACTTCACATACTTACCTGGCAGGGAACACCATGATCACGAAGGTGGTTTTCCCCAGGGCAAGCTCTTCCACTACACTTCGGATGTGCTGACCCCTGCGATTTCCCCAGATGCAGGAACTTGCCTGCATAGTTTGTGGTAGTGAGGGACTGCATCCATGCTCTCCCCTGCTTAAAAAAAATTAATTTTAAAAAAAGCAACTTCACAGTTGCCAGCCTATTCAGGTTCCTGGATGTCCCTGGGTTTTGAAGGATATGACCATCATCCATTGCAAATGCTGAAACAGGAAATACATGGGACAGACCAAGTGACTTGTATTTCAGGGACTGACAGCCAGGGAGGCTGGGGAGCTGGGAATCAGCTCCAGTTCAAGGTCTCCATGTGTCACAATCACCCACACTCCTAATCTGTGTTTCTGGACCCTTGCAAAGATCCTAGAGACAGTGCCTGAAGAAGTCAGCCATCCTGCAGCCAGAATTCAGCCTGGAGGAAACCACAGAGAGGGAGTCCCAGAGGGTGTGGGGAGAGCCAAGAAAGGAATTTCCAAGTGGCAGCCTGGAGGCAGGTAGCCGTTGGCACCTCATGCCAGAGCCAAGGGACTCTAATCTAGATATGGCCCATTTTGTTCTATGTCCCTGGTAGTCACCAAGTCCCTTCTTGTAGAGATGTTTTTTTCCCTCAGTAGACCATCATCTGATGCTTTGCAAAAATGTGAAAAATAATGAAGACGGCTCTAATTATAGGAGTAACCTTTTCAACACACTTCCACTGAGGAGCAGATGTCGGGAACCCACAGCAAAGGGTCAGAGTGGAAGCAGGTTAGGACCAGGGAAGACCAAGCTACAAAGATGGCCCGTCTCCTCAAGGGAAGCCCTTAGTTCCTCCCCTTGGGTGACCCAGGCAAAGGAAGTTTCCATCAAGACAGGGCCTGACTCAACCTCTCCCAAGCAAACCAGACACCAGCCACCAAACTGCTAGCACAAGAGTTTCCATAATGAGACGCTTCCAGGAAAGCCCATAAAACCTTTACTGTAAATTCAATAAACCGGATTTTGAGCATGGGGGGTAGTGGGAGAGCCTGGAGCCATACCACCCCAAAAAACTCCTCTCTCTTGTCACACACAGAAGACAAAAAGGCAGCCCACCCTCCTCCCACTGCCAAGTCCTCCCTGTTCCCCAAGTCTTCTCAACACACTCTCCCCCACCCACCCGCCAGGCCACCAGACCAAGTCTAGCCAGGCACATAGACCGTCCTGCTGATGCTCTGCCATGGCCAGCAGGGGAAGCCAAGCCCTCACGCCCTTCCAGCCCACCAATGCTCAGAGATACAGTTCCCATGCGTTTAGTTCAAAGAACATTAGCCACCTGGTTCGGAAAAGAAGAAATATACCCCCACACCATTCAGCCCAAATCAAGAAGTTTAGCCTAAGGGAGACTCACCACAGTGCTCTCTCTGTCCTGCCTCCCCTGAACTGGTCTTCCTGGACCATTAACCATGATCCACACTCCAAATCCCTCACCCTTGACCCCGACATTGAGACCCTGATTTTTATACACAACACACACACACACACACACACACACACACACACACACACACACACACGTGTGCACGTGCCTCCCATCTGCACATTTCAGTCTTTTACTCCAAACTCAGCTTCAGTCTGTCATCCCAGCGCTGGGCCTGCCGGAATCAACAGTGCTGCAAAGTGTTCAATGTGAGCACCTCAGCCTGGACTGCGTGCTGGGATGCCGGGAAGAGCAGGCCTTGGGCTTCCAGAATCGGCATGTGGCTGACTCCATCCAGTCAAGGTGAGTGTCTGGAAAGGTCATGGCAGATTGTGTGCTGGGGAATGAGGCAGATGGCCTGTGTGGAAAGGAACAGTTTTACCAGCACAGACTAGGAAATCAGACTTTGATCAGCAGGTAGAGCCCTCCAAAGCTTTTGAAGCAGAAGGCACTGAGATGTCAGAGCTCATCCAACTCAGCACTAGCATTGTGGGGTGAGAAACTGCTTCCTGAAGAGGTGAAGTGACTCTTCAGGGCACTCGTTCACTCTGAGGTGCCGTCACCAAGCCTGCTATGGGTCAAGCATAGCTCTGCCAAGGTTAGGGGATCACATGAGAGCATATATAAAAACTGTGTATCACACTACCCAAGGGAGGGGAGGAGGGAGGGAGGGAAGGAGGGAGGGGAGGAGGAGGAGGAGGGAGCTGGGAGGCCTAGGTGAGCACCTGGGATATCCAGCCAGGTGTCCTCACTTGCCCACTGCTCTACCACAGGCTTGGGAAGCAGTCTCCAGGAGGCCTAGGCTCCCAGCAGGCTCCATGTGCCTGACCCTATTGGAAGGGGCAGAAAGAAAAAAAAAATGTTTTTTGCTCCTTGGGGGGTAGGGTTTCACATTCCTGCCCTGCCTCTTTGCTGGAGGACCACAGAGTCCTCAGCTGCAATGCAAGCCTGTCTAGAAGACATCCCACCCCCACTTAGACTGTGGACATTTTCCAGATCTTTTTCAAAAACTGCTTTTTTGGGGAAACTATTTTCCTCCAGGCCTGGCCCAAGGACAAACCAGTCAGCATGCACAGTTGGAGAGTACAGGGCCAGCATGTGCAGAGTACAGAGTACATCTGCCTGCAGGCTTGAAGGGCACCCGTCTGCCTGTACTTTTCCATGAAGAGGAAGGAGGGGTCAGCACGAGACTGGCTTTCCCAGGAAGGCTGCCTGGTGGCCTGGCATTCTGGGGATTTTTTTCCAGCCAAATCTGGGGAAGTTACTGGAACCTAACTGAGCTATGGCCAAGGTCCCTGATAGGTGTACAAGGATGGGCAGCTCTGATTATATAGTGTTCCTGAGGGCCCTGCTCCTAAAACCAGCTTCCTCTCCTTGAGGGACCTGTGCAGTAGGTCTTTATTCTGGGTATCTGCCCATCATTTGCAGATGGTAAATATACTGAGCACTGGGCCCGGTCAGCTTCTTCTCTAGCCTGTGGTCATCCTTTGTGATGGGTCCAGCCCAGTCACAGCATCACATTGAGAAAGTAAACTTCTGCCCCAAACAGAACAGGATGTTAGCTAGCACAGGGGAGACACAGGCTTTATGGAGACACAGCTAAACATGTGGGATTTGACAATCCTCACACCGGGTGGCTCCATCACCTTCTAGTTTCTGAGCAGGCCACTCCATTTGTCCCACAGGATGGAGGGTAAGATTCGTCAACATGATGCATGTCCGTACAAAGATGGCGGTTTACTTGATTGTGAACATCCAGAGTCACCAGGCCTTGGCCCATCCTGACTTGTGAAGGCAAAGGAGAAGATGAAGTTTCTTGAGGTGCCCAGAGCAGCACCAAAGGACCAATCCCCACCCTGTGAGCTGCATGAGACAGCTGCCCTCTGACAGCCAGATGTGCGGAGAAGAGGTCCTAGCCCAGGTCTGCTCCAGGAGAACTCAGAAACTGGACGCTCTCAGGAAGCCACTTGGGGCTCAGAAGCAGTCTCCAAGTGACAGCCCAGACCTGTGCCCTGGACAGGACTCAACTTCCTGCCGGGCTGATCAGCTAGAGCAGCCAGCCACTTTCCACCCTCCTTCCCAACAGTGCCTGCCTCTTCCTGCAAAACCCTGGCCTAAAACCATCACATGATACAATATTTCCTTAAGTGCTGGTTGGCTGGACAATGTGTGCAGTATAATCATTCCAAGTATGCTATTAAATATAAATATTGGTTAATGACTTCAAGGCCATATTCCCAGGTTATCAGTGTTGCTTTTGAGTGTCAGAGTAGAGGAGATTAAAATAAATACATTCTCCTTGGTGCTTTTCTGTGTTTTCCAAAAGAGCAGACGCAAGTTTTGTAATCATAAAACACGATAATTTTTAAGTGCACCACTGGCCTTTTAGCACACACATTGGATCACACCCTCGCCTGATTACATATCTTCAGTTGCTCCTCATGACACATAGAACAAAACTGCGACGCCTTTCAAGGCGTGGAGAAGTTCCAGACCCCTCCCCCTTCCAGCTGCACCTCATCTTTCTGGATATCAATCACCCTCCAGCTCCTACCTCAAAGTCACCCTCTGGATGTCGAACACAGTCCCGAACACTTGCCGCTGTGTGACCTTAGGCAGCTTTCCTAACCTCTCTGTGCCTTGGTTGCCAATGCTGAAAGAAAAAGGACCTCATAACAGGAGACACTTGTGAGCACCGTGACTGGCACACTGCCTTCAGCCCCACTGCTCCCCCGGCTGCCGCTTCCGCAGAGCACACTTCACTGGTAGATTTCTTACCCACAGGGCTTCAGTTCAAGTGTCTCCTTCCCCAGAAGGGCCTTCCAGCCACCGGCTCTGCACACTCTCCAGTCCCTTATTTTTTCCTTGCATCTCCCTTTCCTCTGGCGCCCTTATTAGAATGTCTAACCACTCACTGGCGTGGGGGCTGGTTTTGTTTCATGCCTGCTTCTCCGCCAGACCTGAGCTCCGTGAGGGTCAGTAGCCTGGCAGGTTTGTCCGCCTCTAAGTAATCTGGGCTCAGTTAGAAAAGCCCAACAGAGAGTAGGTGCTCACAGATGTTGACTGAAAGAATGAACAGGTGTCCTCGGCTCCCCCGATGACTCTCAAATGTTTACAGTTGAGGAATGGGAGCGCTGCCTAGTACAGCTGTGGTACGACGCGGCCATCAAAGCCATTCTCGGTCACTCCTGTGAGTTCCTTTTGCTTTTCGGTTTTTAGACTTACTTATTTTTATCTTATGTGTGAGTGTTTTGGCTGAATGTGTGTCTGTACACCACATTCGTGCCTGGTGCCCTCAGAGGCCAGAAGAGGGCATCTGATCCCCTAGAACTGGAGCCACAGACCATAGTGAGCTACCAAATGGGTGCTCAGAATTAAATCGAAGTCCTCCAGAAAAGCAACAAGTTTTCTTACTGCTAAGCCATCTCTCCACCCCTCTGTGTGGTCTCTTAACCTCACAATCTGCGTGTAATTTTTGTTGTTGGCTTTGACTCTCGGTCCTCCTGCCTCCACTTCTCAAGTGCTGGATTCTAGGAGTGTGCCAGCATTCCCAGCATTAACCTCCGCAGGCTAGGCCAAAGAAGAAAGCTGCTAGAAGCATGTTGGGATCATGTACCCAAAGGAAGGGCAAGAGCCGAGAGCTGCTTCCTGTGTCTTTCCAGTGGCTGCTGTACTCTCCCCAACTGACCAGCTGTCTCCCTTGTACAGTACCTAGTGGCCAAGGCCTCAGAGTGTCTCAGCTCCCAGCATTCCCAGCCACGTAGAGGATGCATCTCTTTCTTCAGTCCAGCTTGGAAATGTTTGAGAACTAGCCTACAGGTCCAAGTTAGTCAGACAATCCTCCCTGTGGGTAGGAGGAGGGTATCCACTGAGAGGGCCAATCAGGAAGGACAAATGAAGTTCCCAGAGACCACCAGGAAAGGAGGATGGGTCCATTCAAGTAAACAGTGCTCTGGCACCATCTACTGTGTGACGCATTAACCTCTCCAGAGAGTCTGCTGTCTCAAAACCGTTCCCAGGAAATGCTCTTACTATCTCATCAACCAAAGCTTACTTATCCTCTCCTCTCTTATTTTGTATTTTATTTTCTACTGCTTGTTGTTTTCATATGTTATATTCTAAAAGATGGACATCTGTGAACCTGTCCAGGTGGCCATATCACACCATTCAGGGAAATCGAGTGTCTCTGTAGGTCACAAGGCTCCTGGAGTTGTTGAAAATCCAGCCTGCACAGCTATCCTATGTAACTATACTTGTCACCATCCTGGAACCAGATTACTAATCAAAACACACCTGTGCCCCTTCCCACCCAGTCCTTCTCCACCTTATAGGAGCTATTCCCTCTGAAGTACAGTTCACATAAATATGTAGCTGTGGTGGATTTTATTTTCAAGAAATGATCTGGATGAGCTCATCTTCAATAGTTCTGAGGGGGAAGGGGTTCTGTGTTCTCTCCCTGGGCTTTCACAGACCTTAATGACTGCCTCCCTCGGCAGAGTATGACACAATTCATGTTGTATGACTCCCAAGGCCAAGTCAAGAAGTGCACTGTAGTCTAGCGTGCTCTCCTGGGGAGCCAAGAAATGCAGCAAGCCAGCTCTGAGTTCAGTGTTTATTGTGCTGTCCTGGGGAGCCCACTCCGAAAGCAACAGAGAGCAGCAGAGCAACATGTCTGCTCAACCACACAAGTCTGTCTCACACATCTGAAGGCAGGAAATCCAAGATCAAGGTACTGATTTGCTAAGTGAAGGTCAGATTTCTTCTCAGTGGCAAACAGATGCCTTCTTCTTGTACCTCCACATGGCAGAGAGATGCTGATACCTTGCTCTTCTTATACAAGAGGCTCCACCCCGTGGCCTCATCTAAACCTAGTTACCTCCCAAAGGCCACACCACCAAGTACCATCCTATCACACTGGGTCCTAGGGCTTCTGCGAGTGGCTATGAGGGACACACATGTTAAGGCTGGAGAAATTCTTATAGACTGACTCATAAGCTCTATCTTTAGGTCAGTTTAAGTAGCTGTGTCTTTTCAGGAATTCTTCCATTTCATCTCTGCTATCTAATCCGCTGGCACACAAGTATAATCTGATAATCCTTACGATCTCTTTCATTGCTGTGAAGTCTGTAGTGATGTCTCCTCTTTCATTCCAGGCTTTAGAAACATGACTCTTCCTTTCCACAGCTAAAAGAATATTTTTTAAGATCCAACTTTTAGTTCCATTCTTTTTTTCTTCCCCCTATTCCTTTCCTATTCGCTGTTACCCTGCCTCACCCCACCTGACCCCACCCCACCCCGTCTACTGTTATTCTTTCCTTCCTTCTAGTTCCTTTGGCTAGACTGCTCTTTTCCTACTTTCCCTAGGCAGGTCAAGTTATGGATGTGAGATCTTTATTTCTCTTAAAACTCTGTATTTACAGGTATACCTGTCACTCAGCTGTTGCTTTTGACATATCCTGTGAGGCTGACTGTGTTGTGATTTTTGTCTTCACTCTTTTCGTAGTATTTCTGATGTCTCTGTGGTCTTTTCTCAGACTTAGTAGTCATTTATGAATGTGTGGTTTAATTTCTCATTATTTCTAAATTTCTCATATTTGATCCTAATATTGACTTGTAATTTAATTCCATTGTGGTCAGAAAACAGATTTTTGGATGATTTTAATGTCCTTAAGCCTATTAGAGCTTACTTCTGGCCTAAGGGCTCATTCTGGGGAATGTCCATGTGCACTTGGGAAGAGTGTAGCTCAGCTGTTGTGGGCATGTCCTATGATGCCTGTTAGGGAGTTGGTTTATAATCACCTGCAGATCTTCCTCCCCCGGCTCTTTGGTCTAGCTGTTCTGCCTGTTATTGAAAGAGTGATATTGGGGGCTGGGCAAATGGCCCCGTGGGTAAGAAGGCTTGCTGCTCATGCATGAGAACCTGAGTTCTGATCCCAGCAGCCATGTAAAGAGCAGGGAGAGGCTGCACACATGCCTACCATCCTACCACTGTATAAGGCAGAAACAGTAGGATCACTGGGGCTCGCTGGCTGCCAGCCAAGCCAGCCCAGTTCCAGATTCACTGAGAGATCCTGCCTCAGGAGTAAGGCAGAGGATGCTGGGGCAGGACACCTGGTGTTGTCCTCTGGCCTCTGCATGCATAGGCACAGGCACACCTGCACACATGTGCACATGCAACAACATTCACACAAGAAACTGTGGTATTGACGTTTCCAACTATTATTGTTCGATTATTGAATTCTTCATTTAATTTTGTTAATTTTTCTTCTTGTAGATACATACATGCTTATAATTATTTCTTCCCAGTGTACTGATCTTTCCATCACTATAAAATATCTTTTTCTCTAGTAATACTTTTTTTTTCCTTAAAGCCTGTTTCTTCTGATGTTGACATAGCTATTCCAGCTTTCTTTTGTTTACTCCATGGTAAATTCTCCACTGTCCTTTTTCTTAGAAGTTACCTATGTCATTGAACATTTGTCTGACTGTTTTTTTAGGCAGTAACTATTTGGATGTGCTATTCTCTGGTCTCTGCCTTGATTAGTGTTTTAATCCATTCCTGTCTCGTTCAGTTACTGGTATGGTAAACCTTACACGATCCCCGTCAATATCCACTGTCTTCTGTGTGCCGTTCCTCTGTCCCTCCATCACTGCCATCCTCATTGTCAAGTAGACATTTTCTTTTTTAATTATG
Source organism: Peromyscus eremicus (assembly GCF_949786415.1). Lineage (NCBI taxonomy): Eukaryota > Metazoa > Chordata > Mammalia > Rodentia > Cricetidae > Peromyscus > Peromyscus eremicus. The sequence continues at coordinate 76,103,608 of NC_081421.1, forward strand.
AGAGTGGGTTCCCTGTACCTCGGCGCTGTGTTTGGTAAAGAGAATGTCTCTTTTTTTTTCTTTCCTTTGGAGCTGAGGACCGAACCCAGGGCCTTGCGCTTGCTAGGCAAGCGCTCTACCACTGAGCTACATCCCCAACCCCGAGAATTTCTTTCAAACATCTTCATATACTTCAGCAGCTTGGTAGCCATTGCCTCAAGCCAAACATGACTTGCGGGCCTGGAATCCTAGCTCTGAGGAGACTGAAGCAGGAGAATCAGGGGTTCACACTCAGCTCCACAGTGAGTTCAAGGCCAGCCTGGGCTGCAGGAGACCCTGTCTCAAAAAATAAAAATAAAATAACTATTGTTTCATAAATTTTCTTTTAAGCTGGGTGGTGGTGGCGCACGCCTTTAATCCCAGCACTTGAGAGGCAGAGGCAGGCGGATCTCTGTGAGTCCAAGGCCAGCCTGATCTACAGAGTGAGTTCCAGGACAGCCAAGACTGTTTCACAGAGAAACCCTGTCTCAAAAAAAATAAATAAATAAATAAATTTTTGTTTAAAAACAGATAGGAAAAGAAAGAAGTTACAATCAGAAACCTGTGTGTGCTTGTCTTTCTCTTTGCCTGTCACAGTGAAGGCTTTCCTCTCCATGAGGAGTCACGACATTGCCAGCCACTCTGCTTTTCAGCCCGAGTGAACGCTGGTTAGTATTGCTTACGGGAGAATTCGTACACTAAGTCGTTTTTCATTAATTTTTGTTTATCTTGGTGGTTTAAGTTCTTGTTAGTTTTTTAAACAAAACCAACTTTTAATGAAAAGTTCTCACTTGACAGCCTAATTCTCTCAGCACTTTGTCATCTCCGATGTCAACGATTCCTGATGTTTTTAGCCATTAATCTCAGAGAGGAACTCTCGCATGCGATGACCTGGCTTTTGTTGCCACTTTCAATATTCCCTTTGACTTTGAAGCATTGTGATTATGATGCATGTAAATCCCTTGGAATTGACCCTACTTGGAGTTTGTGATTTCTTTTACATTCCTTTTTTTTTTTTAAACATTTTCCTAATTCTTTCTTAATTCTCCTGTTACAGGAGTGTCTTTAAGAGTAAGTTGGTATGCCTAATGAAGACAGACAAACCCCTGAGGTTCCGCTTATTATTTACTAGCTGTGTTTCTGAGGCTGGGTAATTTTAACTCACCTGTCTGTCTGACTGACTGTCTGTTTGTTTTGGCACAAGATGTAGCCTCGGCTGTCCTGGAAGTCACCATGTAGACCAGGCTGGCCTAGAGATCAGCCTGCCTCTGCCTCCCAAGCGTTGGGATTAAAGGAATGTTCCTGCAAGCCTGGTCCAACTCTCCTGCCTTGGAGTCAGCTGCCTCTTCCGTCTGCTCAGACCTAATGACTAGTCCACAGCAGTTGCTGAACTTTGCGCTTCCAGACTTTCTGTTTGTATCTCCTTATAACTTCTGCCTTCTCTTAAGATACTCTCGTTGGTGAGACATTGTTCCGTATTTAACCTTAATCTTGGGCCAGAGTTTTCTTTTCTTCTTTGAATGCATTTATAAAAGCCAATTTAAAGTCTTTGTCTAACAAACCAAACATACATGCTTCCCCTCCCAGGAGAGTTTATCTGAATTTTTTTCTGTGAATATAACAAAATGACACATTTGTTTGTCTTCTAACTTTTGGTTGAAAACTGAGGGCGTCTTTAAGTGGCCTTTCTCTCAGCCATGCTGCCCATGCTTACTGTGCTACCATGGCTGCTGCCGCCACCACCGCCTGATGCCAGGGAGGTTTGTTTAGTGCCATAAGTGGCTCTGTTTGCTTCCCGGGATAATCCTACAAACTCTGTAGTCTTTGTCACACGCAGTCACTGAACTTTCTGTATAAACCGACAATGTGACCACCTCATGGTATGGTTGAGGGGAAAGTTTTTATTGTAAATATGAGAGAGAGAACAGCCAGAGGCATCTGGGAGAATCCAGAGCAGAGAGAGAAAGTAGTAGACTGAACATGGCCGGCAGACTGGACCCGGCCATGAGAGGAGTTGAGTGGGGGGGTGGGAAGGTGGCGTAGAGAGAAGGAGAGAACCAGAGGGGGTGGGGCAGAGAGGAAGGCAAAGAGAGATGACAAGAGGGGAAACAGCCAAAACTGCAGGGTTGTGATACTGAGGGAGCCTGGAGCCTACATGCACTTTGGTATGCTGATAGGCACCACAGATAGTCATTTGTCCTCTCTGCCTTTTGGAATTTGGAGAAATGGAATTTCCTTTGGACCTGACAGTTTCTACTTAGCTGGCTTAAAAGTTAGCTAATAATTAGACAGAATTCATTTTTATTTAAATATCATATTTGTATTAATATTTTGAGAATTTCATACATGCATACAATGTGTTTTGATCATATCCCTCCCTTTTCTCCCTAATTCCTCCCAGATCTATCCCCCACTTCCCACCTCCTCCCAACTTCAAATCTCCCTGTTTTGTTTTTATTTGTTTATTTTTATGTGTATGGGTGTTTGCCTGAATGCACGTATGTCTGTGTACCGTGTATGTGCCTGGTGCCTGAGGAGCCTGGAGAGGTCACTGGATGCCCTGGTACTGAATTTATGGACAGTCAGTTGTGAGCTGCCATGTTGGTCCTGGGACTTGAACCCCGGGCCCTCTGGGAGAACAACCAGTGTTCTTAACCACTCAGCTATCTCTCTATCCACTTTCCTGTTTTGTTTTTTAAGATAACCTAGTTTGTACTGCTCGTATACTCATGGGTGTGGGACCATCCACTGGTACTAGGTGGATCTATAAGGTGCAACATCCTTAGAGAAAACTGTCTCTCCCCCAGAAGCCATCAACTTAGACAGAAACTTCTTTAAATGCCTTGGAGTCATAGACCTCCAATCCTTTGCCATGCACGCACTCTGTGAGCTCTGGGACATGTCTTCAGTAGTCAGTAGTTTACAATTCTGTCTTCGCCTTTATTCCCTGAGGCACCACCTCAGCACCAGCTGGAGGTGAGAGGCCACGGCCTTCTTGGGGCTTTCAGGAGCATGTGCTTACCACACGCCTGTGGCTGACCTTCTGGATCCACGAGAACAGGTATTAGCCTGGCAGAGTCCCCTGTGCTCCGTCTCATTCTCAGATCTTTGCCCAGCTTCCTACCCCAGGAGAATCACTTTCTCATGCAGCTCAATGTTAAATGATTACCGTGACCTGTTTTTGGAAAAGGCCTAGGAATGGGACCTTCCTGGGTGAAATAAAGATAAATCAGGGGATAGAGAGCTTTCTCGTGGAGTCAAACAATGGCAGTGCACTGGGGTTAGGGTTTTAGAGGTACTGCAAGCCCCTCCAGTGGTTGCTGGACTGGACAGATGGCTTCCACAAGCATCAGGCTTCCAGGATATTAGCTTCGAGGTGTGATGGTTAATTTTAATTATCAATTTGACCCAAACTAGAATCGCTCAGGAAGAGGGTCTCAGTGAGGGGTTGTCTCCATTGGGTTGGCCTGTGGACATGTCTGGAGGACTGCCTTAATTAAGTGAGTTGATGTGGAAAGACCCAAGCGTACTGTGAGCAGCACCATTCCCTAGGCAAGGAGTCCTGAGCTTTGCAAGACTGGAGAAACCGTGCAGCACATAAGCAAACAAGTGAGTAAGTATGTACAGAGTCATGTCTCACTGCTCTTGACTGCATGCAATGTGACTAGCTGTTTCAAGGTCCTCGGCTTCCCCACTATTACGGGTTATAGCCTGGAATTATAAGCTAAAAGATTATAAATTATAAAGCCTTTCCCACTATCCTGGGTTTTTTTTTTGGGGGGGGCGTAATTTATCACAGCAACAGAAAAGAAACTAAAACACAAGCCACCCTGGAGTGAATGAAGACGGGGACATGGGAGTGGGCAAATGAACACAACACAGAACTCGTTTTTGTTTTTTTTTTGCCAAGATTCAGTCATTTTTCTTTAGTAAACATTTCTCAGACTGTTCAAGTCCTTGGTTACCTTACAGAATTCTGAAAACATCAATTATGTCCATGTTTGCCAAGATTCTGATTTCTTTGAGAAAGAAATGAGTTTTCAGCCGGGCGGTGGTGGCGCATGCCTTTAATCCCAGCACTCAGGAGGCAGAGGTAGGCAGATCTCTGTGAGTCTAAGGCCAGCCTGGTCTACAGAGTGAAATCCAGGACAGGCACCAAAACTACACAGAGAAACCCTGTCTCGAGGAAAAAAAAAAAAAAAAGAAATGAGTTTTCAGAGGTCTTCTTCCTCTGACATTCCTTAGTGTATCTTCCCTGTAAAAGGGTGTCAAGGGGTGTCCTCTTGAAAGACCCCCGAAGGCAGTCTTCCCTCAGGAGAGACCCTTGCCCAAGGAACACACCGAAACCACGAGTCAGATGCAAACAGCAAGAGGCTTTGTTCAGGAACACGGGTACCCGGGGCGACACAGACTCTCGAGAAGCTCAAGGGACTGGCGCGCCCACGGGCTGGAGCAGAGGGTTTTTATAGGGTCGGGCACGGGTACAGAAACAAGAAGCCTGGTTACAGAGTCTTGATTGGATGATGCAAATGAGGCCAGTTCTGATTGGATGATTCATATGAGGCCAGGTTCGAACCCAGGTCAGCTCGTGGTTTCTCCCCGAGCTCGCCCACGCCTAGCTTCTGTCTAGGGTACAGGGTGTTTTTCTGACCTTTTAGTTCCTTGCTCTGGGGCCTGGTGGCTAAGTACAAATGTTCTGTTTATCCCATGTCCGTTAACTGAACTCCTCAGTACCTCTCAGGCTTTATTCATAAGCAGCTGAGCTAAGCTATGTTAGGCGGGGAGGCTGGGGGTCTTTCATTCCCCCATTTTCTTATCTCAGGAATGGAATCCTCCATTCATGGGGAAGATTGGTGACGCGACTCGGGCTCCGTCTGGTTGAGCCTTTGATATTGCTGGGTTTCCAGTAGGGCTGTGGTACCGGTCCCTACTCCGGCCGCTATCCCTCCCATAGTCAGCCCTCCTAGTAATAATGCTAGGGTTAGGGACACCGGTTCTCTTTTATATCGATGGAGGTCCCTTCCCAGTTCGAAGTGTGAGTAAATCTCCTCTGGGTTATGGTCACACAAAAATCAGAGGTAGCATTGAGGGCTGAGACTGAAACGCAGGGGGTGAGCCCAGTGTTACATGCCCAATAGGTACCATTAGGGCCGGTGACATAACCAGAGACATCGCTTACGGACAGGATGCGGTTACACAGGTGTTGGTGGGTGCGGGGGATGCTCCCTAGACATAGTCCTCCTCCTGACATCTCTGAGATTGTGAGCTTATGTTGGGCTGTCCCTAGACATTGGCTTGGAGGGGGACTGTGGGCGTTAATATAATTACCCTGGGTTGCTATCCCCTCGTAGTAGGGAGGTTGGGAAACCAGACATAGCCAACATTCTTGCGTTCTATTTGGGTAGGTTAAGTTTAAGGCCTGGTAAGCCCCTGCTAGCAGACCCAAGAGCCGGTCTCCGGTTCCTGGTCGGGGTGGCTTGGTAGTGGCTGGAGTTATACCTGGACTAGTAGTCAAACCGGGTCGAGGGGTAATCTTCGGGGGTGCTGGAATAGGTGAGGAGGGGCGCTTCTGGTCAGAGAGAACCTGATTGGGGCCCATGGGGGCGGAGGCCTCCTCAATCTTAAGTCTGATAGTGAACCTTACGCCCCGATCATACCCGTTTTCATATAACCTGAGCCCCCAAGTGTGCCCCCGTTGCCAGTTTCTATCAGCCTTCCCCGGGCCAGTGAAAGTTATATTTAGGGGGAGTGAAAGCCCGGGCTTGAATCGGCTGACCTCGGGGGACCCATCTGAGCAAGGCCATTTGCCTGTAACCTTCCTGAAACCTCTATTGGTCTGGATCAGGTCCCAGCTTGAGCTTGGACTCCAGTATGCTGCGCCAGTGGTCTCGCAGCCCCATTTGGCACAGAAAAAATCTCCTTCTGCACCAGCTGGAGGGCCTGTAAATGTGCCTCCAAAGTGGGGCTGGTGGCAAAAGATGAGATATCAGGATGGAGAAATTTCACGACTGGAGGTGGGGCCCCATATAGAATTTCGAAAGGGGTTAGGCCGTGCGGCCCAGGAGTATTCCGGGCTCGGTAAAGAGCCAAGGGGAGTAGGAGCACCCAATCTCTAGTGCCAGTTGCAAGCGTTAATTTGGTTAAAGTCTCCTTGATTGTCCTATTAGCTCGCTCTACCTGTCCTGAACTCTGGGGGCGGTATGCGCAATGGAGTCTCCAGTCCATCCCCAACAGTTTGGCCACCTTCTGACTTACCTGGGAGACGAAGGCAGGCCCATTGTCTGACCCCAATATCTGAGGCATCCCATACCTTGGGAAGATTTCCTCCAACAGTTTCTTTGTGACTATATTAGCCGTCTCATTCTTGGTTGGAAATGCCTCAATCCATCCTGAAAAGGTGTCCACAAAGACCAGGAGGTACCGGTATCCATAGAGTCCGGGTTTTACTTCTATAAAGTCTATCTCCCAATGCACACCGGGACGGTGGCCCCTCAAACGGGCTCCTTTGGCTAGATGTGCTTTACCTGCATTGACCTGGGCACATGCGGGGCAGGTAGAGGCCACCCGTCGGAGCACCCGATTCTGGTTTAGCAGAATTGTCCCGGTGTTTTCTCTGTCTATCAGGGTCTTTATTTTTGTCTCACTTAGATGAGTTAGGGCATGGAGGAATTGTAACATATGGTGGGTGTGAGAGGTGGGCATCATTATCCGGTTCCCCAGTAGGTAGGCTTGTCTCTGTGGGTCCCAGTCCGCCCCCATTTTCTTTGCTAGCTCATGGTCTTCGGGGCTGTAGGGCATGGGCTCTCTCCCGGGTGGAGGAGGCTCTGGAGTGTCCTGTATAGCCATTAACTGGCTATTCCCTATTGGCTGGGATGCCACTGTCCGGGCAGTCAAATCCGCCAGCCGGTTCCCCTTGGCTATCTTGGAGTTGTCTTTTTGGTGCCCCGGGCAGTGGACAATGCTGAGCTGGAGCGGGAGAAACAGGGCCCGCAGGAGGTCCAGGATTTCCTTTTTGTTCTTGATCTCTTTACCTGCGGATGTGAGCAGGCCCCTCCGTCGGTAGATTTCATCATGGACATGTGCAGTGGCGAAGGCGTATCTGCTATCTGTATACACGATGAGTTTCTTACCTTCTGCCATCCGAAGGGCCTGGGTGAGGGCGATCAGTTCCGCCCGCTGAGCCGAAGTCCCAGGCGGGAGGGCCGAGGCCCATACCACTTCGGACTCGGTGGTAACAGCTGCCCCGGCCCTGCGTTCTCCTCCGTCCAGGTAGCTGCTCCCATCTGTGTACCAGACGACATCTGGGTTCTTGAGCGGCTGATCTGTTAGGTCAGGGCGAGTGCCATGCGCCTCGGCTAAAATCTGGGGGCAATCATGCTCTATGGATGGGCTAGGCAGCGGCAGCAAGGTGGCAGGGTTAAGGGAGACAACGGGTCCGAAAGTGACCCGGTCTGAGTCCAAGAGTAAGGCCTGGTAGTAAGTCATTCAGGCGTTGGAGAGCCATCTGTCTGGTGGTTGTCGGACCAAGGCCTCCACGGCATGGGAGGCCAGTACAGTCAGGGGCTGACCCAGGGTCAGTTTCCCGGCATCCTTGAGTAGAACTGCAATGGCTGCCACCATGCGGAGGCAGGGAGGCCATCCTATGGCCACAGGGTCCAATTTCTTGGACAAGTATGCCACAGGTCTCCTCCAGGGTCCCAGTCTTTGCACCAGCACCCCTTTAGCAAAGCCCGAGTTCTCATCTACAAACAGTTCAAAGGGTTTGGTAAGATCTGGCAGACCCAGAGCCGGGGCCTCAAGTAAGGCCTTCTTGATCTGTTGGAATGCTTCCTGCTGCTTTTCTCCCCATTGGAACATTACCCCTGGTTTTGTGAGGGGATATAGGGGGGGCGGCCAATTCAGCGAACCCGGGGATCCATAAGCGACAGTACCCAGCCGTACCCAGGAATTCCCGAACCTGGCGGGGGCTGCGAGGAGGGGGAATGGAGAGTATTGTCTCTTTCCTGGCCTCCGTCAGCCATCTCTGTCCCCCAGTCAGGGTATAGCCCAGGTACGTGACCTTGTCTCGGCAAATTTGTGCCTTACTGGCCGAGGCCCTGTAGCCCTTCTGTCCAAGCCTGGCCAGTAAAGCCCGAGTGCCCTCTAGGCACTCGGCCCGACTCCTGGCAGCCAGGAGTAAGTCGTCTACGTACTGGAGCACGGTCAGGGTTGGATGCTCGACCCGGAACCCGGCCAGATCTGCATGCAGGGCCTCATCAAAGAGGGTTGGGCTATTTTTGAAGCCTTGAGGGAGCCGTGTCCAGGTCAGCTGTCCCGAGAGTCCCTGTTCTGGGTCTCTCCATTCAAAGGCAAACAGTAGTTGGCTTTTAGGGTGCAGTCTCAAGCAGAAGAAGGCATCTTTCAGGTCTAATACCGTGTACCAGACGTGCGTCGGTGGGAGGGTACTCAGGAGGTTGTAAGGGTTGGGCACCGTGGGGTGTATGTCCTCCACCCGCTTATTGACCTTTCTCAAATCCTGGACTGGCCTGTAGTCCCCTGTCCCCGGTTTCTTTACGGGCAAGAGACGGGTATTCCATGGGGACTGACAGGGCTTTAGTACCCCTCGGTCCAGGAGCCTCCGGATATGGGGTTTAATTCCCTCATGGGCTTCCCGTGACATTGGGTATTGTCTAATTGAGACGGGAGTCGCGGAGGCCTTTAATGAGATCATCATCGGTGGCTGATCATGTGCCAACCCCAGACCCCCAGTCTCTGCCCAGGCTTGAGGAAACTCTTCTAACCAGTTCTGTAATTCCTCAGGGGCCTTTTTCGAGGGTCCTGACTCAAACAAACGGTATTCTTCTTCTAGATTGAGGGCCAGGATTTGTAGAGGGCCCCCTCTAGGACCCGTGACCCTTGGTCCCTCTTCATCAAAATAGATTTGTGCTTCTAGCTTGGTTAATAGATCCCGTCCTAACAGCGGATGGGGGCATTCAGGTATGTGCAGAAAGGAATGAGTTACTTGCCCTGAAGCCAGTTGAACTTTTCTCTGCTTCCTTCATTAGGTCTGGCAACCCTAACACCTGTAGACCCTCCAACCGCTGCAATTTAGTTCTGATATCTGAGCTAGACTGATAGATAAATGATAGGATAATACCTGGAGCCTGACCTGGGTCTTCCGGATCATACGGAGTATATATCCTATAAGCTTCCTTCAATCTTTCTAGAAATGCAGCGGGTGTCTCTTCCTTTCCCTGTACCATATTCCCTACCTGAGCCAAATTGGTAGGCCTTCTAGCGGCCGCTCGGAGACCCGCTAAGAGCAACTGGCGATAGAGACGTAGATGCTCCCTACCTTCAGGTGTATTGAAGTCCCAGTTAGGGCGGGTCAAAGGAAAAGCTGCATCAATGATGTTCGGGAGTTGGGTTGGCCTCCCGTCGTCGCCCGGAACCTGCTTCCGGGCCTCCAGGGAAACTCTCTGCTTTTCCTCTACTGTTAAGAGGGTCTGCAGGAGCTGCTGACAGTCGTAAACCTTAGCATCTGCCAACGGCCGGATCGCGGCCGCTAATGCGGCCGCCGCCGCCTCCTCCATGGCGGCGGAAGCCGCCCCCGCGGCGCCGGAAGCTGCCCCCGCAGCGGCTGGACGCTGAGCGGGTCCAGCCTGATAGGGAGGGGGCTCCTCTACCAGGAGATCTATGAGAGGGGAGTTAGGGTCCGGGGGGAGGACAGGGGGCTTGGGAGTCTCCTTGTGAGGGAGCACAGGGTAAAGGGAAGAGTCCGGGTTAAGGGGTGCAGAGGGCCCAGAGACTGGAGGGGGCTGTGGAAGGAAAGGCTTGACCCATGGAAATGGGTTTTCGACCAGAGATCTCCAGATGGCGATGTATGGGACCTGGTCGGGGTGCCCATAAGGATTAGGGGCAAAAACCTTGCCCTCCACCTGTAAAATAAGAGAGAAGTTAAAGGATCCCTCTCGCGGCCAGCCAACATTCATCATGACCCATTCGGCCTCGCAGAGGGTGATCCATTTTTTCTTTTTAACAATGACACCTTCATTGTTTCCTCGGGCCTTAACATCGGACCAGTGGTCCGTGGTTAGGCTTAATGGGGTGGTGATGGTCTGTCCCATGGTGGTCTCTAGATAAAGGAGTGTTAGACAAGTAACGATAAACAAAAAGACAATACAGACAACAGAAATTTGCGCTGCGCGGCTTCGGCGTAAAACCGAAAGCAGAAATTAAATTACCTGAACCTGAAACGGAGGAACCTCGATCTCCGTAGACGGGGAAACGGAGGGACCTCGATCTCCGTTCTCTTACCAGCACCACGTATCCTTCTGATACGGGAGTGGCCCCGAAAAACCGTGACCCCTGGAACGTCTTCCAGGGGACTTCCCGTGACCCGTGGGGGGTCTTGGTGGGCGAAGTCTGAGCCCGTCAGCTCCTTCAGCCCCCACCGACTCAGCTGACCTGTACCTGAATTACCTGAACCTGAATTAGGGCGCCCGACGAAAACAGAAAACAAGTAGACAGACTGGGACAAGACAGACAGTGGCCGGCCAACTTACCTCCTGACAGTGGGTCGGTGGTCCCGAGGCAGGGGGTCTCTGTTCCCGGCCAATGCACCAAATGAAAGACTCCCCGATGGCAGTCTTCCCTCAGGAGAGACCCTCGCCCAAGGAACACACCGAGACCACGAATCAGATGCAAACAGCAAGAGGCTTTGTTCAGGAACACGGGTACCCGGGGCGACACAGACTCTCGAGAAGCTCAAGGGACTGGCGCGCCCACGGGCTGGAGCAGAGGGTTTTTATAGGGTCGGGCACGGGTACAGAAACAAGAAGCCTGGTTACAGAGTCTTGATTGGATGATGCAAATGAGGCCAGTTCTGATTGGATGATTCATATGAGGCCAGGTTCGAACCCAGGTCAGCTCGTGGTTTCTCCCCGAGCTCGCCCACGCCTAGCTTCTGTCTAGGGTACAGGGTGTTTTTCTGACCTTTTAGTTCCTTGCTCTGGGGCCTGGTGGCTAAGTACAAATGTTCTGTTTATCCCATGTCCGTTAACTGAACTCCTCAGTACCTCTCAGGCTTTATTCATAAGCAGCTGAGCTAAGCTATGTTAGGCGGGGAGGCTGGGGGTCTTTCACTCTGTAAGGGTGTGAAGGGGTGTCCCCTGTAAAGGTGTGAAGGGGTGTCCTCTGTAGGGGTGTGAAGGGGTGTCCTCTGTAAGGGTGTGAAGGGGTGTCCCCTGTAAAGATGTGAAGGGGTGTCCTCTGTAGGGGTGTGAAGGGGTATCCTCTGTGTCTTGCAGATTCAACTATTTAAAAATAAAGTTTCTTAGCTGGTTTTGTGGCATAACCCTTTAATCCCAGCACAGGAAGCTGGAGACAGATGGATCTCTGTGAGTCCCAGACCGCCTAGGGTTACATAGTGAGACCTGGCCGAGAGGAGGGGAGGGATTCTGATCATTAAAACCTTACTTCAAAGATCATTGTTAAGATGGTCTTTGATTGTCGGGCGGTGGTGGCGTATGCTTTTAATCCCAGCACTCGGGAGGCAGAGGAAGGCGGATCTCTGTGAGTTGGAGGCCAGCCTGGTCTCCAAAGTGAGTTCCAGGAAAGGCGCAAAGCTACACAAAGAAACCCTGTCTCAAAAAAACTAAAAAAAAAAAAAATTTTTTTTTTTTTTTTTTTTTTGGTTTTCTCTGTGTAGCTTTGTGCCTTTTCTGGAACTCGCTTTGGAGACCAGGCTGGCCTCCAACTCACAGAGATCCGCCTGCCTCTGCCTCCCGAGTGCTGGGATTAAAGGCGTGTGCCACCACCGTCCGGCCCAAAAAGTTTTTAAAGAATTACACCATCTTGGGTTAAAGGTGAGAGACAATACAAAACTAAGACAACTTTGGAACCAAAACTTTACCACGCAAACAGTACTGTTGGAAAGCTACTCAACCAAAAACGAGATATTTTGTATGTAAAAAGAGTAAAGTCAGAGAACAAAAACAACTGTCTGAGGAAACTGAGCCCAGTCCTTGAACACCTAAGAGCCTGGATGAATTTCAGAATAACCGTGGCCCAGTGGCTCTTGTGTGTGTTACTGCATGCCCTAGGATCTGAGAGTTCTATAGCTTGGGTCTTCCCCCTGGGAAATTTGCACAGTTCGTCCCCTCATTTCTACACATCTTTGTCCAGTGTCACAACAAGACACACTGTGAGTGCTCCACTTGAACTACTCACCTTCCTAAGGCCCTTCGTCCCCTTCTCTACCTTCCTTCTCGCATGCCTTTAATTTAGCTAATAACCACATGGATGGCCTACTGTCTGTCTCTCAGGAGAATGTAAGCCAGTGGAAGAATGGTGCTTTTGTCTTTCTTGGTCACTGTTATGCTCCAAGCACCTGGAAGATTATCCAGTGCCAAGGCAGGTTTAATCTGTTTCCAGGGATAGTGAGTGACTTCTAGAGCTTCCCAGTTCCTGTTGTAACAGGCTGTAACTGTTGCCAAGTGGACAAACACGTCAGTTCATCGCTCTCTAACTGCTTTGCTTGACCACCTGATGGTGGGGCCAACACTTCCTCGTATTTTCTCATCCCACGTGTCCCATGTCAACTCTTTCACGTGAATTACAGGAGCTCTATATGTATAACATGAACTGATCTTTCGCAAGTAGATATACAGCCCAAATATCTTCTTTCAGTATGTTACTCACCTTTAAGATGTCTAATAAACAGAAGCCTTTTCTTTAATATGATTAGTATGTTTGTAAATTCTTGCTGTGTCTCAAAAGCATTCTCCTGCTGGGGCATCAGTGCTGTGGGGGTGGGGGTGGTGTCCCTTCTGTGAGTTATTTTCAATGGAAATATTTTAAACTTACTTTGTTGACCACAAAAGGATCAGTATATTAAATTCAAGGTATTATAAATGACCTTGGGGGCCTCTTCTGGAGAGACAAGCCCACCCACTCCCAGTCCCAGGGCCCCCTCACTTTCATGGAGCTCCTTTCCCCTCCAGCCCTCCAGCAACTGGATGAGAGATTCAATCGTCAGTCACCTCTAAAGCTGTCAAGTGGGCCAGGGGTGGGGGGAAGGCCAAGGGAGGGGCTGCTATTGAGAAATGCCAACAGGCAGGGAGACCCCTGCGTTGTCAGGAGAATGTGAGCAAGTCCCAACAGAGGATTTGGGGGGTGGAAATCCTAGCAGAGGGGACGAGGATAATGGGGGAGGGGAGAGGCAAGGCTGAAACAGAGAAGTGGCATTCTGAAGGAGAGCAGGGGACTAAGGTGACTTGTTCCTCTGAGAAAAGAGCATTTGCTGACACCTGTACCTCTCCATAGGCTCCCGAGAAGAGGGAGGTAGGGAAGGGGGAAGGGACAAAAGGCATGTGAGGGGCTAGGAGCTGGCTGAAAGCATGATCTCTCTCTCTCTCTCTCTCTCTCTCTCTCTCTCTCTCTCTCTCTCTCTCTCTCCCCACACACACACACACACACACACACACACACACACACACAGGCTTCCTGAACCCACCTCAGCTTCATGACCCAAGGACAACATTTTTTTTTCCTTTATGGAAGAAAAGAGGGATTTCAAAGCATGAATAGCAGAAGGTGCCCCTGTCCATCATGCTGAGATTGGCCAGGCCATCTGCACACAGCCTGCTGTGATTTCTGAGCCCTGAGTGCCCCCACCCACCCACCCACCCAGAAGGGAATATTTCAGTGACTCTTATTTGAAGTGTTCACACTTCCCCTCCAGGGAATATTTGACTTTGAAACTTCCTGTCACCCTTGTCGAGAACAGAAGCTGCTGCCCCAAGAGGTGCCTCTCATCAGCCTCCTTCCTGCTCAGGTATCCACCCTCTGCCAGAAAGGGAGCCCGCAGCTGAGCACAGACTGAGAGCCAGTGAGCCTCCCTATGGCCCCGGCTCTTCCTTTAATTGGCCTCATTGTCCAGGCTGAATTCTTTACCTCTTAGCATGACCAGACGCTGCCCCTGTTCTGGGATGAAGCACAAGCCATCAGTGAGAATGGCCATCATCCCCTACCACACTGCAGACATGATAAGGGCGGGGGACCCCAAACTGTATCATAATGCAGATGGGGACAAAATAAGAAGTTTGCTTAGGCTGGGCAGTGGTGGCTCACTCTTTAATCCCAGCATTCGGGAGACAGAGGCAGGTCGAAATTTGTGAGGCCAGCCTGGTCTACAGAGTGAGTTCCAGGACAGCCAGAGAAACTCAGTTTAGAAAAGCAGAAAAAAAAAAAAAAAAAAAAAAAAAGCGGGGCGGGGGGGGGGGGGAGTTTGCTTAGAATCTACAGATGTTCAGGGCCTGGTGGCCGCTTAGGGACACAGGTCATCTGGAAAGCCCAAGGTCTGACCCATCTCTATCATCCCTGTGGGTGCTCCTGGCTGAATCCCTGTCTGGCAAGCAGAGTTTGAGGTCTTGGGGAAACGGCCCAGGGACTGGACAGCCAGATGTTTGTACTCCAGTCTAGCAGAGACAATGCACCCTGGGAGACAAGAGTTCCGAGCAGTACCCATGGGGGTAAGAAAGACCATGATTCACACAAACGGGGAAGAGCCCGAGGGACAGTCTGTGCTTGCAACGTGCAAAGGGTAGTGGGTGGTGATATTTGTTCTCAGGAAAGAAACTTGGGAGAGCCTATAGCTGCTGGGACTTGAAGAACGTGGGAATCCGAAAGCCCGGAGGACAGGAAGCCCGTGAGAGGGAGCCTGAGCTGAAGCTGCAGGCTCCTCCTAAGAGCTGAGAGAGCCCTGTGAAGCTGGGCGACTGAGGCCCAGAACCACCCCTAGGACAGTTCGGCGATGTAAACAAGAAGACAGCTTAGCCTCTGCAGTCCTGGGGCCTGAACGCCAGCTAGTAGCAGGCAGGAGGCTGATGAGGCCCTTCCTCTTCCTCAGCTCTGAGCATGGGACTCCAGTCCCTGGTGCCCCGCATAAACAACCTGAGAGTATCAGGGAACCCAAAGTGGATCCAGCTCCCACCACGATCAGAAGCACGCATACCGGTCGGAGAAGACCGAGGAGGATGGGAGGTGACCTAACAATACCCATAACCACCCGCGTTCTCAGAAGTCAGAAAGCATTGTACGCTAAGCCACGTTTGAGCGCTTCATATACCGACTCCTTTAGTGTACAAACAGCAGAGTAAAGTGAGCCCTGCTGGCTCTGGGGATCTTGCAGGGACCCACTCACGTGAACAGTCAATGTTAGGGAGAGGAGATGTGAGAAATGCACTCTCAGACTGTGGTCCGGGTTCTTGAAAGACATGTGACTTGCCAAGTTCTTGCAAAGCTTTTCTCTGACAGCAGGGGGCGCCAATACCTGATAAACCCTGCCAGTGTAGAGAAAACTGCCAAAGAAACAGCCAGGAAATGATACCTTGGAAAGAACTGGAAAAAAAAACTGGCTGGTGATGCAGGCAGCCCAGGCCCAGGTTACCGGCCCCCGAGTTCAGCAAATGTCCCCTGGGGAAATCCAGGCCGGCCGTAGGATGACCCTAGCTGTCCGCCCTCTCACACTAGCCCCACACCAGACGATCACAACGCATCTCCTCCTTCTTTTGGTGGTATCTGGGCTCACTCAGGTCAGGGCCACCCCAAGCTCAGAAGAGGCAAAAACCTCAGGAAGGAAGTGATCGGCTGGCTTCTTCCAGTTCAGCCTTATATATACAGCTTGCTGATAATGTAGCTCCTCATATCCAAATCCCAGCCATGCGGCTTTCTCCTATTATTGCAGTATATGGAAGTGTTCTACCTGGAAGTGAGAAGTCCAGGCTGTCTCTCTATGCTCCCACTTCCTCCTTTGTGAAAGGAATATAAATCCATTCGATGACAATAAGAAACCCGGAGCATGAGAGGCATGTCTCCGGAAGGACACGCCCAGGAGGGAGGCCACGGGAACCCCGTGAGAGCACTGGCTTTGAAGTTCATGTCTCGAATTCAACCCTGGCAAGCTGCGTGACCTTGAATACATCGCTTAACCTTTCCTAGCCTGGTTTCTGCTTTGTCAAATGAGGAATGGGAGGGCAAAATGAGATGACATCATACCCAAGTGTGGCTTTTGCAAGCTCCTTCATAGTGACAAGCGCCATGTCCTATCCCCTTGCCACATTAAATAATATATTACGGCACTCCAGTAATTGGAGCGTGCCTGCATTATAATGAATTTCAAAAGTCATAAAATGATGATTAAATATTTCTTAGCTTAGAACAGATGCAGCTGAGAACTCTTCATGAGAGAAGAAGCCTGGGAACACAGGGCCATATCTCAGATGAGATATGACTCTTTGGAATCCATTTATTCCAGAAAATGTTTTGTACACATCAAGTGCTATGTCAGAATACAGTCACAGAGAAAACCCATGGATCCCACTTCTGTGAAGCTTATCAGCCAGCAAGGCAGACAAGCAAGGATCAGATAATCCACACAGATAGACACAGTCGTCCTTCACTGTCCATGGGGCACCAGCTCCAGGATCCCTGTAGACACCAAGTCTGCAGATACTTGTCTCACCTGTAATATGGCGCAGTAACTATAGACATCCTCCAGACACTTCGAATCATCTTTAAATTAGCTGCTTTACCTAATACACGGTGACTGCTGTGTAGATTGAGGGCTGGGGGACATTGGGACGGAAAGGAAGTCTGTCTGTGCTCAGTACTGACACGGGTTGTTGTTCAAATGTTTTTGATCCATCGTTGGTTGGATCCTTGTGTGTGAAAACAATGCACACAGGAAGCTGACTGCTGTGGGATGTTCTGTATGGCAAATGTGTTGCTCTGATTGGTTAATAAATAAAACACTGATTGGCCAGTAGCCAGGCAGGAGGAAGTATAGGCGGGACAAGGAGGAGAGAATTCTGGGAAGTGGAAGGTGGAGGAAGATACTGCCAGCCACCGCCATGACAAGCAGCATGTGAAGATGCCTGTAAGCCACGAGCCATGTGGCAAGGCATGGATTTACAGAAATGGATTAGTTTAAGATATAAGAACAGTTAGCAAGAAGCCTGCCACGGCCATACAGTTTGTAACCAATATAAGTCTCTGTGTTTACTTGGTTGGGTCTGAGCGGCTGTGGGACTGGCAGGTGACAGAGACTTGTCCTGACTGTGGGCCAGGCAGGAAAACTCTAGCTACAGCTGACTCTTAATTACAAACTAAGTGTTATGATAGAGACGTATCAGGTGGGAACCAGGAAAGCTTCTAACCCATGAAACCTGGCCAGAAGCTGGGAACAATGCTTGAGGCCCACTCAAGGAACCCTGCAGGCACAAGGAAGCATGTGCAAAAACCCAGCAGTAAGCGTGCAACACTCAAGGAAGGCGAAGAGGGCAAGAAGTCGGGAGCCATGGAGAAGGGTGGGGTGGGAAGGTGGGATGGAGAGGCTGCTAATGACCAGACCAGTTTGGGCCTTGCAGGCTGTGGTTGGATTTTTGAGTTTTAGTCAAAATTCATATGCTGAAAACGAGTCCTCAGGGTGTTGAGAGGATCCCTTGTGAATGTGATTGGTGCCCTCATAAAGAACCTCAGAGAGGTGGCTCGTTCCTTCCATTATGTGAGGCTACAGCTAGAAAGTGCCACTATGAGACAGGAGCCTCACCAGACACCAAACCCATTGATGCTTAATCTTGGTCTTCCTCTAGAAGCCTCTAGAAATATGAGAAATGCCTGTCACTATTCACAAGCTTTCCGGTTCACGGTATTTTGTTGGGCTTCAATGTTGTTAAAGAGCCTTAGTGGAGATGAACCCTAGAAAAGGACTGAGACAAGAGAATTGGAGGTGGGCAGCTTATTTGGGGTTCTTTTGTTATAGCAACAGTAACGGAGTCTGGGTTGTGGTGGTATTGTGTTCCCCAAAATATTGTGCACTCTAATAAACTTATCTGGGGTCAGAGACAGAACAGCCACTAGATACAAAGGCTAGAAAATGGTGGCACTCACACATTTAATCCTAGCATTCCTGAGGCAGAAATCCATCTGGATCTCTGTGAGTTCAAGGCCACATTGGAAATGGCCAGGCATGGTGACACACTGCTTTAACCCCAGAAAGCAGCCTTTAATCCCAGGGAGTGGTGGTAGAAAGCAGAAAGGTTTATAAGGGGTGAGGACCAGAAACTAGAAGCATTTGGCTGGTTAAGCTTTTAGGTTTTGAGCAGCACAGTTCAGCTGAGAGCCATTCAGATATGAGGACACAGAGGCCTCCAGTCTGAGGAAACAAGATCAGCTGAGAAGTTGGCCAGGTGAGGTTAGCTGTGGCTTGTTCTGTCTCTCTGATCTTCCAGTGTTCACCCCAGTAACTGGCCTCAGGTTTGATTTTATTAATAAGAACTTTTAAGACTCCTGCTACACTGGGTCAAATCAGTATATTGGAAGAAGACAGTTTACGTCAGTGTGCCTCACCTTGAGAAAAGCAGAGGCAAAGGCCATGCTGTAGACCAGGACAGCCAGGAAGGGCCTACTACAGAATGAAAGGCTCCGGTGCTCTCCAATCCTCCTCCACTCCTCTCAAGAGTCAAGTTCTCCCAGGGCAGATCTGAAGGACAGAGCTTGGTTTGCCTGCCCACGTCACTGTGTCCAGACAACAATTTTAGCCTCACAGTTTCTCAATAAAACAGCTTCCAAGAGGGAAGGGTTTTCCCCCCTAAGGAAAGTCACAAAAAAGCTGGGTGACATTCCCAAAGAATTTAGAAGGCATTCTAGACAAAAACTAATTCATCAGGAACTTGAAGTACAGCTCTATGGTGGAAGACTTACTTACCTAGCATGCATGTCACTCTGACTCCCATCCCCAGCATCACAAGACATCAAATGTCTACTGCAGATTCTAAAGAAACATCTATAGGGTCATCAGGTTCAAGCTAGAGGTTCCAGGGGTCTTACCGAGGAAGTGATCTCTTTCTGTCAGCAATTTGTCGAGGGGACAGGCCACCTGGAAGTTTGGGAGAGGAGAAGTAGAGAAAGAAGCTTCTAGATGGCACCTTGAATGAGGTCACACATCATAAAAGCTCTCCCTCAGGCTTTGTTCTCTGACTCATCTGTAGCTTTTGAAGAGAGAGCAATCACATGAACCATACAAGCCACCAAACACGGTGAGAAAGCAGGAGAAAGCGACTAGCAATCCCAAGTCATCAAAACTACAAATATGCCCATTCATCCGAGGATGAAGACTGACCAGAAAGTGTTCCCTTTTCAGGGGAGAATGAAGGTGTCTCTGCTGGCTGTACTTGAGATTCTGGGTATGCAGGACAACGTGCCAGGGAAACCCAATTGTGGGGTTTACAAACGGGCCCGGAGGAAGGAGGTGCCCCAGATGAGCCAGAACCACATCTCCCCAGAAGATCTATCCGTTGGGACAGCATGGCAATTTCCTTCCTGATTTGGCAAGCTTTGCCCAAAATGTGCTAACTCAACAATGTAGTTCTCACAAGAAGAACATTTTAATGTAGATTGCAATATCTTAAGAAATCCACAGGGCTTCAAAGACAGTGGGCATTGCAAAGGCTCTGAAGATAAAAGCTGCACAAGAGCTGGGCATCACGGTGAACCAGGGCATCTCCATTTGCCTCCTGGGCGATGCATGCCCTGAAGCACAGTTCAGGAGTCTGTGTGTGGGTCGGAGACTGCAGCTTACCAGTTTCTGAAAAATGTCCTTTTCGTTTTCATGGAGACTTCCTTTGCTGCATTTGAATGGAAACTTTTTGGTGCAGTAAGAATGTCGGATACTAAATATAGATAAAACTATGGTATGTAATGTGTCAAATATTCAAAACATCACTGCCAAAATCAAGAGATGTCTGTTTTTTTCAGAACGCCGGTCATTTACAAACGTGTCATTCCCATGTGAAGCAAGCTGATGAATTTCAATGAGGACCAAGCAAATGTGGGGTGGTAGATGGCTCTGTGGGTGAGAAAGAGTGCCCGCTGTGTAAGCAGGAGGAGTCAAGTTCAAGTCTCCAGAACCCATGTAAAAATCCAGGCATACTCACACATGTCTGTAACTCCAGTGTCATTGGTCAGGGTGGGCAGAGATAGGAGGATCACTCGGGTTTTCTGGCTGCCAGCCTAGCTCCAAATTCAGTGAGAAATCCTGTCTCAAGGGAATAAAGTGGAGTGTGATTGAACAGGGCTCCAAACATCCTCCTCTGGTCTCCACATGTGGGTGCGTGAACCTGTACATGTGTGTTCATCTCTCTCTCTCTCTCTCTCTCTCTCTCTCTCTCTCTCTCTCTCTCACACACACACACACACACACACACACACACACACACACACACACACACACTTAAAGGAAGAGGAACTGAGTGTATGTTAAGAACAAGTGAAGGAAAGGCTGTACCAACTCCTTAAAATGAAACCTCCCACCATGGAACAGCAACTTCCTCCCTGATGATGGCTTCTGTCTTATCTGTGTGCCATCTCTATGATTGTTTCCTGAATATTGATTGACTCAGTTATCTTAATTTTTACTTTGCCTCATCAAAAGCAACATTATCACTATTGACCAAATATTTCCCATGTATATTACCATAAAGAGCTCACTAGTAAACTATAACTTGACCTCCACATGCTGATAAATCTTGTCTCTATTCATGTCTGCAGGGTGAGGTTCCAGGATCCCTAGGTATAGCAACCAGCAGATGTGTGACTGGGAAAATGACTCAGTGGTTAAGAAGACCAAGGCTCAATTCCTGGCACTCCCATGGCAGCTCACAACCATCTGTAACTCGAGTTCCAGAGGATCCAACACCCTCTTCTAGTCTCTGAGGACCCCAAGCATGCATGTGGTGCACTTACGTGCATGTAGGTAAAAACACTCATTAACATACAAT
Source organism: Peromyscus eremicus (assembly GCF_949786415.1). Classification (NCBI taxonomy): domain Eukaryota; kingdom Metazoa; phylum Chordata; class Mammalia; order Rodentia; family Cricetidae; genus Peromyscus; species Peromyscus eremicus. The sequence goes on from NC_081421.1 coordinate 76,124,445, forward strand.
AAAAATAAATCTTAAAAATGTCTGCAGGTGTTTAATAAAATGGCATAGTATTTGCATATAACCATATGCTTTAAATCATTCTCAGATTACGTATCATGCCTAATGCCATGTCAATGCTGTGTAAGTAGTTGTTATAGTGTTTGGGGAAAGACAAGAAAAAAAATCTTTACTTATTAAATACAGATGCAACTTTTCCCCCCAACACTTTCAGTCCCCAGCTGGTTGAATTTACAGATTGGAAGGCTGAATATTCCCATCTGTGGCCAGTGAAGTGGGACTGTGGTCAATGGCTCAGGCCTACCACATTCTATCCCTGCAGGTGGGTGGAGGCCACCTTACCCCCAAACACATGGCTGCCACGTCATGAAACAAGGGAAAGGACCCGTGTAGATGTAGTCAGTATTCTCATGCTGCAGGTGAGTTTCCATGTTCTGTTTAGCCCGTTACCTCCTGCCATAGTCTCTGTGCCATACACTAACCCAAGGAGGAAGCCCTTCCTCTGAGCCCCCAGAGAAAACACCGCTGGCTCGGAGTGGGGTCGGTCTGTAACAGGAGACTGCTGCCACACTGCGCATCTCAGCCCGTGTTCGGTCACTCATGTCAGCCATCCCGTTTCTAAAGTTTCTGGGCTAGCCTTGTGCATCCTGTCTCTTACATTTCTGGGCTAGCCTCGAGACTGGAATTTTCTCACAAGCAGCACTTTAGTCATGAGCCCTAGGCTACCAGCTTGTAGCTAGGGTTCTGATGTCTAGCTCTGTTTTCTGAGATTGAGAAAACAAGCGATTGCTGTCTGTTTGGATTTCCCCTTTTGTCAAGTGCTTCTTAAGGCTTTTCGCTCTCTTTAATGTGGAGTTTCTTGCCTTTAATTTCTGTGTAGGAATTCTTAAAATATTTTGGAGATAGTTTTCCCTCAGTATTCAGTGCAGATTCCAGGATCCCACAACCCCCTGCAAATATCCAACTCCACACATGTACAAGTCCCCATGGGAAAGGGCTCATTTGCATACAATCTACACACTTCCTCCCACATACTTGAAATCATCTCTAGACTATTTATACCACCAAACACAGATAGACGCTACACAGCAGTTGTCATGCTGTGTTCTACAAGGCTGGCATAAGACATCTATGTCTGTTCAGTACCGACACCATTTTTTAAAAACTCCATTTGATCTACAGTTGGTCACAAACACAGATGCAGACCCCATGGACACAGAGAGTCAGCTGCACTGCTTTCTGCTTAATATTTTTATCTGTTTGGGGGCCGGGCAGTGATTTCATTACCGGTAGTTGGGTAACTATAGACACCCCCTTCCCGTCTGTGAGTAGATGCTTCACTTTCTCGGTGTCTTGCGTGCATAAAGGCTTATCACCCTGGCATAGCTCTTAGAGCATGTGGACAATTTGTACAGAACCCATTTTCCTATCTAATCACTTCTCAGCCTTTTGGCCAAGATAAACTAAAGTTGTATAGACATTTTCCTGTATGACGTTCAGTAAGTTTGTTATCGTCGCCCAATAACTCCACCCAAAAATCAGTGACTGAAAACAAAAATTCTTCTCACTTATGAGCTTAGGTCAGCATATACAGGTTTAGCTCACCTAAGACTGGCTGGGTTCTGGGGCTAGGGGATGGCTGTGTTTGACTGGAGGAGTGTCACTGGGGATCTGTGCTCCCACACAAACACATACACACACAACAGATATATATATATATATATATATATATATATATATATATATAGAGAGAGAGAGAGAGAGAGAGAGAGAGAGAGAGAGAGAGAGAGAGAGAGGAGAGTGCTCTCTTGGCTCAGCAGGCCAACCAAGATCTTGAATCTTTCATAACCACGAGATTAGTTCTATATAGATTTCCTGCAGAAGTACACAATGACTAGGACACACAGGCATTGTTTAGAATGTAGAAGAACTTAGACACTAATTCTTTTGGTCTTGGTCTTTGAAGCTCATTGAAACTTACAGACAAGAGAAAATCACGCTGAAATTATTCTGCATTTTTAGTCCATATTGCTTTTAGATTTATTTAATGAGAGAGAGGACGTGTGGAGGTCAGAGGACAACTTGTGGGCATCATTTCTCTCTTCCCACCATGTGGTCCTGGGGAATCAAACTGGGGGTGTCAGTGTGGCAGCAAGTGTCTACTTACAGAGCCATCTCGCTGGCCTGTATTCTGTCAACTTTAAAGGAGTCTTTTTAATTCACATGATTCCAACGGGAATCACCTAGAAGGCAGAATAACTATTTAGAGTTAGTACTCAGATCTGAGTAAATTCTGTTCCTCCCCTCTCTGCCCCTGCAAAAGGGAAAGTAAAACAGGCCAGTTGTTTCCAAGCTGAGCCCACCAGGTCATTCTGCTTCTGTGTGCCCTCTTCTCCTGAGTCTCTGCCCCGTCTCTTGGGCCACCTGTCCCCACAAGCGTATAAACAATCCTTTCTCTCAGCAACAAATACCAGAAGCTTTAAAAAAAAAAAAAAATGGCAAAAGGAAGCTGTTGTTGCCTGAATGCCGCTGGCAAAAGATTGCAAGAGACGAGCCCAGCAGCCGGTGACCATGGTGACGCTGTGTAATCAGCAAACCCAGGCCCTTGCCTTCCTTCCTTCTCTGGGCATCCATAAAACGGCTGGTCTAGAAACCCCAAGCTCACAGACTGTTTTCCAGCAGCATAGCAACAAGATCCACACACGGCAAACCCGGCAGTCAAAAACTACCCATGCCCTGATTATCAAAACCAGAGTTATGACAGCAGGCGCACCAGGCTTCCTTCCTTAGCAGGAGGGCACGTTGGCCATCCCAGCTACCTTCTCCATTAAATCCACAACGCCGCCGTGTGAAATACATCAGCACTTCACACACACACACACACACACACACACACACACACACACACACACACTGCTGAGCCACCACAAAAGGAAGAAAATCTACAAAGGACAAAATAAAGTGGCAGCAAGAACCCTGGGAAGCAGGCGGTGTCGAAGCCACCCCCTGCCCTGAGTTTCTGTTGACAGTTCTATGGCTTGGGGTTTGTGACGTCAAGCCTAAAACCCTACTAAAATAGCCTGTTAGGATGCCTCACCCAAACCTGCCCCATCCCGGGAGCTACATTCTCAAGGTAAGAAATAAACCCCACTGTGCAAAACAGAGCAAGGAAACACCTGCATTTGGATTTGATTGTGGGTGTGAAGGAACCTTCCCTGAGCACTCAACCACAAGGCAGCCCTCCAGGGACTCTGCTGTCTGAGTTGACATGGCAGATCTGCAGAAAGACCAGGAAATCCTCTTGGGGGGAACAAAACTAGAGTTGAGAACTCAAGACTGACTATCCCACAACTTACTAGGAAAATGAGCAACCTTATTTTCAAATTGTTTTGTTTTGTTTTTAATCACACAATAGGGCCAGTGCAGGTACCAAGCCTGACGATCTAACCCCAGGACACGCATGGTGGAAGGGGAGCACTTACTCTTGCAAGCTGGGCTCTGCCCCACAGGTGCGTAGTGGTGTGCCCACACAGGTACAAACACACTAGACAGACAGACAGATAGAGGTAACAAAAATTAACAATAATAGTCAGCCACACAGTACAGGCTACAAGGCCGTAGAACAATAGGCAGAAAACTCCACAGGTCACAAAAGCAGATCACCAAGGGCTCCGGGGTTACATTTGGGAAACTGAGGCAATACCACCAGTCCACCTTTGCCTGTTTCCTCCGGTTTCTATGTATGAACCAGCAGTGCCCATTCTCAGCTCCTGTCTTGTTCTTCATTGGCCATATTTCTGGTTTTCTTCTTTTTCACAAGGTCTATAGGCACCTCTTTCCCTTGCACGTTAAGAAGGAAACAAACAAACTCCTGCCATCTTGCTCCACCACTCTCCCAGCTGAAGTTCTTACACGCACAATCATTGGGACTTCCTGCGGTCCATTGTGCCCTCCCCAACCCTTCTAAAAAGGCCCTAACCCAGGCTGTAGAGGCACCAGGTCACCAAACCCAACGAATCGTTACTTACTGGCTATTCCTGAGGCATTATACAGTGTGAGTCCCGTCCTTCCAGAAAGTCTCCTGACTCGATCTCAGGGGTACTGCTTCCTTCCGAGTTTTCTCTTACGTCTTTGGTCGTTTCTTCCCAGGCTCCGTAAGTGTTTATTATAGATGGTATGGATGTCACCATCTTGGTTTCTTTTCCCATAACCAGGATAAAATACCCTGACGAACACAACTGAAGGGTTTATTTTGGCTCTCAGTTTGGGGGTGCAGTCATCATGACTTGGAAGTAATGGCAGCAAGAGCTTGAGGCGGCTTGTCTCGTCATACCCACAGTCAGGAAACAGAGTAGTGACTGCTGGTGCTCAGTTCATTTTCTCCAATTGGTACAGTCCAGGACCCGTTCATAGGGAATGGTCCTGTCCAGGGCTAAGTAGGTTTTCTTCCATCAATTAACCTGGGAAAGACAATCCTTCAAAGGCATGCCCAGAACCCAGAACACCCCCCACAGTAGTTGTCTCCTGGATGATCCCAGATCATATCAAGTTGATGTAACAGGGATCATCACATCCCCCAATATTCACTTGGAAAGGCTTGTTCCCCTGCTTGGTGCTATTGGGAGGTGGAGTTTATTGAGGGGTCTTCAGGTCTTCCTGGAAGGAGATAGTGGCACCCCCAATGTCTTCCTTTCTATCTTTTCCTTGAGTGAAGTAGGAGATTTTGCTCTGCCATAGGCTTTCATCAAGACATGCTTTGTCACAGGCCCAAAGCCCTGGGACCACTTGTTCAAGGAACATCAACACTGTTAGACAAAATAAATTTGTTTTTATTAGCTGGTTCCCTCGGGCATCTGGTATGGTGGTGGAAAGCTGACTGGAAGTGCCTCTTCTGCCCACTCAGGACGCTGTTCTTAAGTCCCTGACCTCAGCACTTGGCTCGGTCTCCACAGGCACAGCCTCCATTCTCCCGGATAAAACAGCCATCTGTCTGGGGGAATCATGCATATCTGGGGACTGAGGGAAACTTTCCAGAGGGAACTGCGGCATTAACTGTAGTTCTGAGAGGCCTGACGCTAGATCCTCCATTCCCAGCTGTATCTCTCTCTACAGTCGATCGACACTGTGTCTTCGAGGAAGGGATCTTCTTTTTTTTTTTTTTTTAATTTATTTATTTATTATGTACACAGGGTTCTGTCTGCATATATGCCTGCAGGCCAGAAGAGGGCACTAGATCTCATTACAGATGGTTATGAGCCACCATGTGGTTGCTGGGAATTGAACTCAGGACCTCTGGAAGAACAGCCAGTGCTCTTAACCTCTGAGCCATCTCTCCAGCCCGGAAGGGATCTTCTTTAAGGAGCTATTGCCTGCTATCCTGAACCTGACTGTGGTACATTTCCCAAGGGTATAAAACTCCCTGGACTACCAACTTGCAAAATGCTGTAGCTGTTGAGAGAGAAATAACTACAACATGAATAATAAATATTCCTGTAAGTTAAAAGGGTGACAACCCTATGCTTTCAATAACATTGAGTAAAGACTAGCCAATTGAATTGATCATTAAAAATAGTTTCTGTTGGTCAAGGTGGTACACACCTTCTATCCCAGCACTTGGGACGCAGAGGCGAGCATATGTGAGTTTGAGACCAGTTTGGTCTACATAGTGAGTACCAGGCAGTCAGGACCGTGTAGAGACACTCTGTCTCAAACAATAGAAAAAGGAAGAGGACGAGGAAAAAGAGGAGGAGGAAGAGGAAGAAGAAGAAGAAATATAAAATAAAATAAAAGTTTTAAATAATAGATAAATCTATAGTGAGACATTTAATTCAGAAAGAATTAAGGAAGCCCAGAATGTTGCACACCTATAATTCTAGTACTCTGTGAGAGCAGGAGGTCACAAGTTCATGGCCAACCTGAGCCACATAACAAGACCTTGTCTTAAAAACACTATGAAAATAATCAAGAAAATTTACTCTGAACACTATGTTATGTGGCTAGCAATAAATAACTTCTCTTCATAAATGCATCAACTAATAAAAGAAAACACTAACCCACCAATTCCATCAAAGAAAGAATTTTTATAATTCCAATAATTGACAAATGGGATAAAATGCAACTAAAAGCTTCTACACAGCAAAAAAAAAAAAAAAAAAAAAAAAAAATGGTCACCAGAGTGAGGAGGGAGCCTGCACAGTAGGAAAATGTTTATTTCTGAACGCCAGACCTGGCATTTATAGCTAGAATTTTCACTACCTGGGGGCCAGCCTCCAGCAGTGCAGGGCTCCAAGGGAATCCACAGAGTCAGTGCTCACTGTGACTTTTTTTTTTAAATCTGGGGGAGTGAAGGGAAAGACTCACACACTCTCTTAATGTTTCCTTCAGATCTTTTCTTTATTCTTCTTTTGCATTCTCTATTCTTTATTTTCCTAGTAATTTCCTTCTCTCATTCTTGATGTTTTCCTTCTAACTCTAACTCCATCTGTATTCTTTCCCTTACAATTTATATACCCCAACAAAATCTTTCAGGCAATATAAAAATTACAATGTGGTTACATTCTGTTTTTCAAGTGAATGATTACAATGAATACAAGTAAAAAAAAACAGCATGTTTTCCATATCCCTTACATGATTAAACATTTTACATATTACAGGTGAAAAACAAGTTATCCCAAGAACCAGTGTACATTCATACTCAAGCAACTTGTTATAGATTAACAATGTGTAAGCAAGAAAGATATTCTTTTACTGGCAGGCTGCATTTTGTGGTTACAAAGAAAAGAACAATCACATTATTACTTATCTTGAAAGGTAATTTTATGAGGAATCTTAAAGGAATCATAAATATAAACTTTTATACATGAAAAAGAATCAGTCAGCTCTACTTTAAATCTCTAGAGTACATACCTACTCATCAATAGTTTTTTATATCAGGAGGTTGAAGGCAAAAATGAGTACAAGGAATTAATCATCATCTTTGATCACCAACCAATCCTAGCAAGGAAAGTATGTCAGTTAGTAATAATTGGGCTGCTTTGTATTTGATCCCTGGCCTTATTCATCCCGAGTTCCTCATTCAACTATGTGTCTTTCTACAACTTTAGATTATCTTTTTGGGGTTTTCACCTCAAAGCTATTTGACAAAAACATCTTAGTCTAACTTTAAGTTATTTTCAAAGCTTTGTTTCAGCTGTGATGCACTTCGAAACCTGTGAACACATCTCTCAACATTAAGGTTAGAAGAATTTAAACTAGCTGGGCTACTGGGACTCAGTTGTTTTTCTTAATCATTAATCTAAGCTACAGTCTATATTGCTCTTCAATAGAAACTCATGTGTTCTAGCTGTGTGACACTTCCTTGTTTTATTTTTTTGTTATCAAAACTCTATTTAAACTAACATTATTATTATCAATTAGACAGTACAGCTTAGAGGGAAAATTATCTTTATAATAATCCACAGGTAAAGTGCCCAGTAGAAAGGGATGTTTCCATGAGATAAACACACTAAATTACAGGCAGCAGGGATCTCCCCACACCCATTCACACCACACCAGAGACCAGAGAAAGTTGGCAATAGTAAACATGTGAAGGCACAGCAGAAGCAAAGGACATTCTGGAGTCTGTGGTCTCGGGGCCTTGCCTATCGGGCATCAGGGAGTTGCCTCTGGTGCGCTGACAGCTGAACTTCAGTAGCATCTGCTGCTCCTCTGACATGGCCATCAGCATAGAGTACTAGAGTACACAAAGAACTGCAAAAACTAAACAAAAAATCCAAGTCATTTAGTTAGTTAGTGAGCCAATGAACTGAATAGACAGTTAAAAAACACACAAACAAACAAGAAACCAAATGGACAATAAATAATGGAAGATTTTCAATATCCTTAGCCAACAAGGAAATATAAATTAAAGCCGTTTTAAGGTTCCATCTCAACCCTAATCAGAGTGACTATCACCAAGGAAACACATGGCCACAAATGCCGGTGAGGATGTGTGTTGGGGAAGGGACCACTTTTGCAAGGCTGTTGGGAATGCGAACCAGACAGGTCAACATACTATAGAGACATTTGCACATTTATGTTTATTACTGCACTGTTCCCAACAGCCAAGAAATGGAAGCAGCCTAGATGTCCTTAACACATGAACGGATAAAGAAAATGTGCCTCATATGCACATGAATCATTTGAATTTTTACAGACATGGAGAAAAATGAAATCATGACATTTGCAGAAAAATAGACGCATCTGGAAAAACATTGTGTTAAGCAAAATAAGCCAGATTCAGAAAGACAAATCCCATGCTCCCCTCATATGTGGAGTCTAGATTTAAGAGTATATGTATGCACATATGCAAGTATATATTTGTGTGTATATGTGTGTGTAGGTCATGAAAGTAGAAAAGGACTCATAAGAGGAGAGCAGAGAATCTAGGGGAGTGGGGAATAGGTAATGGAGCACATTAATAAGAAAGTAGAAGAAGAAAGAACCATCTGGAAGGGGGAGGGACACAGGAAGAGGACAGTGGAGGAGGGGAGAATGAGAACCAAGTATAGTGACACATGATGTCTGAAGACACCATGTTGAAACCCACCACTAAATCAACAAAAGTGAATCTGTGTCATATCAAAAGAGAGCAATTGCCAGTACCAGCTTCCCTTGATGCTTAGTGATTGTTCGTTTAAAACTACATGCTATTTTAGTCAACTGCACACTAAAAATAATTTGAAGAATAACTCAATCGCTGCAAAGCCAATTAACACGCGGAGTCTTACAGGTCTCAAGAGAAAAGTCATTCATTTTGACCATCATATAGCCGTTCTTGTCCAGACAAGTATAAAAAGACACTCAAGAAAAATCTTTGAAGCATAAATGCATTATTTTAGACTTACCTGAAAATATGTGTTCAAGAAGAAAGGGGAAAGCTGTAAAGTTCCACCCTGTTCAAGAAGAGCTTGTTCGTGTGTTTTCAAAAGGATGACAGTGGGTGGCAGGTCACCCTGGCACACAGTTTCTAGTGCAAGTATTGAAATGAGCATGGTAACAATTTTCTTTAAAATGTTTAATATTTAAGATATACCAAAAATGACATCCTTTAAAAATATCCAAACTTACAAGAAATAATTTTAGGTATCAATTTAAATGTGTGAGGCTAAGTACTGTACAATGTCAATTGTGTGAAAATCTAGAACAGACCGCAAAAGCAAGCCAGAACAAGGCTGCCTCCCAGAGATGTGGGGGCACAGATGTCCTGGGAAGGAGCACATGGAAATTCTGTGACGGTGGTGATGCTCTGTGCCCGTGGTGATGCTCTGTGCCCTGTGCCCTAAAATGGTTTGGATATTTGCTGAGTGCTATCAAATGGCGTACCTACAGTCTACCATCTAGAGGTTAATTTTATTAGGGAAAAAAAAAACATAAGCAAATGTTTGGGCTCTAATGTCTCTATGCTAGAGATTGGGGTGAAACACTTGGAATGCTGAATGAGTTAGAGATTGCCCAGGGGACAGCTGTGCAGATAGCAATGAAACCAAAACAGGATGTTTACTGGGGCACCTAGGTGGTGATGATATGGTGCTTGCCGCCCAATATTTTGACTCTGCTGTACATCTGAAAAATATTCCCAATAAAATATTGCGGGGAATGGGCAAGAGGAAATATTTTTTCCATAGTTATTTTTAGCGCATGTCTGAGACAAGTTAAAACTGATGATTGGGGAACTCTCACCTTAACCTTTCAGCACAAACCTCCCTCCAGTATCCCAATCATATTTCCCACCAGATCCAAAATTCAGCAGATTCAAAACTGAGTTTATTGTCTCCCGTCTATCAAGTGGAACCATTTCAGCTCTCAGTAACAGGCACAGAGTTCAACACAAGCATGATTTTTTTTTCTTATGTAACAAGAGAGATGGAAGTAGGGATATGGTGTTGCTGGTCCCACAGTTTAGTAGGGTCTTAGCAGGCAGGTCTGCAGTTTTCTTGGCCACCCCTCATAGTCCCAGTGTGTTAGAGCTTCGGGCACCATGTCTGGGTTCAAGGGAGAAATGACAGCACTGATGACTAGTTTAAAGGCTAATGTTGTTGTGACATTTAATGTATCCTTTACTTGGATATAATAATGTATCTTAAGTGTGTCATTAGCTAGGATGCTCTCAGCCACAATGACATGTGATACACACACATACTAAAAACCAGAGTAGAGCTGGAGAAACGGCTAGTGGTTAAGAGTGCTTGCTGCATGCCCTTCCACAGGACCTTCCTAGAACCATGTCAGGTGACTCACAGCCACCTGTAACTCCAGTTTTAGGAGATATGACACTTTCTTCTGGCCTCTAAGAATACCTGCGCGCGCGTGCGCACACACACACACACAGAGAGAGAGAGAGAGAGAGAGAGAGAGAGAGAGAGAGAGAGAGAGAGAGATCTAAAAAAATAAAACTAGACTTAAAAGTGGCTTTAGAATTGACTGCCTTGATGATGGAGTAATGCAGTCTACAATCTAGATATTCTTCTCAACATTCTGCTTTGCTGTCCTCACTGTTGGATGTGTCCCCATTCTGGAACCAAGGAGGATACAGCAACTTCAAGTGAAAGATCCATATGCAGCAATGGTAAGACACCAACCAGCTCTCAGGAGCTACCACCCCATCCCATTAGCTGTAACACTTGCCAGTTTATTTTCTGAGCTACAAGGGAAGAGGGGTTGCCTTAAGGAGGGGAGTGGTGACTCCCCTTATCTAAGCTAGTCCTGCCAAGCAGCCTAAAACCTAACTATGTTACGATTAATTTCAATCAAAAAATTTGATGAGATCTAGAATCACCTTGGAGACAAACCTCTAGGCATGCATGTGCGGGAGTAGCTAGATTAGGTTAGTTAAGGTGAGAAGACCTGCCCACTGTGGGTGGCACCATTCCCTGGGGCGAGATCCTGGGGTAAGTCCAAGCATTTGTAACTCTCTGTTTCTTGGTTGTGAATACAATGTAGACCACTTGCCTCAAATTCCTGCTGCTGTGACTTCCACCACGATGTGCTGTACACTTGAACTGTGACTTAAAACAAGCCCTTTCTCTTCTTCCTTTGCTTTTATCAGGCTATTTTATCACAGCAACAGGAAAAGTTACTAGATACGGGTTGAGTGTATACTGCAGCTCTAAAATGTTACATTAGGCATGCAATGAAACATTTCTAATAAATGCAATAGGCTTACAGGATGGAAGAACAATAGATTTATTATATACCATAATAGGAATTCTGTTCCCAGAGATGACCGAACATATAATCTCTAAATATTAGAGACATAAAAATTCAACAGTAAATTATAACACAACAGTATAACATCACTGTTCCCTGTTGATTTACTGAATGCCTGCTGGGTACAGAGACTACTCACTAATTTAGTTCCTTTTTCATAGCAAAACAGAGGTGACAGATGTATGAGTGAAACCAAGGCTTCTCCTCTGCATACCTAATGACGTCTATCTTTGTCTCTAGTTCACTGTTCCTACCAGAATCAGCACTCTCATTTTTCTTCTCATTTTCATAATAAAATTCACTAGATATTCAAAGATGGCGATGTAGGCTGAGACGGTAACGTGGTAGAGACTGAATGAATACCTCGTATACCTCACGCCCCTCACTGATTTGGGCACGTTACATGTATCAACTCCTTAACCTTCACAACACTTGAAGCAGATACTACAATCTCCGTACTGAGATGGGAAAGAGAGGCCCAGGGATAACGGGACAGTGTGGCACATCAGTGAGCTACATGCCCGCTGTGATTTGCTCTGATGACCTCCTGACTCCCCTGGCCTTGGCTATCTCTTGGACTCCTCCTGCTCCTAGGCTTGGTTGTGCTTCCTCCCCTCTCTCCCCCACTTCCTCCCCCTCCCCCACCTCCTGCTTTCTCTACTGGGACTCTTTACAAGTCAGGCTCACTCTTCCTAGGAAAGCCTTTCTTAGTCAAGGCAGGGACCAGGCTCTTGCCCAGCACCTAGCCCACCTACCTCACTCAGATGATTTGCTTACAGATCTGTGCCCTCCAGGAAAGATATGATAGCAAGCCTGGCATTCTTCTGGTGTCTCTGGGGCTTGCTACTATGCCCGGCCTATAATTGGCACTTAGAGTGTTGCTAAATTAATGCACAAGCTCCCTGATTTTACACTTCCCTGTCTCCCCCGTGCTGTCTGACACCACATATTGTAGACACTTAGTCAACTGGAGTGGGTGCTGCCGGATTCTTCACCAGTAGCCTAACTTAATAAAAACAAAGCAAAACAGAACCTACCCCTTCCTCCTCATATACACATCTCAATGTAGATCCTGAGAATCTGGAGTCCTTTCAAGGCCCCCAGTCTGTCAAACCCAGCAGGATGTGGGAAGTCTGACTCCCCTTCGCTGACCAGGCGGGCTGGGCTGGGCCCGGTGGAGAGTAGTGTCAGGCAGGGCTCAGGGCCGCCGCCTGGTGCGCCCTCTCCCAGTTCTTGCCTATTAAGGTAAGAGTCCTCTAGGAACGCAGCGTCGGGAAGGAGGGTCCCCAGCAGCGGCCTCCGGGGCCTGGGAGCTTGGAGGACTCTGATTAACCGCAGCCCTGGACCCTCTGCCTGGCGTCCGGCCACTGGGTCTACCGGCTTCAGGTTCTACTTAGCTTTACCACCTGAAGCCACCTTCCTATGTTTCCATAGCCACCGAAAATAACTTCAGCCATTACCGCGGGCCCCAAAGGAGTCTGGGCACCCGGCGCTGACTAAATAGACCCCGTGTCCCGGGTGGGCGCTGCTCGCGCACAGATGCTCCGATAGCTACCGGAACCCGCGCCCTTCTGCGCGGAGGAAGGTGGTACCACCTCCGAGGGGCTGGAGCTGGTGCGCGGGACCCGGACCTCCACCCTAGGGCTCCCCATCCCAGGCCAGCTGGCCGCTCGCGTCCGGGGTCCCCGCCCGCAAGCCACGCCCACAGGTCACGCCCCTCCCAACCCGCCCCGCCCCTCCCGCCGGCGCCCGCCGCTCCCGGGGCTCGGCGCGGGCCTGGGGAATCGGGAGCCCGCTGCCGGGGTCGCAGTATGGGGCGCTTTCGCGGGGGTCTGCGGTGCATCAAGTATCTGCTGCTCGGCTTCAACCTGCTGTTCTGGGTGAGACCCGAACCGGCGGGCCAGCTAGGGGGCCAGGGTCCCCAGGGAGGTGACCGCAATAGAGTTGGGCCCTGGGGGAAGGCAGGGTGTTCTAGAGGCGCTAAGCAGACAAAGAGGGAGGGGACGGGTGGAGGGGGAAAGGGCAGAGAGAAGCTTGAGCCACTAGGGCCGGTGAGAAGAGAAGACACGGTGCCGTGCTTCCCCGAGAGGAGCCATCATCCTCGGTGGCATCGCCCGGCGGGTGGTGCCAGGTGCGGGGGACCCAGCTGGCCCCCACATTCCGAGGGCTGGGGTCCCCGGCGGCCGGCGTTCCCTGCAGCCTGCTGTGCACACACACACCCCCTTCGCGCGCTGCCATCTCGGGGGAGCCCGGCTGCCGGGCCTGGGCGCTGGGAGGGAAAGCCCTACCCTGCGGCTGCCTGGGGTGGCGCCCCATCCCAGGAGTGTGTGGACACACCGCCTGGCTCTGGTGGTTTCCTGGGAAAATACGAACAGGAGCGAAAATTAAGGGAGTGGGGGAGGGTCGTCCTTCTCTTGGGCATTAGGGGAGGGTACTGCTGGGTGGGCAGTGGTGGGTGCTGTTGTATGAGGGGTTGGAGAATGGAGGGGTTTGGGAAGGGCAGCAGCCTCCCCCAGGCTCCCTGCCTACCACCAGTACTTCTGAAATGATCTCATTCAACTTTCCAGGGGTGGCGTAGACCTGGCAACATTCCTCAGTTAGAGATGCACCGAGGCAGCCAGAGAAAGGGCCCTGACCCCAGTCTTCTGTGTTAGCAGGGCATGGTTAGAGGTGGGCCATCCCTGGAATGCTCTCTCCCAGGCCCTTCTGCAGTCTTTATCGGCCTTCCCTCGAGAGAATTCTAGGCAGTGTAGCTGCTCAGATAGACCCTAAGGGGAGACACGAGTCTTGCTTTGGGAGAAGTGGGAAACAGCAGCGGCAGAGCTGGAGGCCATGGTTGTCCCATCTGCTCTGAGGAGGTTGTCTGGGCAATAAGTAATTAATTATTGAACGGTGGGCTCCACTTGCGTCTACCAACCCATTAGCCTGGGTGACCCCAGCAGCTCTAAGCTCTTCAGAAACCACGTGGTCATGACCAACATTGGCCAGCAATGGACAGTTTGGAGGAGGTACTGGGGGCATCCCCTGAGTTTGAAAAACACATAGGTTTTGTACACCTGAGCATTTGCGTCTCTCACACTCCAGGAAGAAGTGTTTCTCAGTGCCCTTGTGTTGCATTTTTTAGAAGTCTGGCTCAGTTTCCAAGGCTGTTGATTATAGATGCCATGCCACACTGACACCCTTCTCTGTCACTGCTCACAAATTCCAAGTTTCATGGGAGCCTGAGAGGGAAGTCTCGGGCTGGGCTTAGCACTCATCTTGTACCAGCTTCTCAGACTTATCAAACATTTGCAGTGAGTGGGTCAGGGACAGTGCTAGGCACCTTACATCTTCCTCTACACCCCTTCCTTACTCCAGCGCTTCTGTACAAGCGGGTCCTCCCCATTTTAAGACGTGAAGACACAGAGACTCAAATAAGTCACACAGCTATCGAGTGGCAGAGACAGAACTCAAAAGCTGCCTACCCCATCTTAACCCCGTGTCAGGCAGATCCCCTTAACCAGCAGTCCCCAGAATGTGGTTCCTGGATCAACAGCATCAGTGCCCTCTGGATTTTTTTTCAGAAATGGACACTCTCACCTCAAGCCAGATTTACTGAATCCGACACCGGGGGGGGGGGGGGGGGGGGGGGCAGCAAGCTATTCTAGAAGACCATCCAGGTAATCCTACCCCACAGGCATGTTTCAGAACCACTGTTAAACAATTACTAGATAGATGATGTCTATTACCTTAAAGCACTGTTCTCAAAGCTACCACTCCAGCTGAGCCAATGAGAACAGTGCATGCTGGACAAGACCAAAGTAAGACAGAGTGTGACCAAGCGACAAGCTTCACACCCCTGGTCATGAACACTGCGAGGAAGAGAAGCTGCCGTCCAGTGAGGTTGAGTGCCTGTTGGAGCTTAGAGATGACTTTTCCTAAAGTGATCTAAACACAGAGTTCAGAGAAGGAACCCCAGTATCAGTGAGAAGCCTAAAAGACTTCTTCTGGGAGACACTGGAGCTCAGCCTCTGAAGAGCTGGGAGGATGGGGGTGGGCAAAGGCAAGCCACCAGCTGAGGAGCAGAGCAAAGAATCGCGAGACCTCTGAGTGGCAAAGCCATGAAGCCCGAGAGCAGAGATCCAAAGCGTGGTGTGCTTAGACAGAGGAGGTGTGCCTGAGCAAGCTAGTCGTACTTCCAGGACAAACTTCTTGTCTGTACAATCGGAGGGATAGAGTTGTGGCAGAATTCAAAGGAAATGTGTGAAGTACCTGATCCCACCCTCCTATGGCAGTCATACATAGTAGGGGCTTAAAGTTATTTCTTATTTTTATTACTAACTGCCTGGCACACAAGAAGCATTCAATAAATAGTAACTGTCTTCCTCCTGATGCCCTTACTGTTGACAAATTGTATCTGTGTGCTGAGTGGCTTACGAAGGACTCCTTTGATGGATAACTATACGTTATCCTCTTAACTCATACTTGGGTATTTTCCCCACTAAAGCTTACTACTCCCCGAGAACAGGAAAAAATTTTCCTGTTGTTTTCACAGCCATTCCCCTCAGCGCCTAAAATAGTGCCCAGCGCATCGGAGATACTAACTCTCTATAGAGTGAATTAACGAATCTTCGGGTTAGACACCTGGATGTGAACAGCCTTCCTGATTTTTAGACATCAACAGGCAACTTTGTCGGAGAGCTGGCCTACCTCTGCTTGTTCATTGTGTAGATGTTGAACTTTCGTAGACTGAGTCCAGGAGAGAGCTGGGAGGACCCAGTGGCTCCCAGTGAGAGGGCAGGCCTTGGATGAGCAGCAGGTGCAGGCGGCCTTCTTGGGAAAGTGAAAGGGACTGAAAGCTGAAACTGATAGCTGGTGACTTGGGGAAGTCACTTGTATGGGATAAATTATTCACATAACTGACTTCCTGTCACTAAGGGAACCTGATTCCACAGAGGCTCTGCTCTGGCTTCTCAAGTTTCTTTCCTGACCGGGAAGCTTTCCCTGGAAGGAAAGCTTTAGCTGTGTCTTGAATATATCCACACACCCATAGCTGTCTTTCCTTTTGAGGTATAGGGTCTCCTCCGGTGACAATACTTCCTGTCCTGCCAGAAGCTGACCTGAGACAGGCACGAAAGCTGTAGAGTGTGTTTTGTGGTCTACGATTCACAGATCCACTTGGAGCCTCGTCCAAGCAGCTGGCTTAATGTTGCCCTCAGCTGTGTTTCTAGATTGCTAAACATTCAGCCAGACCTTTCAGAACCAGCACAATGCTCCCTTGCCCAGGGAACTCAGCTGTACTCACACTGAGTGATGAATGCTTTAAAACCCCAAGTAAAGCCTGATCTCTGGCTGACTAAACTAACTTCCGATCTGATAGTTGAGTCTGCCCTGCCTTTATCAGGTCTAACTTTAGGGACTACAGTCACAGTGCTTGGTATAGTCCTGACTGTGCTGAAATCACCTTTGTTTTTCCTTCCCCCCTGTTGCATAGCAATATAAATAAAACACTACAACCCACCCAGCCTCATTCAAACATGTTGGTTTGAATAGCCTGGGCACTGTTTATTCCTGCTCAGCGTTTTCCTATCATTGTGCTGCTCTGGGCTGTTCAGGGTTGTGTCCAACAGGAAGAAGGCTGTTCCTGGTTGAAAGTCACATGCCATAAATGGCAAGTGGGAAGGTGGCATCCTTTCTTCCTCCTCAAAGTTGCATGATTGATGCAACTTTGGATTTTCACTTGGTGATGTCTGTAGTCGGAAGTTTCTTGGTCCCACCTGGTCCCGCCCAGGCAGCAGCCGTTTTTATAATAATCACTCAGAGGCTTAACATTAATTACAAACTGTTTGGTCTGTGGCTCAGGCTTCTTGCTAGTTAGCTCTTTCATCTTAAATTAACCCATTTCTATTAGTCTATGTTTTGCCATGTGGCTTCGTGGAGTTAGTTACCTAGTTAGTTAGTACATCTTGCTCCCCTTGTCTCTCTGCTTGGGTTCCCCACCTGGCTCCATTCTGCCTTGCCATAGGCCACAGCAGCTTCTTTATTAACCAATGGTAGCAACACATATTCACAGCATACAGAAGGATCATCCCACAGCAGATGTCTACTGGCTGCTTCTGAAAAGACCGTCCCTTTGGCTGGGGTTGGGGTGAAAGCTGTTTGACTCCAACAAAGCTTGTAGCTCCTGCTCTCTCCCACACATTTAAACAGCAACTGCAGAGCAGCCACTTGTTAGAAAGGATGGTGGGGGTGGGGGAAACTTTTGGAGTCTCCCAGACAGCCTGCTGCCTGTCCATAACCTGCACTGCTGATTTCTGTTAAAGTAGGAAGACAGAAGCAATGGCCAATCTCCCCTACTGTGCACCAGAGGGATCTAGGGATGCTGGGGGAACCAAAGAGTGCACCACATGGTCAGTCTGGAGAGACCAGAGCTATAGTTCTAGTTGTTGCGGTACACTTTAGGCGGGTGTACACAGTTTGGCGATTCAAATCCAGAAAAAAAGCCTGAAAGGTGGATTCTGGTAGCACACTGCCAGAGTTTATTCCTGGCTCTCTAGGTCTCACTACCTTGGGGACTGGGCTCAGTTGTTCAGCCTCTTTGAGCTTCCATTGTCTCAGTTGTAAAACGAACGTAGCAAAGTAGTATGCAAGTCACCTTGTGATCTTTGAGCAGATAATACTAATACTCCCAGCACTCAGGAGGCAGAGGTAGGTGGATCTCTATGAGTTTGAGGCCAGCCTGGTCTACATAGTGAGTTACAGAGCAGTCAGAGCTACATAGTGAGACCCTGTCTCAGAAACAAAGAAAGAAAGAAAAGCAAGTTAATATATGTAAAAGTCCTGCATGCACATAGCACATGCTCAATAGCCTGAGATATGTTAGTGATAGTGGGATTCAAATAATAGGGGTACAGGTGGGAAGACAGGGCCCATAATTCAGGAGCTCCTTGAGGAAAGAGGGAACATGCAGTGTCCTATATCCCACCAGTCAAAGTGGCTGGAGTCTTACAGCTTATGAAGACATGGAGTCTCCTATCGATGATCCGTTCACCCAGCAAACATGTGCTAGATGTCTGCCTGACACTCTGCCCTGTGATTCAAAGATTAAAACCCAACCCTATGCCTTTCCCTAGCCTCCATGTTGTCTGAGAATAGTTCATCCCCAGTCTGGTCTTTGCACCTCAGAGGCAGGGACTGTTATGAACCTCTTCTAGTCCCTCAGCACCTGAGAGAGTCAACAGGGTCTAAATAAAAGTTCCTGTGCACTTCCCCTAGAGCAGAACTGCTAGGTGTCTGCCCTGCTTCTGTGCTCCCAGGTAGAGGCCAGGGGAAGGAGGTGGGTCAGGCTTTGGTGGGCAGTGCAGCTCCTAGTATAATGTGAGTATCAGTACAGGAGACCTTATTCAACTGTATATTCCGACTTAGTAGTTCTGCATCGATAACAAGCCCCCAGGGGACAATGGCGTTGGTTCCCTAAAGACACTTGGAGGGCTTTTGTTTACTATATGGTCTCAGAGACTCTTGTTTCTGGGTGGCAGGGTAACCCTTCCATGGGGCTTGCTTTTCGTGGTTCTTGCTTCCAGTTAGCGCTTTATCATTATTATGTTAAGGGTTCTTCTGCAGCAGTACTCGGCAGTCCCAGATTGTCATCGTGCACTGCGTCTCACAGTGTTATTCTAGATCACCCTGCCTGAAGTATCTCTCCACCCTCCAGCCTTAACACTGGCAGGGCCTGCACTACAGACTTGTTCTCCTTGTTAAAGCAAGTGACTCTGCCCTGACTGAAGCAAGCTGTTGTTAGGGTCTCTAAGAGACTGAGGAAGGTGGACTTGAGATGGGAACATCCAACAGGCTGAAGCACAGGTTAAACGGAGTTACCCTGGCCTGCCTTTCTCGCCATCCCCGACTTCCATTGAGAGAAAGATCAACAGTGCTAATTACCATGCATAGGAGATTTCAGTTTACAGAATGCTTCCACATACACAATCTCATCTGATAATGAATTATTAGCAACCTCTGTCTTCACAGTCTTCATATTTTTAATTTTCACAGTAATTTAATGAGCCCTGTTTTAAAGTATGGAAGCGGAAAGGCGCAGTAAAGAGAATGTCCAAGGTTTTCTCATTTCCCACCTCTTCACATTATCAACGTCTTGGGATGTGGAATACGAAGTATAAGGAAATGAACTAGAGGACTGAGGAGATGGCTCAGTGGGGAGGAGCAGTTGCTGTATAAACATGTGGACCCAGCTCCAATCCCCAGAACCTACGTAAGAAGCTGAGCGTGGCGCTTGCCCCTGTCACCCAGCACTGTCACCCCACACTGTTCGGGGTGGAGACAGGAAGATCACTGGGGCTTGTTAGCTGCAGCCCTGGCTCCAGATTCAGTGAGAGGCCTTGCCTCAGGTGGGGGTGGGGATAAGACAGAAGTAAGTAGGCACCAGGCATACACACATGGGCATTCACACACACAAAGAAATGGAAGACTATGGGAATCAGGCACGGTGGCTCACACCTGTAACCCCAGCTGCAGAAGGCTGAGGCAGAAGGATTGTCTAGTTCAAGGCCTGTTTGAGCTACACAACTATCTCAATAAAATTCTCTTGGCTTGGAAAAATATAGTCTACGATCAGAGTGATCACAGCCAGTGTCAGGTTCAGCCTTGAAGCATTCTACGGTACAAGGACAAGGAGAGGCCTAAAATACCCCCTCGTGGGGCAGAAACAGGAGCTGGGTGAGGAGCACGACTGATCAGTTCAAGGCAGGTGAAAACAAGATGGAAATTGAGAAAAGCTACACAGAGAGGCAAGGCTTGTTTTTTGTTTCTTTAAGAGACCATTAAAAAAAATTAATTTCCGCACAGAGGCTTGAAGGACAATAGCCCTGCCCAAATATAAGGCTGCCAGTGCTACTGCTTTTGTGAGCACAGCCTCATGTTAACCCCTTCAGCCCTCACCACAGCCCTGTGAAGCAGTTGCTCTTATCCCCAAGTCACACCCAAGGAAACAGAGATAGAGACTTGTCCAGGACCCAGAACTGGCCGGCGGCGGCGGCAGATCTGTCTCTAGCTGAGGCTCCAGCATCCTTGTCCTTAGCCTTCCTGAGTCCCCAGACTAACAGGGAGAGAAGGTGGGAGCTAAGACGAGTGTGTGACTTCCACACCTGCTCATCCAATGTGGTGGCCGTGCTCCTGAGCACATGGGGCTGTTTAGCCTTAAAATTAAATAAAATGTAATATTCTTGTCCTCACTCTCACTTACTGCATTTCAAGTACTCAGTAGCCCTCAGTGCCGAGCGGCTACCATACAGACCAGCACAGATGTTTGTATCACTGGGGCAATTTCTTGTGTATGTGTGTGTGTGAGAGAGAGTGTGTGCATCTCCACGTGTGTGCTCAGTTGTACCTTTGTATAAATGTACATGAGTGTGTGTGTGTGTGTGTGTGTGTGTGTGTGTGTGTGTGTGTGTAGACAACCTCAGGTATTATTCCTCAGGTGCTATCTATGGTTTTTTGTTTGTTTGTTTGTTTGTTTGTTTGTTTTGTTTGTTTGTTTTTATACAAGGTCTCTCTCTGGCCTAGAGCTCACCAAGTAGGCTAGACTGGTTGGCCAGTGAGCTCCAGGGATCACTGTCTCTGCCTCCCGAGCACTGGGATTACCAGGGCGAGCTGCCACAACTGGCCTTCTTTACATGAGTTCTGGGAATCAAACCCAGATCTCTGTCCTTGCCAAACAAACACTTTAATATAACTAAGCCATCTCCCCACCTCTCGTTGGAGAAAATTCTATTAGACAGCTCCAGCCTAAGTATACTTATGCTTTGTCTCATAACTACATTTTCATCTTTTCTCTTTCTAGGTCTTAACTAAACTAAACTTAAGGAATTGGAGGCATCGCCTCTAAAGGGCACCAGCTTTCTGGTGTGGTTTGAGGAGCTGAGGGAAGTCCAGCTGTCAGCCAAAGCAGCAGAGTACAGTCTGTGAGAACTGAAGGGCAGTGGCAGAAAACTAAGCACCATGGGGGGGGGGGGGGGACAATGCCTTCTTGAAGATTGAGCTTTCAGTTTGAATGGAACGGTGAATCCATCAGCATGAGAAGGCCGAGTGCCAGGCACTCCCAGCTCTAAGTGTGTGGCTCAACTCAGCAGGCACTCTCCTTACCGACCCCTGCAGACAGGTGAGCTGAGGTTAGAGAAGTTTAGTGTCTTGTCCAAGGTCTGAACAGAGTCTGACCACAGAATCCCTATTTCTACCTCCTCTACATACACTACTATGTGTGCAGATGGATGTGTCTCTCGTCTATGGGCACATTATTCAGTCCGAGCACTCAAAAGAGGACATTTCTAGAAATACAGGTATTCCTAAAGTGTGCCAAGGTCTGCCCTTTACAGTAGAAGTGAATGGAAAGAGTCAGCTTATAAATGTGAGTGTGTGTGTGAGTGTGTGTGCATGTGCGTATGCGTATGCGTGTGTGCGTGCATTCGTGTGTGTGTGTGTGTGTGTGTGTGTGTGTGTGGTATTGAACAGGGGGGGTATAGCCCCAGGGGGTAGGGCAAGGGCTGGGGAGGGAAGGGTTGTATCGCAAGCTGCAGGATGCATCCTTCATCCTGAAATGGACTGGTACAGCTCCTTAGTGACCTCAAAGCAGGTTCTAAGAAAATTAATATTAGGAAAAATATCTAGAGAACACCAGCCTAGGTTTTGTGCTGTCTACAATATTCATCCAAGGTAACTTCTTGGCAACAAAGTGTCTCAGCTTGTTCCAATCTGAATTCTACACGTAGCATTTACTTTCTGCCACCGTTTCTCACTGTAATCATTAGAAACTGGGTAAAGAGCTCTGGTCGGTATCTAAGCATCCTGGTTACTGAGCAATGGCTCAAAGAGCACATGCTGCTCTTGCAGAGGACCCTTGGCTCCCAGTACCCACATTTGAAAAGTCATGACTGCTTATGACTTCAGTGTGCCACTCTCTTCTGGTCTCCATGGGCACCTGCACTCATGTGCACAAGGGTGTATATGTGTACCTGAGCACACCCACAAACAGACACACACAATTAAAAATAATAACATAAATCTAGAAGAAAAATGAACCCTAGTTATCCTCCCAAAGTCATCCTCTCAGCCTCCTTGAAGAATGATAGGCGAGCACATAAATGTCATTTAGCGTCTCCTCTCTGCTTATGTAAAGCTCGGTGCAGTCAAGATATGACATCAGTCACTGTGGTTGCCAAGATCAGTGTTTGTGCATGCAGAAGGCAAGACCAGAGGAGGAGACCCAGTGGGTTCTGCAGGGGGGGGGGGGACTCCAGAGACCTTAGCGAAGACAGCTGGGTGAGAAAAGGCAGGCAGTGAGGGGTGAGTTGAACTCAAGGCTGTGGCTTAATAGATTTGGGCTTTAGTTGAGGGTCTATATGGTCTTCATCGATAAAGCCGTCTGCTCCCTGACACTAGTTGGTGGCCCGGAACTTTGTTATGCTGCAGAGGGAAACCTACGAAGCCAACGTCTTCCTCCACGTTCTTGCTCTTCCCGAGTCCACTCTTCCCCCGTACTTCTTTCAACCCGAGACATCATGTGCATTCACTGAATAAACACAGCACACCCTACACTGTCCACAGACACCAGTAGGTTGCCAGCTTCTTTCTCCAGGTTCTTTTCTTTCCCTGAAACTTCTGTTCCCCACAGCACTTGTAAACCACCTCCCAGCAAGGTCAGGTGAGCCACTCAAGTTCACTTCATAACAACTTCAACAAACACAAAAGGGCGTGTTTGTCACAAATACGCAGCCAAGTGTTCTTTCCAGAGAACAGAACACTTCTGATCCTATCAAAGTCCGAATGCAGCGTAGAGAGTCAACACTGAGTCATCATGAAGTTCGCTCACAGGGCGGCTTCAGTGGGTAAAGGGGCTTGCTGCTAAGCCTGCTGACCTGAGTTCCAGCCCTGGCTCTCACATGGTGGAAGATGAGAGCCAACAGACTGTCCTCTCTCCTCCACATGCAGTTCCACATGCAATTCCACACGCAGTGCACACGTGCACACTCACATGCACACGCATGCACACATAATAGGTAAATAAATAATTTGAAAACATGCTCTCACCTGAAGGAAGCACGAGCTCGCCTGTATGAAGGAACTGGAGGGCAAATCACAAACACTGGAGTCTCAGGAGCCACCAGGCATTTTCAGACAGCCTTGTCACCATCTGCTGTCACAGCAGTCCTCCCTCCTGGTCCATACCTGGTCCTGATGTCAAGAACAGGGCTACTAGGTCCTTTGGAGGCCGTTTGGTGTGAATGTCATATGCTATTCAGCCCTTGTATTTTTTTTTTTTCTGGTAAAAACTCTTGCTTTTGAGACAGTGCTGAATCCTGGCCTTGCTTTCACTGACTAATACGATGAAAGTCTTGGGAGTCCGTTTCCCACTTTGAGCAAATCAGTGTCATCTTCCAAAGCAAATGTGCTTCTGACATCTGCCTGCTGCAGGGATGAGACAGCACTCCCTTCTCGGAGGCATAATGGGGCTTCAATCAGATTGGGCACCGTGAGTGCTCTTTAGGACTCCATCTAGGACGCGAATTGCCGCCACCAGCAGGTATTAGCTTGAAAGCATTTAATGGGGACTCTAAGATAGAAGCCTCATTTTCAACTTCATATGGCTTCATCCCAAAAAAAGAGAGTAGCAGAAGAGCTGGGTTTGTGTGCACAGAGCGTTCACCATGGGGAAGCAAGAACACGGGGCTGCTTTTGTTCTTCTTGCATTGAAGGGCAGCGTGTGTGTCTGCGTTACTGTAACCGCATCAAGTGGGCAGACCGTGCCCAGGAAGAGGTGCGTGCAGGTTTATTCTCCGTGACCGTGCGTGGCTCTCAGCACACATCCCTGAAGGTTTAGGAAACCTGACAGCCAGTGCTGTGGGGGTGTTTTCTTTTTCTGTGGGCGGGTGTTTTGCTGAATGCCTTCAACACTGTGTCTGAACCGGAGCCGCTGTGTTTCCCAGGTGCAGGTAGATTTGAAAATAGTACTTTAGGAAGTACTTTAGGAAGTACCCCCTTAGCTGTGAGAGTGGTTGTTTCCGGGGATTCCTGTCAGGCTAACAGGGCCTTGGGTTCAATCCTAACCCCAGAAGAAAAAAAAAAGGAAAGGAAAAAGGGAGGACAGAGGGAAGGACAGGGAGGGCAGGGAATGGAAGAGGACAGGGAAGGGGAAGAGGAAGAAATATGGGTTAGGAGGAACTTGGTGGCACCTGTCGGTAATCCCCGCAGAAAGGCCGGGGCAGAAGGCTCACAGGTTTGAGGCCAGTCTGAGCTACATAGTTAGACCCTGTCTCCAAACATAAACAACAGCAACAAAAAAGCCTAGAGTAGGTAGCTAAAATGACAGAAATTGAGCTGGGTTTGTGTACACGTGCTACGGATGCTAGAATCTGGGGCTGGGGTCCAGCACTGCTGACTGTTAGCGGATTTGTCTTCTCAACTCATCCTTACCGCGGTCAGAAAGAAAACAGGCTTTCTGATATCACTTCCTATAAAATACTGCCCCACTATGAGGACCCACCCTCACAGTCTCACCTACCTCTGGTTACAGTACTGTACTGTAACACACACACACACACACACACACACACACGCACACGCACACGCACACGCACACGCATATGCACGTCAAAGGTCTTATCCCTAAGACCCTTCACGCTGAGGGCAGCCTTCATCATGTGGGTTTGAGGAGGAGAACACAGTCCATTCCACCGCTGACCGAGTGGTGCCTCTGCCTCCCCTCCGCCACCTCAGCTCACTCTGCCAGCCTGAGAGGGAACCGCTTAGCATGCAGCAGCTGAGAGCTGTCCCTGCTCTCACAGAGCTGAGGCCTTTAAAACCCAGAAATAGTTAAACAGCAGTAGTTATGTGAGCTTTGAAACAACACACATATCTAGGCCAGGACAGGCTTCCCCAAGGCGGTGACCTGAGAGTCGAGAGTGAGGGGGAGTCACCCTGCTGTGGGCGGTGCAGAAGAGCATTCTGCCCCAGGAAGCAGCCAAAGCAGCTGCCCCCACGTGAGAAAAGACTGACTCAGGTGTCTGAGGACCCTTCCATTGTTTCCCACCGGAGTATAAGCACACATGCTTAGATAGAACTCCCCCGGGGGTGCTTTTGGCCCAGAAAGGATCCTCTCTGCTGGATTTCATCAGCAGAGAGCTTAGTGGCAGCACACATTTGCTCCTTGTCATGCAGGTGGCTTGTATTCAAGGAGAGGAAAGCTGGGCATACTGCAGCTGGATGTACCTCCCTTGTTCGAAATTCCTAACTGGGAGAAAAAAGAAAGAAAGAAAAAAGTGTCCTCAAGATGGGGCATTTCATCAGCAATCCCTGAAAGGGGGAAACAAGTGCAGAAAAATACAACTGAAATGCTCCAGTGGTCCTGTGTGAGCGGGTCCTGTATGAGCGGGTCCTGTGTGAGTGGATCTGTGTGAGCAGGTCTGTGTGAGCGGGTCCTGTGTGAGTGGATCTGTGTGAGCAGGTCTGTGTGAGCGGGTCCTGTGTGAGCGGGTCCTGTGTGAGCGGGTCCTGTGTGAGCGGGTCCTGTGTAAGCAGATCTGTGTGAGCAGGTCCTGTGTGAGCGGATCTGTGTGAGCAGGTCCTGTGTGAGTGGGTCCTGTGTGAGTGGCCCCACCTCAAGCTGAAGGACTTGTTCTTTGCAGACAGTTGATATCTGGTATAAACTTTTATCTATCTGCTTCGCTTCAAAGTACTTTCAACCTGGTCTTCCATCTTTTTTGCCCCTGAGTTTTAGAGCATAAACTGTCTTCTCTAGAGACACTTTGGCAGTTTCCTATGTCCTGTAGACTCTCTAGATCAGGGGTAGCTGTTGGAAGAACTTGCCCATGACAATATCCATGGGCGTCCTGTTTACTGATGGGCTTTTGTGGCCCTGTCTGTTCCTTGCACTGTGCTCTGGTCCCCATTCCCCCTTTAACTATGTGCATGTTTATGCAGTAGGTTCACGTGTGTTCCCCAAACCTACCCTGTCTTACAATACTGTCTTTCTTCCTTCTTTTTGGTTTTCTTGTTCCTGTTTAAGATAAAGTCTCATTATCTGGCTGGCCCAGAACTCACTATGTAGACCAGACTGGCCTCTAACTCACGAAGGTCCTCCTTGCCTCTGCCTCACATGTGCTGAAATTAAAGGTGTGTGCCATCCCTTCTGGCTCTTTTCTTTTTTTTCTTCTTCTTCTTTTTTTTTTTTTTTTTTTTTTTTTTTGGTAGCTGTTTTGGGGACAGAGTTTTGCTATGTAGCCCAGGCTGGCCTAGTATTTGCAATGTATCCCGGGCTGGCTAGCACTAGTTACATAACCCCGGCTAGTTATGTAACTCACAGTAATCCTCCTGCTTTAGGCTCCTAAATCCTGGAGTTACAGGTACACACTATCCCACCCAGCTTTCTCATTGAGTTTTTGGAATGTCATGTGTACAACTGACCCACAAGAAAAGAATGCCTACCATGCTCTCTTGTGAGCAGCCAGTGGCTTCTCTGTGGGACCCAGAAAACTTCAGAAGGGTTAATTCGTCCTCTCCTCTGAATCCTTGCCTCCTAGATCAAAATGGATGTTCCCTTAAGCGTTCTGTTTGTTGGCTTTTGGTTTTTAGTGTTTTCATTATTTGTTTTTAGTAATTACCACCAGGGTTCAGCTCTCTCTGCTGCATGAAAAGTCCGTTTCTGGGCCAGTGAGGTGGCTCCGCAGGTGAGGGTGTTTGCCACCAAGCCCGATGATCTGAGTTCAATCCCTAGGACCCACATGGTGGCAGGAGACGACGAACTTCCACACGCTGTCCTTTGATCTCCACACACTCGCTGTGGCATGTGCATGCCCCCCCCCATGGATGAATAATATAAAAAGAAAAGTCCATTCCTGCAAAAACCACAGCGTTTCTTCTTTGTAATTCTGCTAGGTACACTGGTAATAATCCCTTCCCTAAAAGCAGAGAGGCCCTCAGCAGTGTTCCTTCACTGCTACAGTGATTTTCACTGGCCCTCATGGGTCTCCAGACCGCCGCTTGTGGGCCCCGCTGTGATCCTCAGTCACCAGAGCGTTGGTCTGTGGCTGCTCGCTGTGTCTGGCAGCCGAGCAACATTCAGGCTCCTGCTCACTCCCACCAAAAGATGAGTTAAGCTTCTCTCTCCCCTCCCTCGGGGGCCCTGCAGTGGGCTTCCCAGGATGATGGCCGGCTAAGCAGCAGCCATGCCATGGCTGCCCTGCACTCCTGTGATGATGATGCAGTGTGCTCCCCAGCACTGATCTCTTCCTCAGCGTGGCATGGTGGTAAGGGATGACTTTTTTCCCTATGCCGGTCCTTCTGCCTCAAGCAATCTCATCCCACGAGTTCTCTGCTACTCCAGGAAGTCCAACTCATTCTTCAAGGTATAAATCAGAACGGGGCTACCTGCTGCCCGCCCGTGGTGTGTGCTCTGTGCCGCCCCTTGGTAATGTGTGTTCTCACTCTTCGGCACACTTCCTGCATCTTACTGCATTTCTTACTTTGTGTGATTGTCTTCCATGTCTCTGACGTGGAGCTCAGTGCCTGGCCTGGATTGGACCGTGGTTGATTGTTACTAAATGTACAAGTAAGAAAAGAAAGAAGTGAATTCTCCAGGTGGGGGCAAGAAAGATATGGAGGAAGGGAGCCTCTCTCATTTCTTGCTTGCTTCAGCCTTAGCTGAATATAGATACAGTATGTCCAAATGCCAAATGGGCTGAAATTAAAAGCAGTGTGGCATAGGAGAGGTGGGGCCCTGCTGAGTTAAAACTTAGGACTGAGGAGTCCTGGAAGCGTCCCTTGAGGGTTGGGGAGAGCATCTTCTAGCTATAGGGATGCACACAGTAACAGGAACTGTGTGGCTGACAGGAAGCTTGCTTCCTTTGCTCTTGACTGGGATGGAGTTAGTGTGATTTTTTTTTCCCTTGAACAATTTCTAGTGGGCAGTCCACCAACCTCCAGTGTAGCAAACATGGCATCTCATGAGCCTGACGGGCTGGAGCATTCAGAAGGGCCGAAGAGTTACATGGTCGCTGCTGTGCCTCCTTCCAAAGCAGAGACCATTCTGCTTCTCATGGCAGAAGCCCCTGCCAGCTCCTCACCCACACATCCCGAGCACAGCCCACAGCGTTCGGGGAGGATTCCCTGCCACACAGTGATGTCATTCAGCTAAGCCACAGTTTCCTTGACCCAAGGAGGGAAGCCGTGTGTGTGGTTTTGGGGTTGGGGGTGTGGATGAGCAAGCGCAGATTTTTTCCCCATTGCCCAGTGGCTCTAAATTGCAACCTCTCTTTTCATTTTCCATTATGCCTCAGACACATCTGTGCCAGAACTAGACGAATGGATTCTGTCTGGGAGGATGATCCAGACAGCTATAAATTAGAGTTTGTGTTCAGAGATTCCAAAAATGTGGCCTCGTGGTAGGGTGTCCCTGAGACTAGTCACCTCCTCCGTAGTCTGTGTGGTGGCTGCTGGTTTGGGCCCAGGGCCTCTGTCAATAGATTTTGCTTTGTGTTTGGAAACTGTCTTTCCATGAAGGCACCAGAGAGACATGAAAGCAGGGAAGCCTGTGAGGTTTGCTGGGCAGACTCATCCCAGGCAGCCCCAGGCATTTCTAGGGACAGGTCTAACCAAGGACAGTGCTCCTCCTTACACATAACAGCCGGGACCCCAAGGCTGGCATCTCCCTGAGGTAAGCACAGACCAAGAAGACTCTCCATTTCCCATATTGGACATAAAAGCTAGTACGCAATGCTTCTCAAAAGCTGTGTTTTTAAGCATAGAAAAGTAATGCATAATTAATGCAGAACCCTTAGAAGACAGAAGGGAAACGTCACCTGTAATTCCACCCTTCGAAGATAAAGAATGTTATGCCTTAGCATGATTTCATCTCATGTTTCCGTGTCAGCCTCCTCTTTTAAAAACTCTTTCAAAAGACAGTTGAGCCCAGCTGTTTTAGCTGCCCTCAAATTATCCAATTAGTGCCCTCTCCAAGGGCTGGGAAGCCTTAGTTACTCCACATGGGAGTAGCCAGCTGGTAGAACCCGGCCTCCCCCTCCCCCTCACTAAAGCTGGCCTGCATAGTTCTGAAGAAGCCAGCCACACAGGGACTTGGCCTTGGGGAGCAGGAGAAGAAGAGGAGGAAAGCCCTCATAAGTATAGCCAGGTAACCTTCCCAGCAGTCCTGCAGGAGAGAAGGAGCCTGCCTAGAAAAACCTCCGGCCTAACCCCGGCTGGATTATTCCTTCTTACGCCTCTCCTCCGAATTCCCTCCCTGGCTTCTGCTGCCGGTATCTTTGGGTGATCTCCCCTTTTCAGATAAGAGCAGATCCTCACTGTCTGGCGAAAGGCTGGGGCTGCCCAACGGTAACTGGAAGAGTCGGAGAGGCACGTCGCTATTTTTACATCTCTGCTGATTTCCCATAGTGCTTCACACTCACAAGGTACCCCGTAAATAACTGTTAATTAATTGATACAGCAATATCCAAGAGTGGTGTTTGTAGAGAAAGCACTTGGCTGGAGCCTGCTGGCCTGCCTGTGGGACAGTCCTGTAGTTGACATACAGGACTGCCAGCTTAGACATGGAGCCTGCAGCAGCCTTCAGCCTCAGGAGAGGAAGCCCAGTGATGATGACTCTACCAGCCGCCAGCCTGCCCAGCCGCTGCCTGTGCCAGCCCACTCGGCCTCTCCATGAGCCACATAGCATACAGACCATGCCTTTTCAGAAAAATATTTTTTCCTTTCTCGCTTTCCATGGAAACTCAAAATAGCAACAACAACCAAAAAAAAAAAAAAAAAAAAGCCCTTCTTCTCTGCCGGCAAAACCATGCCTGGGCAGGGGCAGGGCAGTGGTCACCATGTAGGAATCAAGAAGAGGGGGGTCACAGGAGTCTCTGAACAGAGCTCTAACTGGAAACTTCGTCATGAAGTGTAGGTGGGCTCACAGGTTGGTGTGGGTTTGTTTGGTTTTTTTTGGTTGTGTGTGTGTTGTTTTTTGTTTTGTTTTTTTTTCTAATTTAGAAGGTGGCTTACCCCCAGGTCTTAGAGTTCATCTTGCTCTTGGTGACCCCACCCCCACCCCCACCCCGAGACAACGGCCACTCACTAAGGTGTTGGTGAGGAAGTCCAGTTTACCCAGCAAGAAACAACAGGGCAAGGGGCAGATGCCTGGCAGGGAGAATGTTGTGGGAACAGCGGTTTTGACACACTTTCATTCTATGGGTACCAAATAAATCACAAGAAAGCCCAGTGGCACAGCAAACCCTGTGACTGGAATCAAGACAGGGCAGAGCTAATCAGATACTTTAGGGCCCTGAGGGGCACCAAGTCCATGTTTTTATTTTACCTCTAAACCTGTTTTCCACCCTGGTAAGACATGAAGAGTGGGCAAGATGGTCTCTACAGGGGCAGCCCCTCCAAGCCTGGGCACCCTGTGCCCACAGCCTGCTCACCTGCCTGTCTGCACACTCTCCCCTCCATAGTAAACACGCTGCTGCTTATCTTTCAGCTGGCCGGATCAGCTGTCATTGCTTTTGGACTATGGTTTCGATTTGGAGGCACCATAAAGGATTTATCATCAGAAGACAAGTCCCCAGAGTATTTCTATGTAGGTGAGTGACTTCACTTTCCCTAAAGGTTGGGTCTGAGGGACAGGGCAAAGGCAGGAGCCACTGCCTGAGCCTCTCAACCTACGTGCTTCACCTGGTACTGGGCCCCTTCCTCCTCTCTCCAGGATAGAAGAAAGCCCCAGTAAAAATGATTTGTTTACTTAACTAAGTCTCAAGGAAACGTAACTAAAATTCATCTTAAGGAGTTAGGAAGCATCCTTTGTCTCTGGAGAAGTTCATCAGTCGGTTCAGGGTGTCTTGGGGGCTCTGATGGGACAGCATCTTACTTTGTGGTGTGGTGTTTTAACATAGAAACAATTCAAAATGAAGAGATGCTTCAGAGTTTTGGGGTGCTGTGGTGGTTTGAAAACAAATGGCCCCCATAGGCTCATAGAGAGTGGCACTAATAGGAGGTATGGCCTTGTTGGAGGAAGTGTGTCTGTCACTGGATGCAGGCTTTGAGGTCTCAGAAGCTCAAGCCAGGCCCAGTGGCTCAGTGGCTCTTCCTGATGCCTGTGGATCCAGATGTAGAACTCTCAGCTCCTTCTCCAGCACCATGTCTGCTTGTATGCCATCATGCTTCCCTCCATGACAGTAATGGACTAAACCCCTAACTGTAAGCCAGCCTCAATTAACTGTTTTTCTTTACGAGAGTTGCCATGTTCATGGTGTCTCTTCACAGCATAGAAACCCTAAGACAGGCACTAATCTCAAAACTTCCGTGAGTAGGGAATGCTAAGAGAAGGGAAGGACCCCATAGAGTGGACAGGAGAGAGCTGGAGAAGAGGGTCTAGACAGAGGGGCCACAGCCACGCCTCCTGCCACGATAGGAAGATGAGGCCCAGAGAGTGGGTGACACACAGATAAAGCCAGCATGCTTATCAGGAGCTTTGGTCCCTCTAGTACTTTAGCTCTGCCTTGCCTTCCTATGGTGATTCCAGCGTTGTGTACTCATATGATAGTCCAAATGAGGACAAGGAAGTTTCACTTCACGTGTCCTCTTCCAGAAGTCTCCTCTTGCAACCTATTGACCAGAATCCCATCATATACTTATGCCTAAACCAACCATGGCTCAGAAGAGGATGGCAATGGCTGTCTCTCTAATTCTTGGTTCTTAGTTCCCTTGTGGTGCCTGGTGCTGTTTCTACAAAAACCCAGTCCTCCAACTTCTGAGCACTGACCCTGTGCTTGTTTACTATTGCCCACTATGAGCCAACAGCAAGGGAAGATGTGACTAAAGAGCCAAGGTGGGTAAACCCACACTCACGCCCCATAGCACAGCACCAAGGATGGGAAGAAGATTCCAGCTGTTTGTTTCACCTCTTTTGTTCTGCTGGGTCACTCATTCATTCTCAACCCAATTAGCTTGAGAGTGCTTAGGCCAACAAGCAGCTGGGGGGCGGAAGGGTCTGTTGAAAATTCCAGAAGCATGCTACTGGAATTAGAAGACTAGAGCTTCTGACAGCCATTTAATCATGGCAGGGAGGAGACCTGCCTATATGTGTTACCGAAAGAAAGCTGAGGCCAGATGGCTACAGGCTGGATTCTGGTCACATCATTTGAGTCCTCGAGATGAGTACTAGCCTGGACTTTTAGTTATGTGTCTCACAATTTTCCATTATATTCAAGTCCACTGGAGCAGGTTTCTGTGTTTTATCATCATAGAAAGATTCCACACAAATATGACATGGAAATGCATCTCTTGTGTCTCAGGCCATGTGTGTCCCACTTGGCTTAGTGTAGAAAACAAAGCAGGAATGTTTGAGCAGAGCACATCACCCTCCTGCTCAACACAGGAAGCTCTCAGATCGGTAACTAGACAACCCTGATCTTTGTCACAGCGGTTAAATGACAACATAAAACAGAACCCACTTGTGCCTGGCTCTGTTTGTTCAACATTTTTGAGTTAATGGATGTTTGTAGGTTGAACCCCAAACTCTATCTGTGGAACTTTACTTACACCTCACATCTGAAGCACCAGAGATGGACTGCTCCTGGCTCACTTGTCCGTCTCCAGCCCACAGGACCACTGTCCCTTCTGCCGGGCGGGAGGCACCTCCTCACACATCTGATCTGGAGAGGGGCTGGTGCTTGTTTGGTTTTACTTGGGGGCTTTTTGAGGCAGGGACGCATGTAGAGCAGGTTGGCCTGGAACTTACTCCATAGCTGACAATGTCCTCGAACTCTTGATCCTCCTGCCTCTATCTCCAGTGTCCTAGGATTACAGGTGTGGGCCCCTATGCCTAAATGCTCCGTTGTTTTCTTTAGAATATGTTTCAGAGTCATCAGCTCATACTCCTTGCCCATTTTGCTAAACCTTGTCCTAAACAGGCTTAGCATGTTTAAGTGGTTCTTCAAGATATAAAGCCACAGCCAGGTGCCGTGGTACCTGCCTGTAGTCCCAGCTGCTTGGGAAGAGGAGGAGAGTCACAGAGAAGGAAATGAGAAGAGGTGTCACTCAGCCTGGAGTGAGGAAATCTCCAGGAAGACACATTGCATAGCTCCCTGCTTCCGGGTTGACAGCAGGCAGACTTTGTAGGATTGCCCACTGTGTGCAGGGATGCTCTCACTCCTCACATCCTTCTCCCTCCATGGAGTTTCTCTCTGTCCTAGTGCTCTGTACCCAATGCTCAAGCCAGACAGAGTGGCAGGGATTAGCCAAAGCAGGAAGACACGGTTGCGGGAAATGAGGGCAGGGAGAGAGGGTAGTCAGACCGACTGCCGCCGGCTGCCGCCCTTTAGTGTCCCTCTGGGCCAAGGCCTGGAGGCTGACCTAGGGTCTCTGTGTCCCTCGGTTGCTTAGGTGAGGAAGGAAGAGGCTGGCAGAGAGGGGCTTGGGTTAGTCGGGGTTTCCTAGACCTTCTCCACTCTAGTTTCTTCCAGGGAAGCCTAGGGACAAGTCCCTGCTTCCTCCCAACCTAACAAGCTGCCCATCTGATTTCCTGTGCCAGCCCCTCCCAGAGTACTGGATGGGCAGCTGCCTCGGGGTCTTCCTTCTAGGAGCATGGGGTGGGGAGTGGTCCTCTCTGCCTCAGGAAGCTGGAGCCCGGGCTGGAGCGCATGAGCTCATGTCTGTGAGTAGAGGATGTGAGCAGGTTTCTCCATTGGGGGTGCCCACACAAACAGGAGCCACGGCCTGGCTGCATCTCTCCCTGTTGAATTCAGAGTCCCAGAGCCTGGCTTTGATTGTGGCTGGAGGTTGTGTGGAAGGAAAGTGTTCCGTTGCTAAACATTCAGGGTCTGGCTTGCCTTTATAAACACTCTGACTCATTCTGGTAATATTTTTTAACTTCATACCTGACACCAAGCCTAGCTGGATAACAGAGAGAGACTAACTGCCATATCTGGACAGTTTCTCCAAAGCCATTCTACAAGAAACCAGAATCGATGATCATCCCAGCTCTGAAGGTCACATCCCTGAAGGAGAAGACTTACCTACAGCCAGTTTGGCAGCCCAGAATTCTAGACCCTAGCCTGTTCCTTTGGGGAAAACACCCAGGAAGACAAACTCAGGAACATTTCTCAAGAACTCCCATGCTGTTTATACATGGGCAGGTTTCTAGCTAAAAAATTCCCTGCTCTGAGTCTCTACTGAAAACGTAGCCTGGGGTTTGGGGTACACACTTTAGTTCACCCCTTACAGTTGTACAGTTTTCATTTTCTGCATTCCTGATCCTTTAGCTGTGAACTGTGAACTTGTGTAAGTGCAGTGCTGACTTAACTAGAGTTGAGTTGTGAGTAAACACTGACTCTCGCTATTCACATACTAGGGGATGCAGCAGAAAGGCCACCTGATGAGGAGGGAAGATGGCGGGCAGTGGCAAGAGTGGAGGAGCCGTTGGGGTGGGCCTAAAGACCAGTTGATAACATGGGCTTTGTCATCAAGTAGGTTCTTGAGATGGTATGTGCCAAGTGCATAGTATAGGTACCACCCAGAGAGGGCGGAGGCAACAGGAAGTGGTCCTTCCCACCAGTGATGCAGAGTGAGACACATAGAGCACCTAAAATAGTACTTGCTAACTGGCAGCTGCTGCAGCTGTTATTTGGAAAGCACCAAGTAGTCTTTTCTTTTCCCGTGAACTCGGACTCAGATATTACTCTAAACACATAGATACAGTGAACCCTTAGAATTGATGGGTTCACATCTGTTGGTTCAGCATCTAGAAATGCAAGCAAACCCAGATCAAAGATTTTTTTTTTTAATGCATCCCTTCTGAACATGTACAGACAGTTTCATAGCGTTAACTCCTAAATAATACAGACTAACAACTACAGAACATTTGTGTTGTGCTAGACATTAGAAGTAACCTAGAGATGATTTAAAGGTTACAGAGGGTTTCTGTGAGGGATTAGATGCAAATACGACGCCATTTTATGAGGGGCTTGCGCATCCACTGGTTGGTAGGTGAAGGATCCTGGGACTAAGCCCCATGGAGACTGAGTGATGGCTGTAATTATGTGTATTCAAGGGAAGTTGGAAGGGCGATGTCTGCAAAGACACAAAGACACTTAGATGAAGAAAATGATCATTAGCAGGTTGGCATAGCACCATCTGCTGCCAGGATCACTGGAGTTGGTGAGCATGCCCATACATCCATTTCCAACAAGGCTGTGTAAATGTGTATGCCAGTGGGCCTTTCACAGGCTCCCTTGATCCTTTGCTGACTGAAATGGTGCTACTCGCTGTACTGTGAACTCTGAGGAGGAGGGTGGAATCATCAGGGAAGATGTCCCCAGAAAAGCTGTCTCTGGTAGCATTTCACTGGCATCACAAAGCCCTGGCATCAATGACAAAAACGCAATTTCAAAGGGGTTTTCTCTTTTCAAATCAAGGAAAATAGAGCTTAGGAAACATAAGAGAGCTATTAAGTAGGTCACGTGTCTGTCCTGTGTGCTGTTGGGGAAAGAGGACGCGACGGAAGCCGTTTTGGAATTAAAATGTAGCTCTAAGCTAACTGATGCATCAGCAGCTCTTTTGAAAACCATACCTTAGATAAGGCATTCTTGGAATCCACAGAAGGCCTTACATTGTGCAGAATCTTATAGCCGGATTTGGTAGGCCCAAGGGATGTGTTGAGTATGAGGTTCTCTGGGAGTCTCTCCAGCTCCAGAGAGAGGCTCATTTAAAACCAGGACAGTTGGATCTTCTCTTGCTGAGAAGAGGCCTCAGGAGCACAGAAGCTGCTAGGACGCTTAGGTTGTTTTGCCCCCAATGCGGCATTGGATACTGTTGGAGTGATCGCATCTGCTGGGAAGCTAGCTCACTGTTTCAGAAGGGCAAGGATGGTTGCCAGAGAGACCAAGTGAACTGTGCCCACTGGCCCCCTGTACACTGGGCACCTGCTTCTTGAGCGGCATTACATTTCTGTTCCAGACCTTCTCAGGATATGAGGCCCCCATCTCACTTGGCTGACATTGGAGAACACAGCCCTTTGGTGGCCTGATAACATGTTCATTGCAATGGGATCTCAGAACCTGTGTCTAAGGACAGATGCTTGGTGGGATGAGGCAGTCCATCTGGAACTTTGAATTTATTTCGCTCTGTCCCTGGGATAAGTGTTTACTGACTGAGGTTTCTCACTTGTGCACTTGTAAGCAGGGTAAAAGAAGATATTTTTTTTAGACCTGAAATCTGCAGAGAACTGTGGGAACCCGCAAAGGTCCAGCCCACACCAGAACAGGGTGTGGTCACACCATGATGCTTTCCAGCGGCCTGAAGTGTAGGTTAGCTGAGGATGTAGGGAGCTGGACCCTAGCCTTAGCTTCACGCTGGATCAAAGAGCAGTTGTAGTAGTAGTGATGGGAGGCAATGACATTCTGAGAAATGAGGATGTTAAGACGGCTCTCCCCTCAGGCATGATGGGAAGGAGCGGACAGGATGTAGCTGCTGCAGCCCTGCCCTCGCTGCTGCTAATTTAACCTGTCTCAGTAAGGAGTGTAGGGCAGGAGTCAGGGCTCCTGCCTCTGACCTCCTGTCATGGCAGGGATGTTCCCCTTCCCTAACCAGACTGCTCTGAGGAAGCGAGGAGATGGTGGAAATGAAAGCGCTCTGAGAACTGAAGACATCAAGATGATAAGGCGCTCAGGTGGTGGAACCCGACAGTACTGTAGTTTTGAAAATGGTATCCGTCCTCTCGTAACCACATCCAGTCCCCGTGAAATGGTCCTCTTGGAGAAAAGGAAACTGGAGGAAGTGACGGAGCTAGGACAGCAGGAGGTGTGTGGGTCCCTCCAGGCTGCAAAGCCAACCCTCTCCCCTTCGGAGCCCAGAAGTACCTTGAGGACCTCTTGGTCTAGGTCTAGGAGGTGCAGGAAGCGGTACAGCTACCTTGTAACCCCATCCAGGTCTGTTCACAGATAGGCCTGCCCACAAACCGTCTGTGAGCAACCCAGAGGAGCCCCAGGAAATGCCTGCATGCTAGACTCAGGGGTTCCCCACAGGGGTGGGACCCCAGTGCCCCTCCCCCCACCACCTCCGGGTAACTAAGAATGGTTTCCAGGTGACTCATCTGACTAAAATGCAAAAGAAAAAAAAAAAAAAAAAGCCCATTAGCCTTACTCACAGTGAGTGCCAGCCCAAGCATTGTGTTCTCCCTTATCTCAGGATCAGAGAAGGAAGTCAGGAAGGCTTGGCCCAGGTCTCTCAGAACCAGCCCTTCCATGTCCTTTTTCTCCGTGAGGAAACCCTCCTGGGGCTTGACTTGGGAGGTGAAATTTCTAACCACTCAAAGTAAGGCTGCTGCTGCTGCTCAGGAGGCAGGATGGCCGGCCTCTGGGAGAGAACTGCAGCTTGTGACCTTGGGACAACCGCTTGACCCTCTAGGGCCCAGTTCCTCTGTCTAAGAGTGGAGATAATAGTACTCAGCACTTCCCAACCATCAGGAAAGCTGCTCTGGTAACCTGTACTGGGTGCACACAACAGTGCATGACAAGAGGAGCCCGTCACACACATAGCAACTGTGTTCAAATTATGGGGGGGGGGGCTGTAGGAGACCAGCCCCCACATTTACCTCAGGAGCTCCTGAGGATTGAGGGATAAGAGTTAGTTAGAAATAGAAGAGAAACAGAGAGAAAACGCAGGATAGATTTGGGTGGACCTGGATCCTTATCCACAGGCCCAGAGCTTTAGTCCAAAGGGCTATTTATAACAATGCCGAGGGGTGGAGCAAAAGACCTCCCCCTTGCTAGTTACAGTCAAGTGTAGACCCTTACAAACACCTGGTACCCAGGCCTGTGCTCCAATCAACCTCCCATGCAGTCCTGCTGGGTACAGCCACTAGGAACCTAGTGGGCTCCAACAGGGCACAATGAGCTCTGGTTAGAACATGGTGCTGATAATAATATTGTGGGTGTCTATTACCTTATTGTCCACCCTCACTGGTTGTTTATTTTGTTGTGTTTTGTTTTGTAACATGGCCTCCCATGTGTCCATTATCTGCAGCATTGCCCTCTAAAGGAGAAAAAGTCACACAAAACTGATGACTTATTACTGTGTCCTACGCTTCTGTCCTTACCCGAGTCCCTGCTCCATTCCTTCTCCTCCCATTACTCGGCAGCTACTGTTCCCTCCCAAACCCTTGGCCTCAAGTCTCTTGGTGATGGAGACAGCCATTAAGTCCGGAGGACAAGAGGTTCTGGGCTCAAGAGAAGGCTTGGCCTTGTGTCCCAGCTGTGGTACCTGCTTCAGATTCCTCCAGACTCAGTATCATTGGCCTTATGGGGATGGTGCCTTTGCACAAAGGTGCGGAGTCAGAGAAGCCGTGTTTGGACTTTAGGAAGCGTATGGCGACCATTTATTGAAACAGCTCTGAGCAATAGGTAGAGGTGGCTTCTTCCCCTCACTGGCTTTGTGCCCTCAAATGGGTTGCTGGCTTCCTTCAGGTTCGGTTTCCTAATGGGTTCACTCGGATAGCAGTAGATAGGATGGCTTTGCTGAGTGAGCCAGCATGCATGAAATGTAGTTAATAAGCATCGCCATCACGGTTGACAGCAGAATGCTGTACAGAGAAGAAAGCCAGAGCCCGGCTGGGGTGGGAGGCAGGGCTGTCATCTCCTGCACTGTGCTGACTGGCCCAACCTTCGTCAGGCTCTGAATGGTCTCCTTGGCCTCTCGTCCACAGGGCTCTATGTGTTGGTTGGAGCTGGGGCCCTGATGATGGCCGTGGGGTTCTTCGGGTGCTGTGGAGCCATGCGTGAGTCACAGTGTGTACTCGGATCAGTAAGTGGGGTTTATGAGGTGGGCATGGGGGGTGGGGTTGGTAAACTTCCCTGGAGGGAGTCAGGAGACCTGGTTTAAAGTACTAGCTCCTCTAGGACTTAAAGCTTTGGCACTGGACCCTCCTCTCTGATGTCTGTTTTCTCCATCTCCTGCATGAGAATAGTATTATCTTTGTTCCTGCCTCATAGGGAAAATGTGAAAACAATGAGATCATCAGTGTAAAGATGTTTGGGAAAGAGTGCTTACGAATTGATTGTTCTTTAAAAATAATATTTCACTGTGTATGCGGCAGCTTAAAGATTGCCATAGTCAGGAAAAAATGTTATCTACAAGGAAGGCATTTCTGGTTAAGATCAATAACTTAACAAAACATCCTTCTGGTACCTTATCTTAACCAGCAGCTTCTGTTTAAACAACAACAACAAAAATATTTTCTGTTACCTGTTACCTGCTACCAGCCTAAAGGCAGTGAGGAGCAGAGGGAAGGCTTTGTGTTTCTCTCAGGGAGTCTGAGGCAGGATGTTCTGAGGCTCCTTATGGGTTTTCCATGTCGGCCTGCCGCTTCAGATCTACGGCCGTGTGAAGTGTCTATTTCTCCTCCCCACCATTCTTTCCCCAAATAAAGCTGGAAAGCTCTGTTTTGTTTATCACAGAACTGAGTTTGATCAGCAAACCTAAGACCAAGCAGCACTCTATCCATAAGGAGACCCCCACACATACACCCTGCACATACCCTCACACGCACACCCCATACATACCACACCACACACACACACTCACACACACACACACACCACACATACCCCCACACACACATACCCACCCATACACATACACACACGCACATAACACACACACACACACACTGCACATACCCCTGCACACATACCCTGCACATACCCCCCCACACCCACATATCCCACACACACACTTGCACATACCCCCTACACACACACCCAACACATACCCTGCACATACCCCCCCCACACCCTGCACATATTACACACACACACACACACACACACACACACACACACACACACACCCTGCACACACATCTACTCCTCTTTCAGTCTCCTCAGAGAAGCCTTCTAGACCACAATGCTCACATCACACTCTTCCCCAAGCCCAAGCCTCACTGGCAACTTTCTGTGTCCATCCATATTTCCTCTCTGTAGAACTTACCCGGTCATCAAGTGTTTACAGAGTATGACACTGCCAGGTACTGTGCTAGGTGACAGGATTTCCATGTGGCTTCCAAACATTCCTTTGTGCATTTTAAAAACCTTTACTCCTTCACTGTATCTTTTCTGCCCGATATAAGCTTTATGACAGCAGAGGGGTTGGGATCTTGTCTCCCGTTGGATGACGAGCGCAAAGGACAGTGCCTGGCGCAGAACACGTGCTCAGTAAACAATTGTTCCGTGAAACAACAGACAAACCACACACAAGTGCCTGAAGGAGACAAAGAGCGTAAAAGCTTCCCCACCGCCTCACTCACGGCCTTACCCAGTGCCTTGCCAGGGGAACTAGATACAAACAGGCTAAATAAGCTGAAAAGGTATTAAATTAATGAAATTAGTACTTTCTCTCCACAGTTTTTTACCTGTCTGCTGGTGATATTTGCCGCCGAAGTAACGACTGGTGTATTTGCTTTTATTGGCAAGGACGTAGTAAGTAAAACCTAGACACGTTTGTGGTTGTTAAGGTATTCTTCTTATGGAAAACAATATACAATACTCACCTCAAAATGTTATTAAGAAACAAAATAGCCCGCAGAACTGTGTAAGAAGAACCTTTTATCCTAGTAGTATGCAGGGCTCAGCATGTGTATATGAGTGATAAAATATGGTTTCTAGTCAATGCTTAAACTGCTCTGTTTTAGTTTATTTGTTTGTTTGTTTTTAACTAGATTTCTAGTTTAAGATTGTCCCTAGTTCAAAATGAGTCAGGCATTAGGTTACGGACATAAGAATGGGGTAAGGAGGAAGATCCCACCTTCTCATCCCTGTTACCTGTCCCAAAGCCTTGGCCTAGACAGGGGCCACATCCTTATGAGAAGCTAGCGCCTGACCTGCTATGTGCAAGTACAATCCTTAGTGCCCAGAACAGGTTATGAGGGGAGCCCCCGGGGCACGGGGCCTTTAGAAGGGTAAGCAGG
Organism: Peromyscus eremicus; assembly: GCF_949786415.1. Taxonomy (NCBI): domain Eukaryota; kingdom Metazoa; phylum Chordata; class Mammalia; order Rodentia; family Cricetidae; genus Peromyscus; species Peromyscus eremicus. The sequence continues at coordinate 76,165,681 of NC_081421.1, forward strand.
CTGTGACAGAGAGGAGTGGGAAGGAAAGGAAGGACAATGGAGCCTTGAGAGGGTTGCATTTCCAGTGAACCCGTGTGCCATCCAGTCTATGTTTATGAACTTAAGCTTAAAAATGATCAACATGAGAATGAGTGGCTGTTACCCCTCTGAAACTTTCCTAGCATGGCTGCTTGTATCCAGAGGTTACATACTTTAGTCTAGCTCCATGGAGAGCTGAAACCCGTGGATGTCTGAATGCAGAACATCTTCCTTGGCAGTGACACCTGCCTTTCAGCTGGCAGGGAGCCATGCTTCCAGAGATCCCTCCAGCGGCTCACCAGGATCGCCTAGATGTGCCTAACTGGCCGTGAAATCCGTCAGGTTTAGAAATCCCTGCCCTCAGAGGTGGCTCTGAGCTAGGAAAGCAGTCTTGGTCACTGTGACCTTCCATCTTCAGAGGAGTGTGTGGGAAAGCAGTGTTCCCAAAGGACGTGAAAGAGAGGATAATTCTTGGTAAAAAGACAGTGTCTGCAACTTCCCATTCACTGTGTTCTGGTATTTTTTCAGGCTATACGGCATGTACAGACCATGTATGAGGAGGCATACAGCGATTACCTTAAAGACAGGGGAAGAGGGAATGGTACTCTCGCTACCTTCCACTCAGCAGTGAGTAACTTTACTTCTTCCTTGTTATCACATTTTCTAAAGATCATGCATGAGCCAGGTTTTCTCTAATCGCCTAAATTACAAATAAAAATAAATCCAATAAGTGCAAGCAGCTGCCTCTTAGTTTAGCTCCGATGAGAGCCATAGTTTGTGTTTTGTGGAGACCTTTGGCTAGAATGAGGCCTACCACAGATTCACAAGAAGTCAGGGTGTGTGCCCAAAAGAGACCAAAAGCATGAGCAGGACTCTGAGAAGGCCATCCAAATGCATGTTAGTTTCTCTCAGTGGTGACATTGTAGTATGACAGAAGTAGGCATGGTGGCCTTCAAGCCAGGAGAGCTCAGCTGCAGCCCTGTGATGCCGAATGAGTTAGTTAGCCTCTGAGATCTGCTCAGCTCACTCCTGATTTATAAACCAAAGGTTGAGGGGAGACAACGATATTCCCTTCTCGAATGATGCATGGGAATGTGCTAGAGTGCAGTGCTCACAGCTGCATACAGTCAAGAAAGGCTTACGGAGGAAATGGGCCAGCCCAGGGCCTTTCTGTCTTCTTAGGCAGTGCACTCCAGAGCAGTAACTGTGAACTTCTGGGCCAAGTGTTTTCAGGTACCTGGCTCTATATGGCAAGAGTGTCTTCAAAGGCTCCCCAGAGACATCCAGCAGCACACAGATCCCTTTGTCTTAAACAGCCAGCCCTGAGGCAGGCTGCCTGTTTGCCAGCCAGCACTCTTGCCTGCCCTTCTGGCCCTGGGCTTTCCTGTGGCTACGTCTCCTCTCTTCTCATAGTCCCTGACTAATGAGCTCTTCCCAAAGCTCATAAAGCTTTGCTCCTCAGCAGGTTTTCAGACTTCAGGTCTGAAGGATGGCGTGTGAGGCATGTGAGGTCTCTAAAGTGGCACTTCATGGAGGACACCATCAATTAGCTCCTTGCCTGACACTGCCTCAAGTCACTTCCTATCATAAAACTTAGACGGCTTTGGAGAAGTCATGTTCCTGGGTTGCTAGCACAATTCTGTGATTCTTCCTTCACTCTCCAGAAATAGCAGTGAGGCCTGAGGGCTGCTTTGCGGCCTTGGCACTGCCAGCCAGCAGTGATGCCTCGAGCCAGGGATCCGCCGTCCCACCCACCCCCACGGGTCCTAAAGCCTCTTCTCGATTTCTAGTTTCAGTGCTGTGGGAAAGAAAGCTCCGAACAAGTCCAGCCCACCTGCCCCAAGGAGCTTCCAGACCACAAGGTAAGCTGGGTGTTCTGGGTTCCCCCCACCAGCTCCCTACTGTGAGGAGGTTTTGGTGTTAGAGGCCGGGGCTCAGGTCCTTCCTTCTCCCAGTGGATCCTGAGCCTTACTCATGCCGTGTGAGATAAACAGCAGCACCGAGTCAGGTTCCTCACACTCCAGGGAATGGTGGGGGGCTGCTTACCAGTGACTATGCTATGCGCTTAAGGTACATTAATTTATTTCACCAGAGCCAGAGGTCTGTGTCCCCCATGTCTTTCTGGGACAGTCACAGCACTGATAACTTTAACTGCTCTGTCAGCCCCTCCCTCGGTGGCTTCACGGGCTAGCCCACGGCTGTAAGTGATATGCAAAAAGTCTGTCCAGGGAACCATGGAGACACGGCAGAGTTAGGAAAGCTTTGTGTGGAAGGATGTGAGTCTTCACAAAGGGAGGTCTTTCCAAGCCAAGAAAGCAGCCGAAAGAGGGTCATGCTGGGAAGATACTCTACTCTGGTGCTGTAGGAGAACAGGAGCCCAGAGGAATGCTGAGTGATGTTTCTGGGAGAGGTTTTAGGCAGTCCATTGCTCTCAGCAGACTGTGAAGCAGAATCACTTCTACCTTGAAACCGTCCTCAAACCATCTGTGTTGATGAGGACGAGGGGAGGGCTGGACACTCAGGGCGGAACTCCACTTAGGTGGTACCCATTTCACCTGGAAGAAGATGCGGTACTAAATCAAGCTCCACACAACAGGGAAGGAGGCGTCCAGGAGGCGGATCTACAGGACAGGGAAACGTGTTAGAGGAGTCTAGAGGTGCAGGATCCCTGCCTGGGTGGATGGGCAGGCAGAGGTGCTGCTCACTGAGAGTTCAGTCCACGAAAGGAAAAGATCCTGGAGGCGGATGAAGATCAGACGTTAGGGTCTGAGGATGACAGAGGGTGGAGAATCTCAGCACGCGGAAGCCACAGGAGTGAATGAGATCACCTGGGGAAAGTGATACAGAGTAAGGAAGAGAAGTAACAATGTGAAGAGAGAGTCCAGAGTGGAAGCCCAGGGAGGGAGGAAATGGTTTGTCCAGAGTCAAGTAGGAAGTGGACGAAGACTGAAAACGCTTTGTTGGATTTGATGCTTACAGGACCCTTTGCAACTGCGTCAGAGTTTCGGTAAGTTGCAGAGAGCACAGTGCAGCTTGGTTATGGTAGAAATGTGAGACTATGGATGATGGTTGATGCATTTAGGTGCTTGGTAGTGAAGAGATGAGAAGCAGATTTCAGCTTGTCATGATTGCCACTGAAAACATCGCATCAGGCTGACTGAAGACGCCATAGGAATCTGTTAGCTTCACATGAGCTAAGTGAAGGCCCAGGGAAGGCTGTGGATGTCAAGATGAATCTCAAAGGATGAACAGGAGTTCAGTAAGCAGAAGAAAGAGATGGAGACATTTCAGGCTGAGGAGACAGTGTAGACATGGAGGTGTTCTGAGGGGACAGTTGTTTGCACATAAGTCCATCTTTGAGTGGAAACAGAAACTCAGGATGCCTGTGAGAGATGAATTCTTCAGAGGAGGGATCCATTCTTCAAGAGCTATGATTACTTCTCCTGGGGAGTCTCTTTCTGCTCACTCAGCACAGACCAAGAAACAATCCCACCAAGTCCAGCCTAGTGAACCAATGAGTTTCCTGACGTTACGTATAGGAGCCTGGGTGAAGGGCTGACACCTAGCATGACTGACAGTTACTGAAAACTACATTACTAGAGTCTCCTGTGTGACTCGTAGGTGGCTACCCCGTAGAAGAGTCTCCTCTCCCTCAGAAATTGTTTGCTCCTTATAATGCTGGGGAAAGGCCTGAGTGTCTTGGAACTTTCTGAGCTCCCTGAGTCTTGTAAATTTCTTGGGAGGTTTTCATGAGCCTGGTGAGCCTCCTTCCTCTCTCCAGGAGGGACTGTTTCAATGCTGAGACATAGCTAAGGGTCTTAGATACCCCGGTGAAACCAAAAGTCTAGCCTTTGTGCTGTTAGCTTAGGGAGCCATGGAAGAGGTTGGATTTGTGTTTTATAGAGTTTGCTGTAACGGTAATGAGAATAACCTGGAGTTGAGGTGACCAGCTGAAGACTTCACTGCTCCTTGCCACCCACATGAGGTTAGCTGCAACAAGCTGGGTGGAATGGTAGGAATAGAGAGGAGAAGGTAACATCTTCAATATTGAGGACCACACAGATATCAGAAATGGGAATTCACCACTGGGTTCTGGCTTTTCCACTGGTACAAAAGATGGTATCATTCATTGAATTAATGAATAGAGGAGAAAGAGCCAATTAGAGAGAAAAGAAACAATATAGTAGATTTTTAAAGTTTTTTTTGATGTTTTATTTATGCATATATGAGAAAGAAAGATGTGGATATGCACATAGTTACCCAAGGAAGCCAGAGAAGACAGATTCCCCTGGAACTATAGTTACAGTTGTGCACCACCTAACATGGGTGCTGAGAACCAGACTCAGGTCCTCTACTCTTAACCATGGGTCATTCTTCAGGTCCTAGTTCAGTATTTTTAACACTGTGGTTTTGAAAATCTGGTGTGTGGCTTAAGAGATATGCTAGAGTATCGATGACATGTAATCTTAGAGTTATAGACATGGATTTGACTCACGAGATGTGGAAGAAAAGGAAAATGTGAATAATAGTCTAAGCAACACCACCATTTAAGGCCGGGCCAAGGAGAGCAGCCAGAAGGACCCTGGGAGGAGGAGTCAGACCCCAGGGAAGTGCTGCTGAGGAGAATGGCTCACTGTTTACCGACTCTGCCTGTCAGGCACTGTGGATTCAAAGATGAGTGAGACAAGGTCCCCACCAACAAGGAACCTACTGCCTAATGGAGATTAAACACTAGAGTTGACAGAGTGCACAGTGGGGTATGGACAGAGTGTGCATGGTGCTCCGAGGACTCAGGGAAGGCATGTAGAAGACACTAGATGAAGGAAGGGTAACCGGGTACAGACTGAGTGTAGATGATGGCACTTCAGCTATGCCTTCCACACTGGGAGGTAATTATGTAGTTTGAGTCAAGTACAAGAAAAAAGAGTTCACAAAAGATGAACGGCGAATGACTATTAAACACATAAAAAGCATAGGCAATCAGAAGCAATCTTAAATTAACAGCAACTTAAAAATGACAAGACGCCATTGTTTAACGTGTGAAATTGGCCATTTTTTTCCTTCTATTAATAACACAATATGGGCAAGAATGATATGAAATGAAGGTTTCTTTTTTTTTAATTGTTACAATAGTCTTAGAGATTAGTACAGTCATGTAGCCCAGAGTGTTAAATGAACTCATGCCCTTTAGTCTAGAAACTCTACTTCTCAGAATTTATCCTAAAGAAATGGAATTTTTTTAACGTGTGCAGAAGCTGGGAAGATGGCTCAGCTGATCAACTGGCTTCCACACAAGCACAGACCCGAGTTTAATCCGTGGTACCCCATAAAAATCCAGGTGTGTGGAACTGTCTATAATCCCAGTGCTGGGAAGGCAGAGGCAGATGATCCCCAGGGCTCACTAGTCAGCCTATTGTAATTGGTGAACTCCAGGGTCCGTGAGAGATAAGATTGACAATTCCTATGTCACACACACACAAAGGAAAAAATGGGGGTAAATGCAGGTAGAAAATTTAGTGCAGTAGGTTCATTACAAATAATATATATTAATAACCAAATACTGATCTCTTAACATGCTACAGTAGGATATTGTTTAAATTATGATCTTTTCACGGGATATGTTTTATTGCCACTAGGAATCATAATTTCAAGAAAAATTAATATAAAAAGGTATTTTTGAAGTTTTTTTCATGTTAAATGTAAAAGCACACAGATTAATATAAAAATGAGCTGAGTATGTGGGTTTTTTTATACACAAGAATCATCAAAAGTATTAGTTATGATCTTAGTGGAGGACAGATGTTTCTTATTTTTGCTTTATTAGTATCTATTTTCCAAATTTCAATGACTATGTATTCCCTTGTGAATAAGGAAAGCCAACACATGTTTTGTAATTTGTTTTTCACATAAGAAGCTGTCTCTGAATGGAAAGAAGGGCTGTTGGCAGGGCTGGAGGAGGATGGCAGGGAGGACGGCAGGGCTGGAGGAGGAGAGCAAGGCTGAAGGAGGACAGCAGGGAGGACAGCCGGCTGGAGGAGGACAGCAGGGAGGACAGCAGGGCTGGAGGAGGATGGCAGGGAGGACGGCAGGGCTGGAGTAGGACGGCAGGTAACAGGCTGCTTTTGAAAACATTGAATGTGCTGTCACTTGGCCAGTGGAAATGTTAATAGAGAGAAAGAGGCTGAATCTGAATGTATAGGAAGAAAAGAGGGTGAGTGGCAGGCAGGCTCCCTGAGAGAGGAGAGGGAGGGAGACCCAGAGCCAGTGAAGGGGCTGACTTTCTACAGAGAAGGGTACCTCATTAGCTCTGAGGAGAGGGAGAGATGTTGCAGAGGAGTACTTGTGCCTCTTGTGTGCACCTCAAACAGTGCCTGACGCGGACGGAAGGCCGTGTCCCGGAGTCCAGGTGAAGGGAGGGACACTAGCAGTGCTGCCGATTGACTCTGCTTTTCTCTGGAATGCCAGGGAGCTGCTGTCCTCAGCAGTGCTCCAGGCTTTCTCCAGAGTGCATTATCATTCTTCTGAGACTGCATCCTCCCTGCCAAACTTCCAGAGGGAGGAGGCTCTAGATTACTGCTCCACATCCGCCAATCCACTCCGGTGGCTGATCCGAGGTCTGCCGAACCATTAACTCTGCAGGGAGACATGGAAGTGGTTACCGGCTCGTGTAACCTGTGTGGGTATCAGAGGGTGCTAAAGATCTGTGTACCCTGAGGATGCATATGGGCTGAGAGCGCACCCATGGGAGGACTCCAAACGGGAGCTTTTGGCACTAGGAAACTAGTAATGGTCATAGATGATCCCCCTACCGCCTGCCCAGTCTTCCCCTACCCTTGTCTGTGAAAGTTCTTCAAACTCATCCTTCACAGATCTCTTCAGGATAGGAAGCCACAGCTCAGCTAACACTGGAGGGAATGATCTTCTAACTCCCAAGACTTGGTTTTCCTAGGTATTGACTTTCCATAATTTAGTTTGACTCCATACAGACATTTTAGTCTCTACATAGGTAATGCATGTCTTGCATAGATCAAATGTATAAAATGCCTTTTAAACTGTAAATGACAATAGAGGTTTATTATTTAGAGAATATCTTATCTCTCTTCGCTGAAAGTAAGAAAGGACATCAAGCTTTGGAATGCCTGAAGTCCCCTATAACCAGCTTTGTGGAGCTATATTTCAGAGCTCTAAAGCAGACCACTGGTCTAAATAGGAAAATGGCACCAAAAGAGGAGGATGCATTTACCCCAACACTACACTCTTGCTTTACAGTTGTCGGGTGGATATTACCCATGAGGGGTGGTTTACACGTGAGCAGAAGCTGACATGGATGAACTTACAGACCATCGTAGAAAATGGGAGGACTGGGTCAGGGGATGAGTCATACAATTAGTTTTTACTGCTGACTTTTTTTTTCCAAAACAGAATTGTATTGACAACATCGAAACCATAATCAGTGTGAAGCTCCAGCTCATTGGAATTGTTGGCATTGGGATTGCGGGTCTCACGGTAAGAAGGCTCTAGAATGTAATCTTTTTTTGTCTTCTAATAAGCATTAGAACCTTATATCTTATTTCTCTTTATAATGGAGACAGCAGTATCTTAAGTGAGAATTCTCAAAATGGGTAAAAACCTTCCTTCACAGCACATCTCCTAAGAACAAAGCTAATTACATACATCAGTAGTAGCCCTGTAAAATGTGTTACAAATTCCAATGTCCACCTAATTATGACTTTAAGTATATCATTGCAATAACTTCCCATGTAAGCCTGCCAGTCATAACCTTGGCAAGTGATTTCAATTCACAGTAACATGATAGTCAGTTAGTCTCTTATCTAACTAACTAACAGTAAGTTAGTCTCTTATCTACACATTGAAGAGGCAGTGTAGGGCAAGCACCGGTATCACACAAGCTGGATTCACCTCCTGGCTCCATTGCTTTCTTATAAGCCCTGAGACTGAAGGAGAGTTTCTTAATTTCTCTAGGCTTCCATTTCTTTATTTGTAGAATGTCAATTTTAAACATACCAGCCTTACAAGGTTAGTATGGTCAAAAGAGGTACTATCTATAACCTGTTGTCACAAATTAATCTACATAAAACCTGACTGTTTTGCATTTAATAAGTACCATCTTTCTATATATTTTGAATATAGGCAAATCCAGAATTCAGTCAAAGAGAATATCATAAGAAAAGGAATGAAGCATGCTGTATCCGGCATCTGTTGGTGGCTCAGTCCTTTAAAAGCATAGGTGTTTGTAGAGGAGGGGCTGGGAATGTAGCCTTGCTGTAAAAGTGCTTTCCTAGCATACACAAAGCCCTACATTCCATCCCCAGAGCTGCATACACCTGTGGTCCTGTCACTTAGGAGATGAGGACATAAGGATCAGAAATTTAAGATCATCTCCTGCTACATAGTGAGTTTGAGATATGCGTGGGCTAGCTACAAGAGACCTTGTTTTGTTTTGTTTTGAAATGTATATGGGAAGAATTGGTAGTCCTGGACAGGAGTAATGAGAGAGGCAAGGAGGGCCTTCAGGTCCACATAATTGAAGGTTTTGTGTACAATTCTGAGAGGCTGGGCTTCAGGTGCCTTCCAGGCCAGAAGAACCTATGGTGCAGAATGGATGAGGAAGGATTGGAGAGAGAGGTAAGAGAAGAGTCAGAACTCAGTAAAGAGGTGGTTCCCATTGTCCAGAATTTAGGCAATGGTAGCTAATATTAAAATAGAATTTACTTACTTGTCTATGTGTAGATTAACTCATGGCCTACACAAAGGCAGGCTTACAAGGATGTTGAAGAAATCCATGAATTGGTAATTCTTAGGGGATACCCAAGCACTTTTTTCCCTTCTCTGTATCCAGAACACAGGGTGGGACGGTTTCTAAAAATACTATGCTGAGGCCCTCCAAATCTGGGGACAGCTCACAGGCCCTACCCACATGCTGTGGGGCTAACCTCATTGCAACTCTGGAGCTCCCTGGTGAGGGTCCTGAACAAGTGTCTTAGAGTTACTATTGCTGTGACAAAACACCATGACTAAAGCAACCTGAGGAAGAAAGGGTTTATTTGGCTTACACTTCCACATCACCTGATTCATCACTGAAGGAAGTCAGGACAGGAACTCAAACAAGGCAGAAACCTGGAGGCAGGAGCTGATGCAGAAGCCATGGAGGGATGCTGCTTACTGGTTTGCTCTCATGGCTTGCTCAGCTGCTTTCTTATAGAACCCAGGACCACCAGCCCAGGGGTAGCACTACCCACAATGGACTGGGCACTCACCCGTCAATCACTAATTAAGAAATGCCCTACAGGATCTTATGGAGGCGTGTTCTCAATTGAGGTTCCCTCCTTTCAGATATCTCTAGCTTGTGTCAAGCTGACATAAAACTAGCCAGCACAAGCAGTGTGAAAACATTCCACCTAATGGAAGTATTAAGTAGACTGTCCTAACAATTAGGCAGTCTCAACAGAAGCAGACAGCCCAGACTTGTGACTTCCATAGGCAGAGTAAAGGAATCTCTCAGAGGGCACCCCTCAGATTATAACCAGGATGAGGTGGCAGTCACATCCAATCTTGTAGCCATGAAAAAGGGGGAAGTGCCCTTGCTTGTCTGTATTGAATCAGCACCCCAGGAGTTTCTTCCTGAGTTCTTCCTCCATAGGGAAGCACTGCACAGTATAATCACTTAACCAAATGCCCATTAGGTGTCTCCCCAGCCACACACTGGCACTGGGTCCTGCCAGCCACAGACCTAAAGCCTTTGCTGGCTGAGCCCTTAGCTCTGTCTGCCATTGCCCTCCTATAACAACTCCTCACTCCTGCCTTGATGTATTGACCATTCACAGATCCTAGTCTGTCTTAGGATGGGGTTGAGGAGAGAACCAGAGTCATGGCACCAAATTTTAAAAAATGAACATTACCAGTCATGTAGAGGCACCCACTGGCTGTGGACTTGTAAGGGTAATGAGTGAGGACAAAAAGCACCTTTTGGTATTATTCTTTTCAAACCAGAGGGAAAAATAGTTCTGTCCAGGTATTTGGCTTCTCAGAGAACTATCCAAGAGACAGAAGAAATCAGGAATATTATAGTTTACCTACTTCCATTTATGTTTTTGATAGAACTACTGAGTTAAACAGTCATGTATCATTTGCGTAGAAATAGACCAAGAATGAAGAGAAGCCCCACTGTTTAACAAGGCTTTACTACTGTAGGAACTAAAGCTTTTCTGACAGTTAGACCATAAGCAATTTACTTAAGAAATTAAGAATGTGTTTTTCTGAATGAATAAAATAAATCTGAGATTCCCCTGAAATATAACATTCAAAAACCAGAAATGTACCAATCTTTCATAACTCTTAAGAACTATAAGCCAGAAACAGAGCCCTTTCTTCAAATAGACCGGTCTGTTAAGAAAGATAACAGCACTTCAGTAAGGTTGACACAGAAGTCTTACAGCCATCCTTAAAGAACATAGAAAAATGCCATTTACAGCCAGTCTCCCTGCCTGTGCTTATTTAGTCACATGAGCTAGACACTGCCACAGTTTGCTGATCTTTATGTCAAACCCACATGTGACGGTGAGTGTTTCTTTCTGTTGCAGATCTTTGGCATGATATTCAGCATGGTACTTTGCTGTGCAATACGACACTCACGAGATGTGATCTGAAGACACTTCATCATGAAAATTGTCATCCAGAGTCTTCGTGCTAAATGTCACAAGAGCTGTCTCAGCTCGTTTTTAATATTCAGGATATTAGAAGCTAAAATAATTGGATGTTAACTGTATATTTGCACATGTATGTATGTCTGACTCATTACTGATTTGCCCCTTGAATGAATGTCACATGTGGTCTGTGTGTTTCTAGTATATGCATTACATATACTGGTATCTGTTTCCTGGGAATCCCTAGTTCTTGTATGCAGGGAGAATAACCTATTGAAGTACCAGAAAAAAAAAAGTAATCAAGCTTTAAAAGATTTATAAAACCTGGCTATTCAGGAAATGTGATAATGGGTCCATTTCTCAGATTTCAGCCATGAAAGTTAGATACATAAAGAGAGTGCAGGATTTCTAGTTAATGGAAGCAATAACCTATGAGAATTGAGGGGTCACAGATCAATGTCAAGATTGACTGTGTGTGAGTTGAGTGTAAAGTTTTCTTATATATTCATCTTCTCCCCAAAATACAGTAAACCACAGTTTCAGAACTAAATACATCTGTAAAAGTAAATAGAGCATGGAAAATCTAATTTGAAAGCATCATGCTTTCTTAGTATTTAAAAGCAGGAACCCTCTCTCTGGAAAAAAAAAAAGTTACATAGACAAGCGTGTGTCCCATAAAAGTGAGAAGGGGAAAAAGTTGCTGTATGAAGGCATGTAGCTGTTGCTGTAGCCCTCTTCTTTCCTGACTCTGCTTTGAATGGCTGGAAGCCTCCTCACCTTTCTAAAAGCTTTTATCTCACCCTCCTCAGAGCTTCTCCAGATGGAGTGACAGACAGCAAGAGCTCCGCAGTGCGAGGGCGGGAGAACCCTCCCTGGCACAGCACCTTCGGAATACCTCAGAACTTGAGTTTACATAGCTGCCTACGTTTTTTGCATTTTTCTAATTTATCCATGTAGAGAATTCTTTATAGATTAAGAGTACAGTTTTCATCCTTTAAAAATAAATAACACCCCCCCCATAACTCAGATATTATGTTATGAGTACCATGGCCAAACCAAAATAAACACCTCCAAGATGTGTACACACAACAAAGGCAGGTTAGTGAATCAAAAACACTTTTTATACATACAGCCACAGCACATATATATCCTTTCTCAGCAAATCCCTGTGGAAATCAATGCTTAGGTTCTTTGGGGGCCTGAGCAGTTGATTAAGTGGGAAAATCCAGCCACTCCTCAGCCTTTTGGCTGCAGGTACAAGTGGGAAAACCCACAGTCGGATCTGAATTGGCACGTTTGTCATGATTTAACAGCTCGTTAAAGGATATAATGGATGAATTTTTAGCATTGTATTTGGCCACACAAAAGTGAAGGTGTGAGGGATTTTGGAAACCCTAAGAGGAGCGTCTGTGCCTGCTAGGAACATACGACTTTGAGCATGTGTTAAAGTGCTATGCTTCAAGAAACTTTCACAGGATTTTGCTGAAAACACACACTGCTGGGATGGTCTCACCCACAGAGCACTACCTACTTTTCTCTTTTAGACATTCTTGCTACTGCTACTACTTTTAGAGGGAAAAAAAATGTGAGAGAGTTAAAAGCTTAACTGTGTGTGACTACTTTACTGAAGCAAAAGATTATTTTTTAAATAATATTAGATATTAGGCCCCAGAAGTTAACAAATGCAACCTTTTAAGCAAACAAAGAGGTCCATCTTCCTTCTATTTTTAGTTTATATGTCTGCCTGAAGACAGAAAACAGGCTGAAGTGTGTGCTCAGGCTACTCCAGCTTAGAATTATTTCCCGTTCAGAAGTGAGTTTCATTCTCTGAGTGAACAACTTTAAAGAAAACCACAGTAACTATAAGCCGAAGAATAGAAATAATTTTTTACCATGAAGGAATAAGTCTAGAATTCTGTGTCATGTGTGATTAGTGTACCTCTTTGTGGGTTAAACTTTCCAAAGAATGTGCTGAGTAAAATTAGAGAATTCCATCTCTGAGTAAAGATGGATATATATCTTTATGTGAATAGATAAAGCTATATCTATAGAGATATATAATCCCTATGTCTTGAATCTATACATATCTTAAATACCTATCTCTTGAGGATTTATACATATGTAATTTTAATACATGTGTACCTGTATGAAATTATGGAGATAAATGTTTGTATGTATACACATGCACATGTGTATACATTTTCAGTTGTTTCTGTATACCTGAACTAATTTGAAATCAAACCCAAACGTTTTAAGTTATTTCAAATTAAATTTTGTATGTATTTAGTTGCTTGAGTTATCTTAAAATTGTAGTGTACCTTCTCATACACCTTCACATCACTTATTAGCTACCCAGTTTACCCAAACAAAACAGATTGGTAATCCTTCCAGCATGTCATTATGAGGTGGGCACAAAAGTAGCACCCCAATGATTCTAATTACAATGTGTTTCAACTAACACCAGTTCACCCAAATTGTTCCCCTTTACTCCAGAAAAAAACATGGTTATCTGTGGCTTGGCCTGTCAAATTAATCCTGGGTCCAATATGGTCCTCCTGCAGCAATAGCCATCCTTTCTCTGTGAGGAATCTAACAGATGTGGCTGGCTGAGAACAAGACTTGTGGGGAAATGATAATAATCTCAATACTAATCAGTAAAGAACACAGCATTTTCTCCCTTCTGAAATAAGTTTACCAAATATTCAATGAGTTGCTCTCTTGCTTCTGACTTGGCCGCCGGAAGAGTGATATACAGGAGGCAAGCAGATGGTAACAGTGTGAGAGGAAATAACTACAGGGTACTCGGAGAAGATGAGGCTGGGCGCTCAGGAGACTAAGGCACTTTGCCACCAAGCCTGAAGACCTGAGTTCAATCCCAAGGTCCCACATGATGGAAGGAGAGAATAGACTGCCACAAGTTGTCCTCTGACCTCCACAAATACACCATGGTACACAAGGGCATGTGCACACATGCACACACACACACACACACACACACACACACACACACACATTTAAAAAGAGGAAAAATAAACTCACTTTGGATGTATGACACTAAAGCTCAGAAAAGAACTCTGAAATTGCTATAAAGGAATCTCTATATAAAAGTGATAGTGTCCAGCTTCAAATAAGACAAGCCACCGCTCACAATTAAATCTCCAGGGAGAGGGGCTAGAGTTTCAGTGGTAAAAAGTGCTTGCTGCTCTTGCAGAAGACCTGGGTCTTAGTGTTCCTATCAAGTGGTTCACAGCTGCCTATAATTCAGTGAGCAGCTGCATGCTTATGTTTATGTGTGCACATAAACTCATGCAGGCACACACACACAGACAGAAATAATAAATTTTTTTTTTTTTTTTTTTGGTTTTTCGAGACAGGGTTTCTCTGTGTAGCTTTGCGCCTTTCCTGGAACTCACTTGGTAGTCCAGGCTGGCCTCGAACTCACAGAGATCCGCCTGGCTCTGCCTCCCGAGTGCTGGGATTAAAGGCGTGCGCCACCACCGCCCGGCGATAAATATTTTTTAACCCTCAGTGAGAAAGTGAAATTTATGAAATTAGAATACTTGTTGATCCTACGGAGGACTCAGGTTTGATTCCCAGCATCAACACTATGGCTCACAACCACTACAACCAGAAGATCCAATGCTTTCTTCTGACCTCTATGGGTACCTGGCATATACATGGTGCACATACATACATGAAGGCAAAGAATTTATTCCCATAAAATAAATCTAAAAAAATTTTAATTAGAGAGCTCTATGCTATTAAGTTAGAAATCCTTCAACAGTTATTTATTCCCCACATATTCCTTAGCCTCAGACTCACAAATTCTCTCTGAGCTGCCCATGTTCCTTCAGTAGCTGACATCTGACATGTAACCACACCTCCAGTTAAACTGAAAAGGAAAGCTATGGTTCCTTTAAGGGGAAGCTAGCTTCAGGTCACTGAAGTACGTACTTCCTCAGGATATCCAAGGACAAATTTCTTATATGCTCTTCATTTAGCAGTGTCCAAGGGACCAACAGGACACATGAGATTACTATAGATCTAGACTTTCCTTCGAAATTTAGAATCTTCATACCTATAGCAGCATCAAGCAAAATCATCCCCAAAATACAGTCCAGATCTACATTACCAGCTAATAAATATAACATAGATTTGAGTTATCTTTGAGAAGGAAAATTAAAAAGGAAAATGCATTTTTAAAAATAGGTGAAGCATTGTGGTCCACACCTGCAATCTCAGCCCTTGGGAGGCGAAGGCAAGAGGACCACAGGCTTGAAGCCAGCTGGGCTACATAAAAGTTCAAGGCCAGCCTCAGCTGAGACTTAGTCTCAAAGAAAAATGAGAAAAGGTTGGTTTCACCCTCATTAGGACTAATTATCAATGCTGTAGCTCTATAGCATTATGAATGCAGGTATGTGACCTTCACCGGGCCCTCTGGAAGCCAATGGGTCAAGAGCTGTCTGTGTATTGGATCACTAGCTAGTCACTGTCACCTTACTGAAACGCTTAAAAGGAGAATAGAAGCAACCAAGTTGTAGTTGACTGAAAGGAGAATGAGAAGGAAGTATGTGGCTACTATGGTGGACTTTTTTAAAGCCCTAGAATAAGAACTCATGGAGGAAGTAACTAGAACACTGCATGGGGCTGTGGGCTTTTTCTTTTCTTTTTCTTTTCTTTCTTTTCTGGTGGGGGTGGGGGAAATCACAGATGCTTCCCACCAAGAAGAGTCAAAAAAGAGGAAAAGAAACATGAGAAACAGCAAGGGAAGATGCACACCTGAGGGAAGGTCTCAGGAATGTCTGAAACTAAAGCTGCTGCATCAAGTGCAAGGCGAGACAGGGTTTCTCTGTGTAGCTTTGGAGCCTGTCCCGGATCTCACTCTGTAGACCAGGCTGGCCTCCAACTCACAGAGATCCGCCTGCCTCTGCCTCCCGAGTGCTGGGATTAAAGGCATGCACCACCACCACCTGGCTAAGTGCAAGGCTTTTCGAGTGCAAGTGTCAAAAAGAGAAAGTAGGCCTTTCTTTAAGGGTGAGGCTCCAGATTATACTCAAATGTAATTAAGAGGTCTGTTTCTCCTCCTTGGGCTTTCTTATTCCCCTCTGGTTCTCAGGCTGTTTCTAAGAGACGTCAAGGATGGCCATCAGTAGCTTCAAGCTCCTGTTCCAGCAACCCCCAAACCAAGCACTCCTTTTTCAACAGGTGAAATCAAGTTCCAGGAATGAGTCCTACTGAGAGGTGTTGCAGTCAACTCCATGGCCAGCTCATAACTTGAATACCAGGCCCACCTCCATCAGTCCCACTCAACCCACTTGACTGAAAATTTGAGTCCTGAAAGCACCCAGGGGAGAAGCAGCATACAACCACCAGAGGAGGGACATGTACACTGAGCAGCTGTGACAGTGGATAAAGGAGAGCTGAAGAAAAGAAACTGACACCAAATTGTCTTAAAAGACTGAAAAGAAATTAACTACAGCAGACAAGAAAGAAACAGCATTGAAAAATAGGCTAGAGAGGAAGTTACCTCAGTAAGAGAATTTTTGTGTTTAGCTCAGACTTGAGACTCTTGAATTTTCAGGACAGTTTTGTTCTATAAAGGAGACTTTCTATTATTAGAATTTCCTATTACCAGGAAGTACCATGCTATGCTGTTAACTTGCAATCTATCCATTCTGGTACAGTCCACTTATTCTCAGTGAATTTGACCATTAAAGACTGCTGCAGCAGTGACCCCAAATCCTTGAGTTATGAAAGAGCTCTTTATATTCCACTCAAATGAGAAAGATTTTTTTTTCTTGGAGCATTGAGTTCCTCTGGTGAGAAGTGACTCCTTTAAACTTCACAGGGGATTTAATGATCAGTCCCAAGGATGCTCCAGTGTTTGCCTGTCTCCCACATTATAAGTAATGAATATTCATCTTCCCATTTCTTTTTAAAATAATTTATTTTTATTTTATGTGCATTGGTGTTTTGCCTACATGTATGAGGGTGCCAGATCCCCTAGAATTGGATTTATAAACAGTTGTGAGTTGCCGTGTGGGTGCTAGAAATTGAATCCAAGTCCTCTGGAAGGACAGCCAGTACTTTAACCTCTGAACTCTCTCTCCAGGCCCTCACCTTCCCATTTCTGAGCCTCTCTATCCATTCTCCTTGTGTTAAACCAAAAGGACACCAAGGGCCCTCAAAACAGAGGTTACCAGACCCCTAAGCACATGAACCTAGCTAAGATAAGTTGGTGGACACCTCAATCCCTGAGCTCCATCCTAAGGGTCTCTGTGCTTTGGACAGTTTAATAAAGTTCACGTGTGCATGCACCCACTCCAGGCTCTTGTGCCAATAGTAGTGCTGGCTAGTTAGACCTATGTTCTGAGCTTCCCCCCACCCCTGCAGATTCAGGAAATTTATTAAAGTAATTAAAAAATAAAATCTGTCAAAGCTCAGCTGTCTGTAAGTAGCCTCTGTATAAACTGGTCCTTTCTGGGGTCCAAATCTTTTGACAAAAATCACTTTCAGGATGCTTGAGAATCATTTGTGGCTAATTCCAGATAGGTTTGAACTTTACACATTTTATGCATCCATCAAAGATCTATATTTGATAAACAATCTTAAATGATTATGTGCTCATTATCAGTTGGCATGAGAACTCAAAGTCCCAGCTTAAGGTTTAGTCATGCAAGTGTCAACTCTAGATATTAAGGTGAAAGTACTGTTGGTTTCTGACTCTTGTATGGAAGTGCAAAGTTATTCCCTCATCCTTGGCAAAGCATGAGTTTTGTACCACTCGGTCTGCACCATCTCCCCCTCCTTGGCCTCCCTGTCAGCATGCAGGCATTCACAAGACACTGTGTGACAGTGGCTGTGCAACACATCCATTCTCCATGGCCCTACTGACAAGTAGTTTTCTACTTCACGGTGACAATTAATGGATGAATAAAAGACAGTCTTTTTAAGGTTGAGTCCACAGAACATCACTTAAAGTTCAACTCTTAAGAAGGAGCATCTAGCCAGGTGGTGGTGGCGCACGCCTTTAATCTTAGCACTCAGGAAGCAGAGCAGGCGGATCTCTGTGAGTTCGAGGCCAGCCTGGTCTACAGAGAGAAATCCAGGAAAGGCACCAAAGCTACACAGAGAAACCCAGTCTCTGAAAAACCAAAAAAAAAAAAAAAAAAAAAAAGAAGAAGAAGAGGAGGAGGAAAAGGAGGAGGAAGAGGAGGAGGAGGAGGAGGAACATCTAAGGAAGGAAAAGAAAAATAGCCCCCTACTAAGCCTATTCACCCAAAGCAATGCCTCCCTATGAATGAAAGCTAGGGTTAAAACAACACAATCCACTCCATTGACTCTCTTAACCCTCTCTCCCCAATCCTAAAACTTGTGGTGGTTGTACTAGTGTTTTATGATAGCCAAAGCCCCAAAGCACAAGTTGCTTGTGGTATAAATGCTGGAAAGTATCTCTTGTTACTTGAGGGACTATGAAGGATTTAGGCTCCCACATGTAAAATGATCGTGGCCTCTTTTCTAGGCTTTATAAGCTGACCTTCTGGGGTATACTTTTCATAGGTCAGCTGGCCCACCAGAGTAATTAAATTAAAGAGGATGGTGGTGCCCACACTCTTGGCTGAGTTTTGGTGGAGTTTTATTCAGAGCACTCGAATGACCAGGATCAGGTTTTCTGTGCCAGATTTCACACTCGTGTCACCACTTGCACTCCAGCCCTGCTGCTAGCCTTTAAAGGGACAGTGTTCCTAGTCCCGAGGCCATGCATTCCTCCAACTTCTAACGACAGTCCTTTCTTCCTAGAACTCTGCAGTAGCTTCATGTTTGCTTTTAGGTCAAGATAGACACCCTGTTGTCTGTAAGAAACATCTCCTGGGGCTGGCTTTCAGCAGCAGCTCATGTTCCTGCTCTTAATTTCCCTCCACTCTGCTCTGTATGGAAACCATGACAGCCTCTTCCATGCACCTCTTCTTCTAAAGCTTCTTAAGCTCTCTAATGCCTGTGAGGCTGTGCCTATGGATTAAAAGGCAGGCAAAAAGTATCAATGGTATTTTATTGGTTCTATTCCAGGTAAACACATTTAACGAGATTGCAAGTGGCAATGCTGTTAAAGTTAGACTGAAAATCCCCCCAGATAGAATGTCTGTGGCTTGGTGCAATAGTTGGTCTTGACAGCCTCGTGTATACAGTCACTATAGTCAGTATTACACTTGCCACACTTGCAGCTTATGGCAACAGGGTAGGAGAAATAAGGAGCAACATGGTGTGGGCACCCTGGTATTTCCACAGTTCTGTAGATAAAGTCTCTGTATGTACAAACATCCTGGGAGAGTACAGATTTGGGAAGAAACAGCTTGCCATTGATATCCTATGGAAAGAAAAGAGATCATAACATGATAAATTTCATACTACTTTAGATAGTACAATAAAAGACCATAATTTACTGATATTACCTTTATTTCAGTGATGACCTACAGAGGACTCTTGAGCTCTGTTAGGCAATACTAGCTTAACACATCTACACTTAGCCCCTCAGAGACTTCCCCCCAAAAAAGACA
Source organism: Peromyscus eremicus (assembly GCF_949786415.1). Lineage (NCBI taxonomy): Eukaryota > Metazoa > Chordata > Mammalia > Rodentia > Cricetidae > Peromyscus > Peromyscus eremicus. Next base: position 76,184,918 of record NC_081421.1, read on the forward strand.
CTTTATTCTTATTTACCTTTGATCATGAGAACAAAATAAGGTTTAAATCAGTTGGGGGTAGACTGTTACAAATGTATGTGTACTTCTTTTTCTGAACAGAGTCACATTATTATAATTCTGAAAACAATGCTCTTGGCTTCCCAAAGAGACAGCACCATTGGATTTGGAAAATGATGCTATGATTTATCTCACTGACTTTCTAAATATCAACAGACCAGTTTAGGCCTATATAATTTACAGCTAAAAGAAGTACAGTGAACAACATACCCGTGTCATACAATACCCGGCACAGATGGTGGTGTTGATGGTTAGGCAATAGGCACACTCTCTCCTATCCACGAACATTGTATATTCAGTTGGAATACAAAAAGATGCTGCTTGCCCATATGCAAGAGCGAAAAGCACGGAGAGCAGGATGATAGCATTCATGCTGAATCAAAGATAAAAATCACAGAACTCATTACATGTATCCTTTCTGTACATTCTGTGGAAAGCTTATGCACATATATATGTATGTGTGTGTATACATATACAATAATGAGAACAGCTAAAATATATTGAATGGTTACTTATCTCTGAGCCCTACATAAGGTGTTTTTACATATCCAATCTTCTCAAACCTTCTCATATACAGTCAAATGCAGCTATGACCCTGTACACCCATAGTACAGAAGCTAATATCTTAGAGGTCTTGGCTAGAAGTACCACTGAGCTCCCCTGGGAGGTGACATGGAAGCTTACGATATCACAACTGAAAACTGACAGCTTTCTGCTAACTAAGTGTGAAATAATTCATTCATTGGAGCTGTAATAAAATGCCTGTCATTATAAGAAGTAAATTAATAAATATTCTTTAGGAAGGGGCTTTCCCAGAATTATAAGTTTCTAAAAATGTTGGTTCAAAAGTTTAAAGGGTTCTTATAATTAGAGATGGAAAGAAACCAAGAATAATCATAACCAAACTTTAGTACCACCCAGTATATGTAATCTTGCCTATAATTCTACCATTGCTAGTCAAGGAAGCAGGAGGTCCTGGAAAGTTGAGCTAAAATTACGACTGGTGTTAAGTAATAATACCAGTTAGAAGGCCCCTTCTGAATTCTTAAGGTATTCTTTTAGGGTTGAAAAAAATTGAAGTTGAAATAAAAGATCATTTTATATAGAAGTTGTATGACACTCATTATTTAAAGTATATAGAGAGCCAAAAAACATAGTTTGACACATTTAGACTAACCCAGTCAAGAAAGCAGATTCATTAGCAGTTTGGGCTGTATGGGAGGCAGCAAAGGGGCCACTGAGCACAACATTCATCTCAGTGAGCCTGTCTAATGAAGAAGCTGTTCAGGATCAGTGAACATTGTAATGATCTGGGGAATGTTATGACTTATAATTATTTTGGTTCTGCTACTGAAAGAGGGTAATCAAATTTCAGACTTTTAGATGTAGGTTGATCACCTCTAAGATTAAGAAGACTTTTTATTTCCTTTTACTAATATTGTTCAACTAGCTAGGTATGTTTGGACTTTTTTCTTCTCAATTATCGTTGCTAGTAAATATGTGTGTGTGTGTGTGTGTGTGTGTGTGTGTGTGTGTGTGTGTATACATATACATAGTCCTCACTGAATATTCACTGACTGCTGAGATGGCTCGGAGGCAAAAGCATTTGCTTCTCAAGCCTGACAACCTGAGTTCAGTCCCTGGAACACACATGGTAGACTGAGTGAATAGACTCCTTCCTGGAAGTTGTCCTCTGACCTCTATATGCATGCTGCAGAGCTTCCTAGAACCACCACCCCACAATAAATAGCTGTAAAAACATTAAAAGAAAATTATTCGCTAAACATTTTATTTAATCATTAAGAAAGAATCAAGATTTTCTCAAATCTGTCAATTGTGTCAACAACAATTTTAAGCTGCATACTTTAAAATCTCTACTTACTGAACCTTGTACATCAGTCTCAGGTAACCAGAATTTTGTCTTCAATAAATGTATAAGATGAAAATTAAAGTATTAACATAAGTTACTAAGGAGTAATTCTAAATGTCAACTTCTACAGTCATTTCAACAATCTCCTACTCCTAGCATAGGAATTGCCGAAATTGGATATACATACATGTACTGAGCATCTGGACTATGCGCTGAGAGATGCATTGATATAGTCCTTGACCCAAAACACCAACCGTTCAGGAAGAACCAAGTATGAGCACAAATGTAAAAATATAGTTTGTTCTAAGTTCTCTGAGAAAGTCCATGTTATGACTCTGATGCCCCACCCACTCCCACCCCATTTATCAGATTTCCTTACGTTTACTACACTTACGGATAGATAAGTGAAATAACCTTTTAGGAAAGTGTTTGGTGGTAAATTCTGTTAAACAAGGTATTACATATGTGAGCATCCCTTGCAGTATTTTTTAAATGTTTGCATTAGGGAGTAGATCATAAGAACTCTTGGTTTGATGCACTCTGATGTTGGACCCGAGCCTCACACATACTGAACCTCACATCCAGCTCTACAGTTAAAATACTATCCCAGTTGAAACCATAAGAATTTCTTTCCCAGAGAATCTGATTTTTGCAAAGTTTTTCATAAAAATACAAGCTCCCTCTATAGTATTCAGTTAGTTCTATTATATTAGTGATACAGATCTAGAGGATTCTCCAAGGGGTCTTGAAAATAGCGACCAGGAAAGTGCTATAGAATACTTGCCCTTGCTGCTCACATCTTTCCCCACCATCTTCACAGTTCTCCAATGGGTTTCACCACAGAAACGACTTCTAGCTCTATAGTTCTATATGAAATAGCATGTGTAGTAACCTATAATCAGAATACTGGCTCAGAACTTAAAGAGCAGAAATTTCCCATGGGTCTGTAAGAAACTGATGAAAATATTTAATCTTATTTATTCATCTGCTAGATAAAAACAGAGGAACACACCTGACCCTTCCAAAAATTGTAAGATAGGGTTGCAAAAATGACTCAGTGGCTAAGATCAAGTACTTCTCTTGTAGAGGACCTGAGTGCAGCTCTCAACACCCACATCAGGCAACTCACAACCCCTTGTAACTCCAGCTCCAGGAGATCGATGTTTCTGGCCTACACAGTCACCCTCATACACAATACACACATGCACACATAATTTTAAAAGTAATAAATTTCTTCTAAAATGTTTAAGATAAAAAAATTGTATTATAACTTTCCCCTATTGCTATCCTATTCAAGAGTGACACTGTTTTAAGATTCCCTTTTGGGTTTTTTGGTTTTGTTTTTTGGTTTTTGAGACAGAATTTCTCTGCATAGGCCTGGTTGTCCTGGAACTAGCTCTGTAGACCAGGCTGGTCTTGAACTCACAGAAATCCACCTGCCTCGGCCTCCTGAGTGTTGGGATTAAAGCATGGGCCACCATTGTCCAGCAAGACTCCCTTTTATAAATATAGAAGTTTAAGCTAACAAAAGCAAAGCATTTAAAAAGGCCCGGATCACCAGTCACAGTGCTTATATAATGCTGTGAAGATAAAGAATATGAATGATTCTATTTTACTTCTTTATTATAAATAAATAGTCTGTCAGTCTCCTGATGACAAATGAATAGTGTACATGACTTTCTCCTACTTACATTTCGACTTAAATGTTTTTATTACTTGAATAATCTGTGTATTTAATCCTCACAATTACTAATGGCCATCTTTGATAAAAATATATTCTGGGAGAGTTTTAGAGTAAATTCAGTTTTGAGTGTATACAGGGGTACCAGTGTTTTCATTACTGACAACATAACTTTCCTGTACCTCAATTTCCTCATCTATAAAAGGAAAATTAAACATCAAAAGATTACCAGGAAAGTCTTCACAGCACAAATAATCTGTGATTCTATGTTAAATTAGAATTAGTAATCTACAATGCTACTCTTACAAAAAATAATTCATATGAATCCTTCAGCTACATAACACTACAAAAAACAGTATTATTTGTGCTCCATATTTTCTTTCTGCTCTTAATATTTTCATTATTAAACACATTTCTCTCTGCTCTGCTAATATCTGTTATCTCTCTTTTCTACTTGAAGTCATTACTGCACAATGGAAAGAATCAATTTCTCTACTTCTGAGCAAACCCAGCATTTCACTAAAGCAGAATACTTTTTCAGAAAGAAAAATGTATTATATTAATAAGATATATGTATTGGATACTATCCAAGAGAGTTTCACTATCAAATAACTAAAAGTATCTTCTAACATGGGATGTCCCCGATAGTAATGAAAACACTGGTACCCCTGTGTACACTCAAAACTGAATTTACTCTAAAACTCTCCCAGAATATATTTTTATCAAAGATGGCCATTAGTAATTGTGAGGATTAAATACACAGATTATTCAAGTGATAAAAATCATTTAAGTCAAAATGTAAGTAGGAGAAAGTCGTGCACACTATTCATTCTTCATCAGGAGACTGACAGACTGTTTCCATCCTTTAAGTCAACGGAATCTCACCTCATCTGCCAATATGTGGTTCACTCTTCTTCATTCACTACTGCATGATTTGGAGCAATAATTAAAAACTTTAGTTCTGTCTCAGCATTTGCAATTTTTAAGTAAATACTCCAACTGTTAAAATAAAATGAAATGATAACAAAGGCATTTCATTTACAGGTCCTGCTCAGGGTAGACACCTACCTTACTTTGCATTGGCGAGTTGATGCTATGATGACCCAGACTCTGTTCATTTTATACCCTTCAGGATATTTTCCCTCTAATCCTCTTGTTTATATAATTGCATTTGAATTGCTGCTTTCTTATCTGAAAAGCATCTATTGAAAATTCATACTGAACCCCAAATAAAACTTGTTTATACAAACAGGTTCACAATATCTTCCCCCTGGAAACTCTGACATTATTATAGCATGCATCTTCCTCTCTCTTATTTCAAATATATCCTTTATTAATATCTATTCATGTTAATAACTGATATTATTATCTGTTAATATTAATAAAGAATAGACCATAGAGCAGTGGTGAAAAAAGTCCTGAGAGTGCAAATTTATTTGGGGCTTGAGGACTCCAAATGTCACTTATTTATGTAGAGATACATACATAAAATTATTCATCTATAAAACAAAGGTAACTTCTTTCTGGAAATTTAGGCCAACTGGTCAAAATGTTTTTTGTTTTGTTTTTTTCTTGGATTTTACAGGATGTTAATATAATTTACAGTGTGAAATGTTTCTTTGAGTAGCATGGCTAAATCTGGCAGGATGTAAAACTGACTTGAGATCAAATTCTGGCTTGGTCATTAACTAGCAATATCATTGGCATTCATGAGTTCTGCTTATTTCAGTTTCCTTACCTAGCAAAAAGTACATGTGTGTGTGTTTGTCATCCTAGAACTCAGGAAGCAGAGGAACAGAGTTCAAGGCCTGAATGGAGTATTATGTAGCATCATCCTGTCTCAGAAAATAATTAATATCAATGTTTATATCAGTGACACATAAGGACTCCATAAGAAATAGTTAATTTATAATAACACAGAAATATTTGTTTGATAAATATTTAGCCAATATATTCATTGATGTGTAAGTGGCTGGGCAAGTGTGTAGGTGATTACTTAACATTTGGAACTAATCCATACTTTTTCTCAATCTCTATACCAATGTATTAATTTTACTCATTTAATCTACTTTTTCCATATTGTAACTTAAGTACCATGCCCCAAACTTGCACTGGGCACTTCCAAATTGCCTTCAGGAAACAAAGTCCAGACTTGTTATCTCTTTTAAAGCCCCTCATGGTCTATTCTGGCTCCCTGGTTTTATCCTGCTCATCTATCTCCCAATCCTCCCTACATATCCAAACCACACCTTTTCTCTGCTTCCTGTCGTTTTAGACAAGCTGAGCTGAGTTAGCTATATTTTCCCTTTCCAGTTGGGAATATTCTGTTCCCTCTGTTGGAACACCTGCCCAAGGCTTCATCCCATGCCTCATCTCAGATAACTACTGTTCATCTTTCATGGCTTATCTGAGAAATACCACTTTTGCAAAATCTTCTCTGATTCTCCAAAGCTTTTCTAATGATTAGGGGTTTTAAGAGAATTAAATATATAGTATCCCTGGCATATGATAGATGCTGAATGAAATCCTAGATATTCTTAGAGGTTATTGAAAATCCCATTTGTCTTCACTTACTTTAACCTTTATTATTAATGTAAGTTACAGACAAAATATGATTTCTGGCATAGGTGAGTCTCCCCAAAGGGTGATGGCAAAGTCAAGACATAGTTAAGGAAAAACTTTAGGGAAAAATACATTTAACAGAGTTTAACTGAACAAAGAAAGACTCACAAATCAGACAGGGCTCTGAAAAGAAAAGGCTAGAAGAGCTCAGCAACACAACAAGCCAGGCAGCATCTGTGGACAGAAAGCAGAGGAAGGCAGAGGAATAGTCTGGCTGGATACTGTTCAAGGTGTGGCTTACATGAATATGTTCTGATCAGCTGGTTGCTCATGACTGATAAGGTTGACTGCTATGATTGACTAAGATAGCTATTTGCCACAAGTGTACTAATTGGATCTGCAGCTAGTTTACATACTAAATTTGGTTGCAGTTCACTAAGTAGGGACTCAGTCTGGAGGTGTTCCCAAACAACATAGAGTTTAACAGATATAAAACCAGAACAGGGACTACACATCTTCTAAATACAAGCTACTATCATCATAATCTCTAAACCACGCCTTGTACTAGAAATCTAGCAAACTACTCAGTACTGGTAAATTCATGATTATTGGAGGAGAGTCTATAACCATTAAATTACTAAACCACCATAATCCCTAACAACAATCTAAACATTTGTCCTCATACCCACAGGTAAGTGTAGTCTTCACCCCTCATCAAGGAAACTTCTCTTTGCAACAGACAGAAAACCACATCCAATCAAAATGCAGAGTTGTGTAGCCCAGTCCCAACAGATATATCTACAAAACACTCTCTTACCTAAGGCTCAGGGAACATTGTGGAAGAGGTGACAGAAAGACTGTAAGATCCAGAGGATCAGGGAGTTTGCCATGACTGGTGGCAAAGGGAAGGGGAGCAAAACATCTCAATTTTACTCCATGAAGACAGTGTCTTGGTGATAGTGCAGGGAAAGACAATAAGTCAGAGGAAAAAGTACTTCTAGATTGATAAGGTAGGCCTGAGTCCACGGAACCCAACACATCGTGGGTTCACACAGAAGAATACTAGAAAGAACAGAGATGCAGAGAATTCTGGAGCATGTCAGAGGATCTTTTTGCACTCAGATGAAAACTGATTGATGTACATATTTGAAAAAACTAGTTGAGGCTGAAGGGCAGGGGAGAATCCAGAGAAGATGAAAGAGAACCATCTAGACACATCCAGGCTGAGGCATGGCACCCTTTCCAACCTGCACCAGTGGCAATCTCCTAATTTATGGGGAATGAGGTCGGGTACTCAGAGGGTTTGCTTCAATTATGAGAGAGATTAGTCTTTAACTAAATGCTGTTCTGACCTTTTCTAACAACTCCTAAAGGGATCAACTATTTCCAAAAAGCACAACTTACAGAACAAAGGTGAAGAATATTGATAGGAATGCAGAAATATCTAGCACCCAACAAGGTATAATCTATAATATGTAGCATTCATTTAAAAAAAAACTCTAAAGAAGCAGGAAAGTACAATTCACAATGAAGAAGAAATTGATTAATTGAAATCAAGCCAGAACTGGTATATATAACAGAATTAATATATATAACAACAACAAACTAGGCATTCTATTCTAACCAATTTCCATAAATTCAAGTAACTAGGGGAAAGGCTAAGTAGAGTCATAAAGACAAAACTTAACTTCTAAAAATGAAAGCAACAATATTTTCATGAAAAATGCTGTAATGGATATATTTTATGTAACAGATTAGATATTTCAAAGGAAAAGATTAATGAAGCTGAAGATATTTAGTATAAGCAATTCTAAATGAAATACACAGTGAAAACAATTTGAAAAGATGACTAAGATTTGACAAATTCAGAAAAATGCCATGATTCTAAGCATAAGAAAGCAGTCTTCAAAAGAGAAGAACACAGAAAAAATTGAAGATGCAATGATTTAAAGGTTTACAGATGGGCCGGGTGGCAGTGGCGCACACCTTGAATCCCAACACTCTGGAGGCAGAGCCAGGCGGATCTCTGTGAGTTCAAGGCCAACCTGGTCTACAGAATGAGTTCCAGGACAGGCACCAAAACTACACAGAGAAATCCTGTCTTGAAAAACCAAAAGAAAAAGAAAAAAAAAGGTTTACAGACCTTATAAAAATAATAAGTCAGAACCAAAGACCCCAATGACTCAAGTATAAAATTATAAAGAAATCCAAACTAAAACATGTCATCACCAACATCAATGATAAAGAGAAAAGCCTTAAGAACAGACAGAAAGTTACACATAATGTAGAAAACATAAGGAGCTAACTTCTAATGAGAATGATAAAGCCTGAAGATTGTGGATCTGTGCTGAAGGAAAAAATTCTGTCAACGCAGAATTCTTCAATGAAAATCATCTTTCAAAACTGAAGGAAAAGTGAAAGAATTTACTGCCAGCAGGCTGGTCCAGGAGAGAATTATACTAGATCATAAATCAAGATCCACACTGAGGATTGAAATGCACTGGAAATGGTAATCATGCATGTAACTATAAGTAAGATATTCACACTATTACTAAAACACCTTTAAAAAATAATTGACTATTTTGGGAATCAGAAGGCTCCTCCAAAAGGCCAGATCACCCTAATAAAAAGGCCAGGAGTACTGCCTCCAGGACAAGCCTGTGGCCCTCACATCTCATTTCATCCACCCATCACCCACTGCTCTAGAGTCTGAAGCTCCAGTGTTTTTGGTTGGTATCTACCATGGCATCTCTCTAGCAGGGTGACTGATACTCATAAAGGTTTGAAAATACAAAGGCAGGTCCTCCTCCTGTACAAATCTCAGTGCTGTGACTGTTTCTCATCCTTTCCTACAATTGGAAGCTAATCAATCCCTCTCCCTCAAGAACAGTAGTCACCCAGAGGGTATGATCTGTGGAGTTTCACAGAGGGTGCGGAAACCTGCCCAGCCCACAGACTGCAAAGCTAAGTATGGCCAGCAGAGGTCCCTTGTAGGCAAAGAAGAGAAGCTACTAAAGTGAAGACAACTCTGGTAGATATGGACACTTACCTAACACAGGCTCAACATCTGGATAAGCAATAGCAAAACAACCTTCCACAATTCAGCTGACCCTTCCCATTTCCATGCACATAACCAGCAGTCTACAACTTGTGAAGATCCAGAAACAAGTTGCCTCAGCCCTTTATTAGTTTTTTTTTTATTTTTTAGGTTACACACACATACCATGCTTCCTTTCAATTATACATTATTACATTTTATTCCTCTTCATACATTCATCTAATTTTATCTTTTTTTATTTTTGGACAATCTTCATTCATTTCCTTTCATTTCTCTCTCTTCTTCCTTCATCCTTTGGAAAATGGAAGCCTTCTATGCTTGTCCTATTCCCCTCTCCACTATATTGTTAGCATTTGCTCTTGCTGTTGTTTAAAGAAATGTCATTTTATTCCCCTTTCTATGTTTATGAGAATCATTTCTTTTTTCTCCATTATTTCTAACCTTTTGTTATATTATTTCTATAACAATCTCTCAAATCCCCTTCTTCTTTTCATTTCTTTAAACTTGCTGCATTTCCTCACTTCTCAGACTCCTTCCTTTGTTGCTTTAATTTACTATTCCTGCATCATATTTAACATGATAGCACATATACACATACCAAATAACTCAGTCATTCCACTCCTAAGTATTGATTCAGGAGAAACATAAGCATGTGCCCATACACAGACTTGTATGCAAACATTCACAAAGCCTTTGTTTGTAATGAACTAAAATTAGAAATAACCTAGTGGTCATCCACAGTGACAAATAAGTCATGGCACATTAAAAGAATAGTTGTCAATAATAAATAGAAATAAGCCACTGACACAGCAATGTCAATGAATTTCCAAAATAGTTATTGTTTATGAGAAAAGCTGGATCCAAAAGATAAGTACACACTCTCTGATTCTGATAATAATAAATACAAACAAAAAGAAAATTAATGATTGCCCAGAGTTGGAGAAAAATAGATAAGGTCTAAGGGCAAAGTTACCCTGTAAGCCCCACTGACCCAAGGACAGACCACTTCTTGGAATGCGGGAGGTTGTGTTGATTGGTAGATAACAAGCCACATGTTTTTTCTCCCCTGAACAAGTTTGCTGGACCCAACCGCAGCAGGTGTGCTTGACTGGATGTGGGTGGAGGTACGCCAGCAGGAAGTAGGATGTAAGCTTGCCCCTGATTGGACCTAATGGAAAATACAGTGGCCTTGTGGTTTTGCCTTTTTAAGCCTCTGCAAAATGTGACTTGTTGCCATTTTCTGGGAACCTCAAAATGGTCTTGGCCAGAGTCCATCATCCTGTCCAGCATTTAATTAAAGCTCGCATCAAATTTGGCTCAAAAATCAAAAATTGGCTCAAAGGGGAAAAGATTACCAACAGGGCAGAGGACCATTAGAAATGAAAAAAAGTTACCTTGATTTAAGATGACTCACAGTATACATCTCATCAAATGTACACTTTAAATACATGCAGTGTTTGGGGTTGTGTAACTCCACAATTCTTCTGTGAAATTCTAACTTCTAGTATATTAGATTGCAATTAAGACTAAGTCATATTGGAATAGAAAAGGCCCCTTTCAATATGTTTGGGGGAAATTTAGACACAAACACATGAACTGGAGAATACCATGTGAAGATTAGAGTAAAAAGTCTACAAACTAAAGACAGCCAGGAGTAGGAGAGAGAAAACCAGCATAGGAAGTTTACTGTTCAATAATACCTAACAAAGCTGTTCTAAAGTCCAGTAGTACAAATGACCTACTTACTGCTCTGTTCCCCACACACGTACCCACGCACCTGAACACCGTTTGACTCACCATAGTCCTTTGAGCATGCCAGACTTGTTCTTGCAGCAGGGCTTTTACTCACTATTTGTTCCTTCTGAAGAGCCCTTTCATCATATTTTAGAATGACTTCCTCTTTATCATCTCAGCTTAATGAAAGCCTTCTTAGCCACCACATCTAACAGGGCACATTTTCTGCCATTTTTATCCCCTCATCTCATAACATGTATAATTTCCTGATATTAACTTGTTTACTATTTACTAATGTGTATTCTTTGTCCTCCCCTGCAAAATTGAATGTAAGCACCTTAAGAGGGAAGGGCTTTGTCTCATTCAGTCACATTGTAGTCTCAGAATTCAAATCAGCAAAAGCCATACATTAGGTGTTCAATAGATACTTGTTGGTTGTGTAAGTAAATGAAAACACTAGAGTACATAATTAAATTTATCCTCAAATTACTAAACACTCAGATATTCTATAGATGGCTTTAGGCAAAGCCGAGCTTAAAACAAGCTTTTTGACATCTTTTATATTACATTAACAGATTAATTCATTTTTGAAGGGAAAAAAATACCCACCCATCCTAAGTAGCTAAATCGGAGTATCATTATAATATGAAACAGATTTGTTATCACCCTCCCTTCCCCAGAGAATAGATGTTTTTCTAGTTTCTAATGTGATCTATTTCCATAAAACTCTAATCTGGAGGCAGCAGATTTTCTTTCACATCAATAGTTCCCTGTGAGAGTCACATTAGAATGACCTGCCATTTAAAACAAAGCCGTTTGTTTACCTAACTTCTTCTAATGTTTGCTTCACAGCCAATGCATACAACTCAAGTAGAGCTGGCCCTAATGTGATTGATCATTTTCTCCTCTAAAGCTCCTAAGTGGATGACAAATTTGATTTAAATATGGAACAAGTCAATTTGCTTCTCTCTTTTGGTAACAGATGAAAGTCCCTAATACACCAAATTTATATGAATTTACATGAGCTCTCTAAACTCTATTCAAAAACATTTTTTAAATTAAGGTCATATATAAATGTTAATAAGAATTGTTAACATTTCCTGTAATAAAATTCAGTGTTATAAAGATGAGCATCAGTGCTTCCTGTGTATCACCCAGTTCCTCTATTCCTTAGTATAATATTTTTCATTTCTACTTATATTACTTTATATAACCCCTCTGTAATTAGATATTTCTCTGGATGAATAATATGAGCAGAATTAATTGTACTCATAATAACAGGTGTAACTACTTCTCAGCAGCTAACCAACAATATGCTATTGATCTTACTAAAATTACCTTTTTCTTATCTTTGTTCTGCATATTTTTACTTTTAAAAGATGTTAGCAGCATTGTTATTTTCAAAAATCAATAAAAGATTCAGCTAGGAAATTAATCAGTAGTAACCAAGGAATAATCGGCCCATAATGCAATCAACTTTCCTCACTATATGTGTGTGTGTGAATTTTTCCCAGTGTTTAAAATTACCTTTAGTCGAGGATGATGGATATTCAGGAATCCATTAACTCATTTGTTCAGTAAGTCCCACATAATGGCAAAGCTACCCTCAAGATGTTCGTTCTTACCAGTCACTCACCAGGCCCACTGTAGTGGTTCATGTTGATGGTCGTCTGATCAAAATCATGCAGGGGAAGAACAAACTCTGAGCACATCTGTGAGGGAGTTTCTACACTGAGTTCACTGAGTGGTGAAGACTCATTTTAAATATGGCAGCACCATCCCTTTGGCTGAAGTTCCAAATTGGATAAAAAGGAAAAAGGAGCGGAGTACCAACATGCATCTCTCTCTGCTTCCTGACTACAGATGCAGTGGGATTCACTGTCTCATGTCCTGTCATCACGCCTTCTCCACCATGATGGAATTTACCCTCAAACTGTAAGCCAAAATAAGCTCTTCCTTCCTTAAGTTGCTTTTGTTCAGTATTTTGTCACAGCAATGAGAAAAGTAACCAATACACCCACTATCCTCACATATCTAAGCTAACAGCCCAGAACACTTTTGAGCCTCAGCCTCATATATCGAACTGCCTATATTAGGCATCTCTACCTAGATATTAAACAGGAACCTCAAATGTCATGTGGTCACCAACTGCCCCAGCTGGGCTGTATGTCTTCTTCTTGGGTCAGCATATTACCTTCTGGGCTTGCTTCTAGGAAAAGGCAGGAGAATCAAACAAAGTCAGCCGTTTTTGCCCCAAATCAATCAGGTTTAGTGAGCTTTCCCACATGTGAAGTAAAAGGAGGAACTATTCCTCAATAAAACCAAAAAACCACAAAAGACTTTCCATGCCTCACACAAGAGGAAGTCTCTCAGTCTTTAGCCCATTAACAATTGTTCTTATTTACTATCCACACTAGCCAACTCTTCCCCAAAGCCCTACATACCTTTTTTTTTCTTCCAGCCATCATACATTAAAATCCAGAACTGCATTCTTACTTCAAGGAATTAGGAAAAACAATAAAGTATATGAAACAACTGTTCAGATATTGGACAACAGATACAAGGCTGATACAGAAAGAATAAGAAACATAACTTAAGCCCTGCGATTTTCCTAGCTTGCTGCCTAGAGGCAGTTTCTAGGCCACAGCACAGAGAACAGAAACCAGACAGAGATGGGCAGTCCTGTTGAGTTAAAAAGACAAGTATAAAAGTTAAAAGAAGTTGAGTAACTAGAATTTTTAGGACAGAGTAATAATAGTTATAGTTAAGGCTGTTCCGAAAAAAAACAAGACAACTTTCAAAAAGATTAAGTTACCCAGGAGTGATAAAAATGTGGGTAAGAGCCAACTCCAGCATTCTGTAAGAAAATGCAACAAAATCCAACATACAAATTTGAATACATTAAAATGTAAAATCTACAATATTTGTCACACAATAAAAATTACTACATATGCAAAAAATAGCAGTATATGATACATAAAATCAATATATAGAAGACACAGAAATAGTGCAGTACACAGACAAAAGCTGTTTTCTTTTTTTTTTTTGCTTGTTTCCTCTCCTCCAGCTCCTCCCAGATCCTCCCCACTTTCCCACCCACCCAACTCCACACCCTTTCTTTCTTTAGAAAATAGGCCCCCAAAAAAAAGGAAAAAAAGAAAAAACACAAGAAACATAGAGACACATTCACATACCACATACACAAAAACAAAACCCACAAAAACATAAACTCAGAAACCATAATATACATGTGAAAGACCAGTAAGACAAAAAATTCCCAAAGCAATAGAAGACAAAAAGTCTATAAAAATAATATTGAGTTTGTTTTGCATTGACCATCTACTGCTGGACATGAGGTTAAGTGTGGTTAATATACTCAGTGAGACTCCAATGGAGAAAACTATTTCTTTCTTTTCAAGTAGCTTCTTGGTTAGGGATAGGAGCTTGTGTCCACTTCCCACTCTCAGCATGAGGATCCTGTCTGGCTTGATCCTGTGTAGGCCCTATGCATGCTGCCACAGTTTGTGAGTTCATATGTTCATCAGTCCTGTTGTGTCTAGAGAACACTATTTCCTTGGTGTTATCCATCACTTCTGGCCCTTACAATCTTTCTGCCTTCTCTTCCACATAGCTCCCTGAGTCTTGAAGAGAGAAGTATGATGAGGACATCCCATCTACAGCTGAGTTATTCCAAAATCTCTCACTCTCTGCACACTGTCCATTTGTGTATGTCTCTGTGTTAGTTCCCATGTATTCCAAGAGGAAGCTTCTCTGATGGCTGAGTGAGGTGCTAATCTGTGGGTCTAGCAGAATGTCATTACGAGTCATTGTATTGCTGTGTTCCTTTAGCAGACCAATAGTATTTGGTTTTCCCCTAGGCCCATGGCCTATCTAGTCTCAGGTTCTTGGCCATCCAAGCAGTGTCAGGCATGGGTTCTATCTTGTGGAGTGGGCCTTAAATTTAAGGTCAGTTTTCTTTAGGGGTGTAGTCCCTGATATGTGCTCCCAAAGGATAGTCCTGCACCTTTTCATATATGGGCAGCATTAATTGAACTCAGTGAATTATATTAAAGAGAGATGAAGTTGGAAGACGGGGAGAATATATTCATTACTTTCCTGCTTCTATGGTAGAATAATCTGACAAAAATCAACTTTGGTGAGAAGAGTTTGTTTTGCCTTATAGTTCCATAGGGATAAAGTCTACCATGGCAGGGAAACCATGGTAACAGACAAGAAAGGAAAGGTGATAAGAGCAGGAAGCTGGCTGAACACATTTCATCCACACACAGGAAGCAAGAATGAGAAAAGGAAGCCCAGACTTTCTACTGTCAAAGCATGTGACATACTTTTAGCAAGGCTTCACCTACTAAAGGTTCCATAACCTTCCCAACAGGGTCACTAATTAGGGAACAAGTATTCAAATTCACAAGCCTAAGGGGATATTTCTCATTCAAATAACCACAGGGGAAATCGGGGGGGGGGGGGGGGGGGGGGGAGGAGGGGGGGGAGAAAGTGGGAGAATGTGACAAAAATACACTCGATGTATGTATGAAATTCTAAAGAAATAATTTTTCTTAAAAGAAAGAAAAAATGGCCACTGGAGTAATCAAGCAAGTAATATGGGTACTGCCGATATTGAGAGTACTTCCAAGATAGTAAAGAGGTGTCTGAAGACAGAAAAGTATGTAAAATGAATCTGGAACTAGGGAACTCATAAACACCAGTCATCATCTGAAGTCTCACCTATACTAAAAGTTAGGTGTCATGATGAATGACTGTAACCCCAGCAATCAGAAAGCTGAGGAATAAAACCACTAAAAATTTGAGGACAGTCTGGTTTACAAAGCAAGACCTTCCAGCTCTCTTCCATTAAAATGTATAATGTTTCATCTCATCTAGTTCTTATTGTAGCACTCTGAAGCACACAAATGGCCAGGCCTCTCTCCTGAGGAATTTCAAACTGCTAGTTCTACCCACAGAACACTCTAAACAGTCCTAATGGCCAGCCTCAGCCCCAACCCTGCAGAGTAAAAAGCACAAGCTCAGGTTTTGGAGTCCCACAAATCCATGGGCTTACCCCAAGCTCTGGATTTGAAATCTCACCAATCCCCACCATGGAAATCCACCCCAGAAATCCCATATAAACCCTGTCTTCTGCTCAGTTCTCTGCTGCTTCTTACCCAAGCAGAGGCAGCCACTGTTGTGGATTCTTCCCTCCCAATAAATCTCTTGTGTGAGGTTTGTTGTGTGGTATGACTTTGTGGTATTCCTTGGCTCCTGACTGCCAGGATACATTTCCACCCAGAGCTGTAATACAATTAAAATATCACTCCAATAAGTTTATTAGGAATTGAAAGGCAGAGTTAGGGACAGCTAATCAAACCCCACACTAGTAACACATTTATGTCACCTATAGTCTGAACTGAAATAGTTCCTCTAATTAAATGTAATCCAATAAAGTATATTGGTTTTTAGTGAGGAATTAATATATAAAAATCTCAGATACAATTATAAGGGACAAAGAACTTTTTAATGTAATAGTTATTTAGCAAAGAGTAGGAAGATTCAGCAATGTAAATAATATTGTTGGTGGAAAAAAAACTCTACTTTTTGAAACTGTACGTCATTTACATACTATTGATTTTATGAGAAGTAATTGGGGGAAAGGGATTCTTTTTCCAAGTCATAGTCCAAACATAGACTTCTTTTAACTACATAAAAAGCTGTACCAAGCAAATAACTTTTTTTTAATTAAACAGTAATTGGAAATTGACAGAATGACAATTTGCTCTATGGATTTTACTGATTTGTTAGTTTTGGGGTTTTTTGTTTTGTTTTGGGTTTTGGTTTTATTTGTTTTTTGGTTTTTGGTTTTTTTTTGAGACAGGGTTTCTCTGTGTAACTGTCCTGGAACTCCCTCTGTCAACCAGGCTGGCCTCAAACTCAGAGATCCACCTGCCTCTGCCTTCCAAGAGCTGGGATTCAAGGCATGTGCCACCACCATCTGGCTTAAATTTGCTAGTTTTATGAAACATGCTCGTTAACAAAATATATTTAGTCAAAGAATATATTTTCAACTTCTATTTATTATTGATTATATGGTAATATTTATGTACTATGTAAATTATGCATATGCCTACATAGGTTAAAGGTAATATTTTACAACTATTTTCTAACTTTAATTGTTTTTACAGTCCACAAGTTAAAGATATGTTAAAATTAAATGATCTTTTTGGTCCTTTTAGTTCTAATCCCTGATTTCATAACTGAAATGCTGTTAAGCCTTACCTTTCTTTTCTGCCATTTTCTGTTTGTAACCCACAGCTGACCTGTCACTGATGTTCTTAATGTACTACTACAGTTTAAATTCAGGTTGCCTAAATTATGAATAATACATCTCTAACCTTTGTATCAACCAAAGCAACTTGCTCTTTGACATCATTAAATTATATTTATATGAAGTAGAAGACATTTTATTACCAGCTAGAGTGATGAAGTTATGGATATTTGTCTTAGGACAGGCATTAGGCCTAATCCAAAAGCCTGGAACTTAAATTTCCAATCTAAGAATTTTTCAACTTTTACAGAACTACTTTGATGACTACAATAGCCTTATCCTGATTGTTATCCTTTGTGATTTTCCTAAAACAAGTCCTTTACTCTACTGAGAAGATAAATGGCAGGATTAGAAGACCTTATACTTCATAATCTTTGAAAATTTAAATTTCAAAAAATGGTATCTTAAACAATAGTCTTTCTTTGCTCAAACTCTATTCCATTTTCTAAATCAAAACTGTAACACAACAGTTGACACTTACAGTCCTACAAAAATAAACCAAGATTGATTTTCCTAACTAGCTGCTCAGGTGCAGGCCACACCAATCAGAAGATCAGAGACCCCCTGCTGCACTGAAGGCTAAGCTAACCACCAGAAAGCCAACTCACAACTTGGACAGAGACTCCCTACTAGATCAGAGGTCATGCCAGCTGCCAGAAATCCAGGCCACAAAGACTAGAAAACCAAAGACAAAAAAGAAACCAAGGAACAAAACAACCATCCAACAAAGACAAACGCAGAAATCAGTGACTAGAACTAATCATCCCAAACCTAGATGCCTAAATGCCAGTGTGAAAATATAATCAACAACAGCCAGGGCAATAGGGAACCACCAGAACCCAGCTATCCTACGACAGCAGGACCTGAATATTCCAACACGGCTGATGCACAAGAAAATGATCTTAAAAACAACTTTATGAAGACAGAGATCCTTAAAGAGGAAATGAAAACCTCCCTTAAAGGAATCAAGGAAATGACGAAGATGATGATGAAGAAGAAGAAGAAGAAGAAGAAGAAGAAGAAGAAGAAGAAGAAGAAAAAGAAAGAAGATATCAACAAATCCCTTAAAGAAAGCCAAGAAAAAGAAAATATTCATGGCATGAAAATCAAAATAGAAGCAATAAAGAAAACACAAACTAAGGGATTCAGGGAATGGAAAATCTGGGTAAAGAAACAGGAACTACAAATTCAAGCATCACCAACACAATACAAGAGATGGAAGAAAGAATCTCAAGCACTGAAGGTATAATAGAAGAAACAGATTCATCAGTCAAAGAAAATGTTAAATCTAAAAAACTCCTAACACAAAACATCCAGGAAATCTGGGACATCATGAAAATACCAAACCTAAAAAAAATAGGAATAGAAAAAGGAGAAGAATCCCAGCTCAAAAACCCAGAATATAATCTAAAAAAATCATAGAAGAAAATTTCCCTAACCTAAAGAAGGACTTGCCTATAAAGATACAAGAAGCTTACAGAATACCAAATAGATTGAATGAGAAAAGAAAGTGTCCCTGCCACATAATAATCAAAACTCTAAACATATAGAACAAAGAAAGAATATTAAAAGCTGCAAGGGGAAAAAAATCAAGTAATATATAAAGGCAAATCTATACGGACTACACCCAACTTCTCAACAAACTCTAAAATCCACAAGGACCTGGACAGATAAGTGTCTTTCAGACTCTTAAGAGATCACAGATGCCAACCCAGACTAATATACCCAACAAAACATTCAATCACTATAGATGGAGAAAACAAGATATTCCATGATGAAGTCAAATTTAAGCATTTTTTTTTTTTTTTTTGGTTTTTCGAGACAGGGTTTCTCTGTGTAGCTTTGCGCCTTTTCCTGGAACTCACTTGGTAGCCCAGGCTGGCCTCGAACTCACAGAGATCCGCCTGGCTCTGCCTCCCGAGTACTGGGATTAAAGGCGTGCGCCACCACCGCCCGGCAAATTTAAGCATTATTTATCCACAAATCCAGCCCTAAGAAAAACTCCAACCCAAGGAAGTTAACACCCATGAAAACACAGGCAATAGATAATCTCACACCAGCACAACTCAAAGAAGGGAAACACACACACACACACACACACACACCACCACCACCACCACCACCACCACCACCACCAACATAACAATAGAAATAAACAATCAGTGGTCATTAATCTCTCTCAATAACAATGGACTCAAATTGCCAATAAAAATAAACATGCTAACAGAATGGATACGAAAACACAATTCATCTTAAACACACCTCAACATCAAAGATAGACATTACCTCAGAGTAAAGAGTTGGAAAAAGATTTTCCATTCAAATAGACCTAACAAGCAAGCTGGTATAACTATCCTAGTATCTAACAAAATAGAATTCAAACCAAAATGAATCAAAAGAGATGGGGAAGGACATTTCATACTCATTAAAGGAAAAAAAATTCACCATGATGACATCTGAATTCTGAACATCTATGCCCCAAACGCAAGGGCACCCACATTTGCAAAAGAAACATTACTAAAGCTTAAATCACACAACATTAAGAGTGGGAGATTTCAACACCCCACTCACGCTCATCAATGGACAGGTCATCCAGACAGAAACTAAACAGAGAAATAATGGAACTAACAAACGTTATGACTCAAATGGAGAAAAAAGATATCTACAGAACATTTACCCAAACACAAAAGAATATATCTTCTTCTCAGCACCTCATGGAACCTTCTCCAAAACTGACCATATACTCAGTCACAAAGCAAGTCTCAAAAGATACAAGAAAATTGAAGTAACCCTTTGTATCCTATCACCATGGATTCAAATTGGATCTCAACAATAGAAAACCTATATGAACTCATGGAAACTAAACAACTCTCTACTTAATTATCACTGGGTCAATGAAGAAATAAATTAAAGACTTCTTAGAATTCAATGAAAATGAATATACAACATACCCAATCTTATGAGACACAATAAAAGCAGTACTAAAAGGGAAGTTCACAGCACTAAAAGAAATAAGAGAATTCTCATACTAATGACTTAACAGCACAGTTGAAAGTTCTAGAGCAAAAATAAGCAGATACACCCAAGAGAAGTAGACCATAGGAAATAAACTCAGGGCTGAAATCAGTAAAATTGAAACAAAAAGAGACCAATACAAAAAAAAAAATCAATAAAACAGAGTTAGTTCTTTGAGAAAATCAACAAGGTAGACAAACCCTTATCCAAACTAACTAAAAGGCAGAGAGAAAATATCCAAACTAACAAACTCAGAAACGAAAAGAGGAACATAACAGATACTGAGAAAATGCAAAGAATTAGGTCATTTTTCAAAAACCTGTACTCCACAAAATTGGAAAATCTAAAAGAAACGTACAATTTTCTCTACAGATACCACTTACCAAAGTTAAATCAAGATCAGATAAACAATTTAAACAGATCTACAATCTCTAAGGAAATAGAAGCAGCCATTAAAAGTCTCCCAAACAAAAAAAGGCTAGGGTCAGATGGTTTTACCTCAGAATTCTATCAGACCTTCAAAGAGTTAATACCAATACTCCTCAAATTATTCCACAAAATAGAGAAGAAGGAACACTGCCAAATTCATTTTATGTGGCCACGGTCACCCTGATATTCAAATCATACAAAGAGTTAACAAAGAAAGAGAATTACAGACCAATTTCCCTCATGAACATAGATGCAAAAGTACTCAATAAAATACCCACAAACCAAACACATCAAAAAAGATCATCCACCACAATCAAGTGGGTTTCATCCCAGAGATGCAGGGATGATTTAACATACAAAAATCTTTTAGTGTAATCTACCATTTAAACAAAGTGTAAAAAAAAACATTGCATAATCATCTACTAGATACTGAAAAAGCCTTTGACAAAATCCAACATCCCTTCATGATAAAAGTCTTGGAGAGATACAAGGGTCATAGCTAAACATCATAAAGGCAATATACATTGAGCAGATAGCCAACATCAAATTAAATGGAGAGAAATTTAGAGTGATTTCATTAAAATCGGGGAGAAGATAAAGCCCACTCTCCCCATATCTATTCAATAGTACTTAGAGTTCTAGCTAGATCAATAAGGAGACCAAGGGGATACAAACCAGAAAGGAAAAAGTCAAAGTGTCACTATTTGTAGATGATATGATAGTACACATAAGCAACCCAAAAAATTCACCCAGGAAGTTCTACAGCTGATAAACACCTTCAGCAAAGTGGCTGGACACAAAATTAACTAAAAAAAAAATCAGTAGCCCTCCTATATACAAACAATAAACAGACTGAGAAAAATATCAGGGAAACAACACCCTTTACAACAGCCACAAATAATATATCTTGGTGTAACTCTAACCAAGCAAGTGAAAGACCTGTATGACAAGAACTTCAAATCTTTGAAGAAAGAAATTGGAGAAGATATCAGAAAGATCTCCCATGCTCATGGATCAGTAGGATTAACATAGTATAAAAATGGCCATCTTACCCAAAGCAATCTACAGATTCAACACAATCCCCATCAAGATCCCAACACAATTCTTTCCAGACTTTGAAAGAACAATACTCAACTTGATATGGAAAAACAAAAAACCCAGGATAGCTAAAACAACCCTGTACAATAAAAGAACTTCAGTACGTATCACCATCCCCGATTTCACACTGTACTACAGAGCAATAGTAATAAAATGGTACTGGCATAAAAACAGACAGGACGATCAATGAAATCCAACTGAAGACCCAGAAGTAAAGCCACACACCTATGGACATGATTTCTGACAAGGAAGCTAAAATTATACAATGGAAAAAAAAAAGCATCTTCAACAAATGGTGTTTATCAAACTGGATGTCGGCATGTAGAAGAATGAAAATAGATCCATGTCTACCACCCTGCACAAAACTCAAGTCCAGGTGAATCAAAGACCTCAACATAAAACCAGATACACTGAACCTGAAAGAAGTGAAAGAGGAGAATAAAGCCTGAATGCACTGGCACAGGAGACAACTTCCTGAACAGAACACCAATCATGAAGGTTCTAAGATTGACAATTACCAAATGGGACTTCATGAAACAGAAAGGCTTCTGTAAGGCAAAGGACAGTGTCAAAAGGACAAAATGGCAGCCCACAGAATGGAAAAAGATCTTCACCAAACCCACACCTGACAGAGAGCTAATATCCAAAACAGATAAAGAACTCAAGAAACTAGACATCAAAAAACAATCCAATTAAAAAAGGTACACATCTAAACAGAATTCTCAACAGAGGAATCCCAAATGGCCAAGAATCACTTAAAGAATTGTTCAATATCATTAGCAATCAGGGAAATGGAAATTAAAAGGACACTGAGATCCATCTTACACCTGTCAGAATGGCTAAAATCAAAAACACAAGTGACAGCTCATGCTGGCAAGGATGTGAAGCAAGGGGAACATTCCTCCACTGCTGGTGGAGTGCAAACTTGTACAGCCACGTGGGAAATCAATATAGCAGTTTCTCAGAAAACTAGGAATCAATCCACCTCAAGACTCAGAGCTTTACCACTCCTGTGCATATACCCAAAAGATGGTCCACCATACCACAAGGACACTTGCTCAAATATGTCCATAGCAGCTTTATTCGTAATAGCCAGAAACTGGAAACCACCTAGATGTCCTTAACTAAAGACTGGACAAAGAAAATGTAGTACATTTACACAATGGAGTATAACTCAGCTGTTAAAAACAATGACAGGAAATTTTCAGGCAAATGAATGAAATGAAACTAGAAAAGATCATCCTGAGTGAGGTGACCCAGAAAGATAAACATGGTATGTACTCACTCCTAAGTGGATATTAGCAGTTAAGTAAAAGATAATCATGCTACAATCCACAGACCCAGGGAAGCTAAGTAACAAGGAGGGCTCAAGGAGGGTGAGATGCATGAATCTCACTGTGAATGGGAAATAAAATAGACATCATAGGTGGACAGGGGTGGAGGGGGAGGTCTGGATGGGGGATGGGTATGGGAACAGGAGGGATCAGGTCGGGAGAAGATGGAAGGAGAGAGTACTAGGAGAGATGACTGGAATCTGGGGACATCTCTCAGAAGAGCTAGAAACCTAAAGTAATGAAAACTCCCAAGAATTTATGAAGATGACCCTATCTAAAACTCCTAGCTATAGGGCATACAGAGCCTGGATGGACCGGTCATCTCCCATAACCAGGCAAGACTTCCAGTGGAGGGAGTGGGATACCAATCCAGCCACAAAACCTTTGACCTACAAATTTGTCCTGCCTCTAAGATGTTCTGGGGTAAAGATGGTGCAGAAAAGTCAATGAAACAAAATGATTCCTAATGATATTCTGCTATACTCATAGATTGGTGCCTAGCCCAACAACTGCCATCAGAGAGGCTTCAGCTAGCAACTGATAGAAACAGATGCAGAGACCCATAGCCAAACATTAGGTGGATCTCAAGGAATCCTGTGGAAGCCATGGCTAGGGCATCATAAGAAAACTCACAGAACCAACTAACCTGGGCTCATAGGGGCTGACAGAGACTGGACCAACAACCAGAAAGCCTATATGGGACTGACCTAGGCCCTCTGCACATATGTTACAATTGTATAACTTTGTCTTCTTGTAAGACTCATAACAGGGGCTGTCTCTGACTCTGTTGCCTGCTTTTTGAACCCTTTCCTTCTACCAGGTTGCCTTATCCAGCCTTAATAGAAGAGGAGGTGCCTAGTCTTACTGCAATTTGATATAACATGGCTGGCTTGATATCCATGGGAGGCCCACCTGTATCCGAAGAAAAACAGAAGAGGGTTAGATAGGAAGGGACATGGTAGTGGAGAGGAACTGGAAGAAGAGGAGGGGAGAAACTTTGGTTGGGATGTAAAAACAAAAAATAAACTTTAAAAAATTGAGAGGAAAGGCAACAATGAAATTTGATGTGGTGATGAGAATTATCTGTGTCTTCCTGAGTGTAGTAATACAACAAGTGAATAAGATTGTTTAGGTGTGTTTAAATTAGAAGTAAATTCTGAGCCGGGCAGTGGTGGTGGTGGTGCACACCTTTAATCCCAGCACTCGGGAGGCAGAGGCAGGTGGATCTCTGTGAGTTTGAGGCCAGCCTGGGCTACAGAGCGAGTTCCAGGACAGGCTCCATAGCTACACAGAGAAACCCTGTCTCGGGGGGGGGGGGGGGAGAGTAAATTCTGTGTGTTTCAAAAAAGGGGGGAGGTGAATACTCCCTTGAATCACTTTGTTCCTAGATTTCCATAATTCCTTACTCTCCTTAGGCTTTTCCTTCCTCTACTAGCCCCTCTTTCTTAGGCAATCCCCCTTTTCAGATGTCCCTGCTTCTAGTATTAACTCCTTTCTATTCTATAATTACATATTCATTATATGTAGAAAGTGTGTTTCTAGTTCAAGACTTGAATTTTTTAAGATTTTTTTGTTTTATTCTGTCTGTCTCTGTGTCTCATCTGTCTCTGTCTCTGTGTGTCTATGTGTGTGTATGTTTTCGAAAGCCCATAGAGACCAGAAGAGGGCAGCAGATCCCCTCAAAC
Source organism: Peromyscus eremicus (assembly GCF_949786415.1). Lineage (NCBI taxonomy): Eukaryota > Metazoa > Chordata > Mammalia > Rodentia > Cricetidae > Peromyscus > Peromyscus eremicus. Next base: position 76,209,778 of record NC_081421.1, read on the forward strand.
TAGAGTTCGAGGCAGTGTTGTTGATGCCAGAAACAAAACTGGGGTCTTCTGGAAAAGCGTAAGGCACTGCTAACCTCCGAGTCATCTCTCAAACCCTAGCCAATGGCACTTTAAATGGTACCTATATGCCAATAATTACTAAATACTGACCCTTCTGGAGTATTCAAGATTTGTCTAATATTTCCACTAGATAGCTCTGATGTTTCTAACATTATACATTACCAACAGTACTTCAAATTCAGTTTCTTCAGGATGGAGACGTAACTTAGTGGTAGACTGTCTGACTAGCATGTATCAAATCTTGAGTTCTGTCCCTGTATTAGTTACTTTTCTATTGCAGTGATAAAACACCAAGACTAAGGCAACCTACAGAAGGAAAATGTTATCTGGGCTTACAGTTCCAGAGGGATAAGAATACAACATGGCCAGGAAGTGGAAAGCATGGTGGCTAGGCAGCAAGCTGAGAGCTCACATCTTGAAGAGAATGTAAACTAGAAATGGTGCAAGTCTTTAAACTTCCAAAGCCCGTCTCCAATGGCACACTTCTTCCAGTAAGACCACACCTTTTAAGCTTCCCCAGTGCCACCAACTTGGAAGCAAGCATTCAAATGCCCCAGAGCATGGAGGATATGTCTCATTCAAACTGTCACAACCCCCAAAACAGAGAAAAAAAAATCAAAATTCACATTCTCCTCTTATTCTTACCTCCAGCAAGGCCTTTTTTGGCATCTGTGACTCTTCAGAAGTCTGTGGCCTATAAGAAATATTAAGGATACTCATATTTGCTTCAAAGCTGATATAATATCCACTAAAATCAGTAATCTATAAAATAAATTCTGGGCCAGCAAGATAGTTCAACGAGGAAAGGCATTTGCCACCAAGCCTGACAACCAAAGTTCAATCTTTGTGCCCCAAATGATAAAACCAACTTCCATACATGTGCAGTGGTACATGTACACACATACACATACACACACACACACAATAAATAAATAAATGAATGAATGAATGTAATAAAGTTTAAGACAAAATCAGTAACTCCTGTAGATATAAGGCTACTACAGGCTTCAATGACTTAACAAGGGAAAATTCTTATAAGGCTATTGTCAGATACTGCCACCAAAGCCACATCAGGGGTTCAATAGTTGTATCAGATTTAGTTCCATTAAAGGCTAATGTATTTCCTTCACAAAGTAGCCACTGTATTTATCAAAATACTTGGATTTTCTAATAGTCTTCTAAATTAAATTTATCCTCTCACAATAGAATCACTTTTCTAGCTACCTTGTAAAAGTCACAGCATGGGACAGAGCATGAAGACACAGCAAGAAGCTCCATGCCCAAAGAGACACAGAAAAACATGTATCCCCTAAGCCCAACTCATTCTAAACTCTTAATCAAATGAAATCAATCCTTTAATAGTAGTCAAGACAAAAGGAGTTTCCAACCAGCCAAAAATAGAAGCTTCTTCCTAAGATAATCTCTAACATACTCTTAATTTCTTAAATTGTTGATTAATAATATAGTTCCCTTATAAAAATTTCAAAATTAAGTAATCAAATTTAAAATGATCTCATTTTCTTATATTCCACCCAGACCTTCTTCCCCACTGCAAATCTCCTTTATCTGCCCTGTGATCCCATTATCTTGTGTCTCCAGCCAACTCTCCTCCCTCCCATGCAGCTATTCGTTTCTACTACAGTTCAGGAGGGCTTTGTAGCAGGCCAACACTGTCCCCTACTGTTCACACCCTTTACCATTTCTCTCCCCGCCCCCTCTGGTTTTTCCTTCTTTTTCTTCCTTTCTCTTTTCTCATACCTACTCCACTACTGTTATCTCCAGAAACCCAGAGACAGACCTGGTTTATGATTTCCAGGTACATTTCTCTACCTCCTCTTTATAGTCTACCATTAACCAAAAGTCCCACATATACACCTCACTTTTTCTTTGCCTCATTTATTCCCACCCTTATGTATGTCCCTCTCCTCTACCTCATATCTACCAATCTAATATTTATCACCAGCCTCACTTGATTGTTTACCTCTTTTCCACTGCATTCATACTAAATCATTAATATAAACAGTACCATTCCCTAATCAATACTTTTATAGTCACCTGCTACTCTATTATCAGAGTGGGTTAACTACTAGATAGTGGCTGTTGCTACAGAACCCACAGGGGCAGACTGAATATAGAACCTGGTGACTGTCTAACAGACAAAAACATCACCAAAACTATACTACAACCTGGTCTCTCCTGAAAACTGCAAACATGTACACTCTGAAAGAAGAGGGACAACCTAAATTAAAAAACAAAAACAGGTCAGGCGGCGGTGGCGCACGCCTTTAATCCCAGCACTTGGGAGGCAGAGGCAGGCAGATCTTTGTGAGTTCGAGGTCAGCCTGGTCTACAGAGCGAGATCCAGGAAAGGCGCAAAGCTACAGAGAAACCCTGTCTTGAAAAAAAAAAAATCTTAATCAGTGACCTAACCACAGGGAGGCAAAACCCTAGCTTGACCCAAAGAGTACATAAACAGCTGAATAGGGAGTCAATCCACATTATATGAAAATATAATAAAGATAAATACTGATGAAAACCCATTTTTGATGATAGAAACAAAAAATACAATAGGTTAATGTATCAGGCTTTTTCTTTTGAGCTACCAACCAGCTCCCAAATAATGACATGGAGACTTATTAGTTATAAATGCCTGGCCTAGCTTAGGCTCATTACTGGCTAGCTCTTTTAACTTAAATTAACCTATTTCTCTTATCTACCTTTTGCCTCAAGGCTTTTTACTTTTTATTTTTATATACCTTACTTTCACTGCTTCTCATGTCTGTCTGTCTGGTGGCTGCCTGGCTTCTTTCTTGCCCGAGGAGTATCTCTTTCTTTCTTCCTCATTCTCTTCTCCTTCTTGTCCTCTCATTCTCTTCTTCTCTCTGCCCTCCAGCCCTGCCTATCCCTCTCCTGCCTAGCTATTGGCTGTTCAGCTTTTTATACACCAATCAGGTGCCTTAGATAGGCAAGGTGAAACAAATGCAACACATCTTTACAGAATTAAGCAAATGCAGCATAAACAAATGTAACACATCATTACATTGTTAACAAAGGCAACAGAAATTAATATAACACACCTTTACATAGTTAAAGTAATATTCCACAGCATAAACAAGTGTAACGTATCTTTGCCTAGTTAAAATAATATTCCACAACAGGTTAAACAAAAACCCTACTCACAGAATAGATCTGTGCAAGATAGCAGATATGGATATAAAGACAAAAGAGAGTAGTTAGATCATTCAGTCAAGGTCAATGATAATTTCTTTAATATATGAATAGAACATGCAAGACATCTGGGACTTCAAGAAAAGGCAAAATCTACATATCATAGGCATACAGGAAGATGAAGAATTTCATGCAAAAGGCATAGAAAATATAACAGAAGAAAATTTCCCAAACTTAAAGAAAGAGTAACTCATATAGATACACGATATACGGAACCGAGAGAGGACGAGAATGAACCATCACTAAAAGCAACTTTGGAAGAAAAAATTTATTTTGCCTTACAGCTTGTAGTCCATCATGAAGGGAAACTGAGGTGGGAACTCAAGGTAGGAACCTGGAGTCAGGAACTGAAGCACAGACCATGGAAGAGTGCTGCTTATTGGCTTGCACAGCCTGCTTTTTTATACCACCCAAGACCATATGCCCAAGGGTGGCACTGCCCTCAGTGAGCTGGGCCCTCCCAGATCAATCATTAATCAAGAAAATTCCCCCACAGACTTGCCTACAAGCAATCTGATGGAAGCACTCTCTCAATTGAAGTTCCTTTTCCCAGTGCCTCTAACTTGTATCAAGTTGACAAAAAAACTAACCAGGACAATCATTATGGAAACAAGATGCAAAACCAAAAATCCCACAAAATTCCATTCACTTACCATGACTTTGTGTCATATATTACTTCCTCCTATCTATTATTATTGTAGAAATGTCTATTCTTCCTAAAGTTCAACACTCTATTTACCCAATATATTCTATTATAAAACATTCTATAAAAAAGTTTGCCTCTGCTAACCTACTTCCCTCTCTAGTAGCTACCCCATTTATCTTCTTCCTTTAAAGTATGACTTCTTGAACTTTTTACACTTAATAGCAAAAGCTGCCTCCATTTCTTTCCCATCATCCTCTCCTTAAATTCTGCCAATCACCAAAATTACTTGAAAAATTACCAATGATCTCCCACCAATTTCATTTTACCTGAGAAACATTATTTATCATTCCCTTCTCTCAAAATTATAATCATCAAAGACCCTCAAAGAATCAATGAGAAAGATTTATTTGCATCCAAAATATTTTAATAGCAAAGAATAAATTATAAATCTCAATAATGCATTTCTAAATAGTCAAAAGCTCAAGTTAAAAAACCTGGAACTTTAATATCTATTGCAAGTAAAAGCAACAAAATGTAATTATCTGAATATAATTTAAAAATTCAGATAACATATACTTATTTTATATTTAGGCCAAAATATAGTAACATAAACACAAATTATTTATGCAAGTAATTTTAAAGTCTAAATTCCTGGGTAAAGTTTGGTTCTCTGGGAAATAATAAAAAAGTTAACATTTGATATTATTAGTCTCTATAATCAACACTGATTTCCTGAAATTAAGCAAATAACTTTTCTGCTTCCTTTAGTCTTCTTTTCCTATCAATTTTAGCAATTGTTGACCAACGGTCCTCTCTCATTTTTCTCGCACTTCCAAACTTCACAGAAGATGCAGGAGTTGATAGAGATAAAGGAGTCTAAATACAAAGTAAAGTAAAACAGTATCTTAATATTTTTAAAAAAGGAAATTGGCTTTTAAATTTTGCTTTCTGAAATAAAATTTAAAAGCTACCTGTTTTGGTGTTTTGACCAATAGATGAGAATTTGGTGAATTATTACTGTAAAATCTGTTTGATGTCTCTTCCTCTGAAACCATGCTCTTGAAGAAAAAACCAAAAATACAATGTTGCAGTTATCATCAATATTATGTTATTAAAATTTTCTCAACATATCACCTATAAGGAGAATGAAAAGTAGAGCAAGTAGAAGAACAGAAGATGGGGAGCAAAAAAAAAAGAGAGAAAGAGAGGGAAGGAGGGAGGGAGGGAGGGAGGAGAAAAGAAGTTAAAAAAAAGGAAAATAGGGCTTATAACATTTGCACTCTGAGGTTGGAAAGCAAAGTACTTATTGTGCACAACACAAGTGTGGCTGTCTGCTACAGGTCTGTGGGTCATGTGGCATGTAACATTAGCCACTACCATTTAAGGCTAAACTTGACCAAAAATCAATTGCTAGTCACTATTTCCTTTGGAAAATATAGGAATTCAAATAAGATTCCAGAATTCCAAAACAGTTATTTCCTTTCATTTCTGCCAGCATAATTATTGCCTAGGAAACAGAGAGGTTCCTGGTACATTCCACTATATGATGTTCTCAAGGTCACACACGTAATTTTATTTATTTTAATTTTGCCTAGTTTTACAGTGCTGGGCATTAAAGCCAGGGCACCAATACTAGACAAATACTACCACTGAGCTATAATCTTACCCATACAATTCTCCTTTTAAAAAATGAAAATGAGTAATTTAAAGTAATTTTGAGTATCACAATAGCTAAGACATTGGCCAAGATCACTCTGCTAGAAATATAGCAGAGATTAAAACATTGGAATGTTTATCTCCAAAGTCCAGACTATTTCTAGCCACTCTTATTACATTTGTATGTATCTGGACTACATTTTCCACTGGAAGCTATTACATACAATGACCTCCATAGCTATGGTACCAAACTATATTCAAATTTTGGCTTAATGTTTTACTGTATTATCTTATAAAAGGAACTTGTATAGCTTAGTTTCCTCAACTGTAAAATGAAAATAACATTCTCTATACTTTTATAGAATGAAATTGTTATAATAATTCAACTAATCTATGGAAAATGTTTTAAATAGGTTCTAGTTCACAATTTTAATTACTGAGATGTTAATCATTATCTATGGGATTCTCGAGTAGGGACTCCATATGTTAACTTCAATAACAGGGTTCTAATGTTCAACTACTCAGTATTCCAAAACCACAACAAATTAGAGGCTCCTAAGCAATAAAAAGCTTTAAATATCTTATAGTTTTAAGTGGTAATCATGAAACAAGAAGGCATAGGCAGGCGGATCTCTGTGAGTTCAAGGCTAGCCTGATCTACACAGTGAGTTCCAGGACAGCTAGACAGCTAGAACTATGTAGAAAGATTCTGTCTCAAAAATGAAAAGAGAAAAAAGAAAGGAGAAAAGAAAAAAGAAATGAAATCAAATGAAATAATGGAACAATTGACTTTAACTAGAATTTTGTCGCTAAGATAAATAAGGTTTATTGCTCAATTTAGTGTAGTTCTCTTAAATTAGTCTACGTTATTATTTAACCTTTATCATCCTTTAAGAAAGTGGTATAGAAATGTAGAATATAGATATGATGGGATAAAAGAGTAGATTAATGAACCTACTTTTAAAGAGCAACAACTTGTTTAAAAATGTTTTATATTGCTATAGATTTTAGTTATTGATACAAATTTAAAGTTTAAAGTTAATTTTGTTATACTGTGTGTGTGTGTATATATATACATATATATATATATTTCTACTCTTGTTTAAGGTATTATGTTTATATAACTCATTTAAATTGTAATAGGTAATTAAGAAATACAGATTAATAATTAGTCTTCTATGATAGTCAAACTTATACTCAGATTAATTTTTCTAGGTATACATAGATATATTTCAGATAGGTAATCTTCAAACACTTCAAAGACCTACAGAACATGGCATTTAAAATGTTTTAAAAACTTAGGACTTTCTGGACAGTGAGAAATGTCTGCTCCTAGCAACACCGATTTACTTCAAAGAGAAAGATGGGCGTCAAAGACACTCCATATGGAGTTTATCTTCTTCTTGACAAAAATAGCCATTTGGGCAAGAAACTGTTCTTGTCTGGACTGCTTGACAAAATGTTGTATTGACTGGACATACAGGATCCACAAGAAGGTGACCACTGAACTTTGTAAGGCGAGATAGTCCTTCAGGTTCCTGCTTCACAGAAGAAACTGCCAGACATTCTACAGGACACAGAGAGGAGTGACTGAGAGACTCTAGGCCTGTGGGCTGAAGATGAATGCCCCAACTTTGCAGAGGAACTTTGGATGACTGTCCAGGCAGCCAGCTGTCTCTGTCATTCTAGATTTTTGGAAGTTGCTTACAATGCTCTTCCTGTTTACTTAGGTAATATTATATCCTTCTGGGGTCTTTGATGTAGTTGAAGACTAGATAGTTATAATTTTCCTTAGTTATGATAAAAGATAAATTAGATATAAAACTATAGACTCACAAATATAGGAGAGATAGAATATTTTCTCTAATTTTTCCAAATACAAATAGACTAGATATTATAACTGTAATTCTTGCTTGATTACTGTTTTGTTATATGTAATTTTACTATGTTAAAGTTAAACCCTTCCTTTTTGATTAGACAGAAAACGGGATCTGCTGTGGGATGTTCTGTATGCTGTGAATATGTGTTGCTCTGATCGGTTGCTAAATAAAAAGCTGATTGGCCAGTAGCTAGGCAGGAAGTATAGGCAGGATAAACAGACAAGGAGAATTCTGGGAAGTGGAAGGCTGAGTCAGGAGATGCCAGCCCGCCGTCCAGGGAGCCGCATGTAATGGCACACAGGTAAAGCCACGGAAAACATGGCAACATATAGATGAACAGAAATGGGCTGAGTTTAAGTGTAAGAGCTAGTCAGTAGTTTGGCTAATGGCCAAGCAGTTTTAATTAATATAAGCCTCTATGTGTTTACTTGGGTCCAAGCGGCTGCAGGACTGGCAGGTGAGAGAGATTTGTCCTGACCACGGGTCAGGTGGGACACAGAAAAAATTCAGCTACAAGAAAGTATTGGTATGTGTAAATTGGAATAAACATTCCTATAAAACAGTAGGAGAAGTAGGTTCCTTAAAAATGCTATCCTTACAACATTACCCCTTCAGAGTGACAGAATGTTACAGTTGTCAATCAATACTGTAATATAAATGTTAATCAGTAGTGGTATAAAATAAAGCAACAAATATGCAAAAAAAGATGAGACCCTTAATAACAGATTTGGCTGTGAAACTATTAAAATATCAATCCCAATTTTATGGATTTTTTTGATTTTTTGTTTGTTTGTTTTTGTTTTTACCATTTTTGTTTTTAAATGTAGAAAAACTTCATAATATTTCTCTGGAAAACAAGACAATAATGATTACTCATCTCATATGCCAAATATATAAGATGGTATGCTTTTAAGTATCATGTTTTCAAAAATTTAGAGGAAAACTGTTTGAACCTTAATTTCTGTAAAATGACATGAAAATATGATTCTATGTTGTGACAGTTGTGCTATATTTATCACAATTGTAAATAACTATGTACATATGCTACATATTTATATCAAATAATAACACAAATAATAATAAGAGCAAGTAAAAATGCTGATTCTTCATAATATTTTTACCAAGAGATCAGTAGCTTCCGAGCTATCTGAATTAACATCAAATTCAAGGACTGTTTTTTTCTTTTTATTACTTCCTCCAGTGGGTATGTATTTATTTTCTCTTTGATGTATTTTCATTTTAGTTGGTGTCTTCACTGTATATTCCTGTGCAAAAATAAAAAAAAACATACATAATGATTAATGTGGTAGGATACACCAATAATGCTAATCCCACCAAGGGGTTTCTTATGTGTCCATGTAGAATATACGACAGGGAGAAGTTCTAGTAGAAGAATGGTCATCAGCAATACTTTGTATTTTTTTCAAACTGTGAAAATGTCCATTAGTGTAAATAATGTTCTTAAAGTTTTCTAAAAGTTAATCTTCTGATAAAGTGTTTTACTGGTAATTCAAAAGTTGTAAAGTTGCTTATGTATAGACTCTTTACTACTACTGGTTGGTTGATTTTGGAAGAACTGCCAGAGGATGCAAAACTTGAAATAAGCAAACATCTTAGGAGTAAGATGCAATTCGACCCAAGTCATTGCTTCAACACTGTCATCAGTCAATTTTTTACAGATGAACATAAAGACATACATATCTGATGGGTGATGTCCTGTATGCTGTTAATATGTGTTGCTCTGATTGGTTGATAAATAAAGCTGTTTGGCCAATGGTGAGGCAGAATAAAGTTAGGCAGGACATTCCAACTAGAGAGAGAGGAAGGAGAAAGACAGAGCAGAGGAGATGTTGCAAGCTGCTGCCATTAAGAAGCAAGATGTAAAGTACCGGTAAGCCACAAGCCACAAGACAAAGTATAGATTTATAGAAATGGGTTAATTTAAGATGTAAGAGCTAGCTAGTGAGAAGCTTGAGCCATTAGGCCATATACTTTGAAAATAATATAAGTCTCTGAATGATTATTTTAAAAGACCATGGTGTCACAGGAGCCAGGCAGGACCAGAAAAAACTTACAACTACACATATCTGATGGTACACATCCTAATTTGCTGGATAGATCACTATGAAGTGTCAAAGCTAAAATAACCCTAATTTATCATGGCTCATCCAGTATACTTCATAATGTTCCCATACATAGACAATGCAATATTATATATTTTTTACTGCCTTACAATATTTTTGACATGGTAGTTTGATAATTGTTAAATGAATTGTTCTTGTCAGGATGAAATGATGCTTGTTAAAAGAAAACATGAAATAATTTACACTCATTAAATAGTTACATGGGGGAGTAACCTTAACAATAATTGAACTCCGGACTACTTTCATTCATGCAGCCCACTGTCAGTTGTGACAATGTATCCCTCTATAACTTGCAAGATCACTTTTCTCTAAATAACATTACCTTGCTTGTTTTGTGAATCTGTATGAGAACTTATTTTAAATTCTTTGTATAAGAGGCTAAGAACCTGGAAACATCTGTCCCAGACCCCAAACACCAGTAATAGTATCCTTCACAAATGAAAGAGAACTTAATATATAATGTATTAATGCAATGTATTAATAACTAATATATAATATAGTATGATAAATACATAATTTCTAGATAAAGAACTTCACTCATAGATTTCTATACAAGAAATACTAAAGTGAGACTCTTCAGTCTAAAATGAAAGGATGCTAGCTTCAAATCCCCAAGAAATTCAAGGTGCTGGGATGAAGACAACTGCATAGGAAACAAAAAAGAGAGTATAAATTCTATTTGTAACTTATTTCAACTCCTGTCTGATTTTAAACACAAATACATAAAGTAACAATTGTAATGAAATATAGTGCCTAAAATATATTAACACATCGTTTACCTAAAATAAAAAATGACACAATAAAAGAGAAGAAAGGGACTAAACCTATAATAAAGCAAATGTTTTCAACACTGTTGAAATTACATTAATACTAATTCAAATTAAATAATTTTAACTTAAGGTGTTATAATTGTCAAAGTACCATCAAGCAATGACTCTAAAAACAGAAAGAAAAAAAAAAACCTCAAAATTAAGATTTCACTCTAAAAAGTATCTACTTAACCTAAAAGGAGAGATACAAGAAAAGAAAAAAGATGTTAAGATTTAGCATAAGCAACAAAATGATGGAAGTATATTCTACAATCTAATTCAATTCTAATTCAATGTCTATCACCTAATCAAAGGACAAAGACTAAATTATGTGGAAAAGATAGGGATTATATGTTGTTCACAAAAGACAAACTTTAGGTCTAATAGCAGAGATTAACAGTAAAAGGCAGAAAGTGATGAATCGTATTAAAGAAAGTAGGTTTGAAATAGCTAATTCTTATTGAACAAAATGAGATAAAGAATGGCATTTTAAGATTTCAGTCTATCAAAATATATTATAAGCAGACAAGCAGACTCCCAAAACATATGAGCGAATAACCAAGAAAAATAATGAACTCAGAACCCTACTTTTACTAATTAGTAGAACAACTAAACAGACACTAAGGAAACACAATGTTTTAAAGATTCTGTAATGCAACCAAATGGATATTAGGGAAATTCATAGCACATTAATAAATATCTAATGAGTTAAGAAGAGTTACAAGAGCCAGGCATGGTGGCACACACCTTCAATACCAGCACTCAGGAAGCAGAGGCAGGCAGATCTGAGTTTGAGGTTAACCTGGTCAACGGAGCAAGTCCCAGGACAGCCAGGGCTATACAGAGAAAACCTGTCTCAAAAACCCAAAAATTAAAATTAAAAAAGAAGAAGAGTTAAAGGAAGCTTAAAAACCAATATATGACAAAATCTATAGTATATAGTAAAAATCAATGCTTGGAGAAAAATTGTAGTTACAAATGCCTCCATTAAAAATTTAGATCAAGAAGCCAGGCATGATGGCTCATAACTATACTCCCAGCACTCAGGAATTTTAAGACCAGCACAGGTTACATATCAAGTACCAGGCTAGTCTTGGCTACAGTAAAAAAAACTCTGTCTCAAAAAAACATGGCAAAGAATAAAGCTATATGACAATTTAATACAATTGGTAATTTCTTGTATCTTAAATAGAAAAAGATGAAAAAACTGTAAAATTCATGTAAAAGCTCAAGTTTAGTTAGTAAGTAATATACTAATGTAAACTTTTTTGGTTTTTACATATGTGCCATGGTGTGGGGAAACCGAGTAAAAGATATACAGAATTTCTATATATTACCTTAGCAAGTTTCTGAAAATACAAAATCAATCGCAGTTATTTATTTAAAAAAAAAAACCAGATAACCACACCCACTACAATGACTAAAATGAAAAGGCTAAGAATATAGCGCCATTAGAATATTCACTGATTCTAGGTATAATGGGAATTCTTTAAATTGACTTAATTACTAAAAAAAATGAGTGGCACCAATCAGTGGTGGCGCATACCTTTAATCCCAGCACTCAGGAGACAGAGGCAGGGGGATCTCTGTGAGTTCGAGGCCAGCCTGGGCTACAGAGTAAGTTCTCGGAAAGGCGCAAAGCTACACAGAGAAACTCTGTCTCGAAAAAAAAAAAAAAAAAAAAAAAAAAGAAAAGAAAAGAAAAAAAAAGAGTGGCAGTATATACTAAAATACCTATCTCTACAATCTAGCAATTTCATTCCTTTGTACATACATAACTAAAGTGTGTATGTCAGATACTAGAACTTTTATACTTTCATAAAAGTCTACCCCGAAAACTATCCAAATATTTATTAATAACACAATTGATCAAAAAACTGTAACACAATCACACACTAGTATATTATATATACGTAAAAATGGTCTATAACTTTAAACTACAACATAGGTAAACCTAATAAACATAATATTCAATAAAAGAAATCCAGATAAAAAGAGTATGTGCTACATGAGAAGTTGAGATTAATAATTAATCTTGGAAGAAGGACTAATGATTGGAGCTTTTCTGAAATAACAGTAAAACTCTATTTTAATCTGAGTCTTGGTTATAAAGTTGTGTTTGGTTTAATTTAAGGTGAATAATTAAGATCTGTAATTTTTTCTTAGAAATATTTCAATTAAGTTTTTAAAGTAGAGTTATTCTTTAATATTGTTTCACATTCTTAACAATGTGGTTATGAATGTTTTAATATAAAAGTTTTTCTAAGCTATATAGTTACACTGGCTAATTAGTTGCCAACTTGACACAAGAGAGAGTCATCTAGAAAGAGGGAACCTCAATTGAGAAAATGCCTACATAAGACTGGACTATAGGCAAGTCTGTGCAGCAATTTCTTGGTTGATGTGAGAATGCTCAGTCCACCCTGGGTAGTTGGGCCTGAGCTGTATAAGAAAGCAGGATACGCAAACCAGTAATCAGCACTCCTCTATGGCCTCTGCTTTAGTCCTGCCTTGAGTTCCTGCCCTGACTTCCCTCCATAATGGACTTTATCACAACAACAGAAAGAACACTAGAGCTAAAGCTGACTAATCTTCAAAAGTTGAATAATATTTGTGTGTATTTATCAGATTAGGACTGAGAATTTTTTTCTTGCTTGCTGGAGTGGTCAACAAGAACACAAAACCCACATCATAAAGAATATGAAATATATATATGAGGCCAAATCCATCTCTGAGTCTTATTTAAAAGTGAAAGAACTGGCTCTATGATTAACATATACTTATTCCCATTTATTTCCAGGAAACAAAGAAAATAAGACACAAATTTTCAATTTAAAAGAATGGAAACAGGTTCAGATACTTTTCACCTCAACATGAGAAAGAAGTGTCTTTGTAAAGACTCGTCTTCAACAGTGAAAGAAGAGTGTCTCATTCTCTAGTAAGTTATGAACTCGGGTAACAATCTATTTAGCTATCCTTCTGTCTGGCTATGTAGAGGAAAGGAAAATTAAGAGTTGAATAGCATATAAAAGAGGGGTTATTAGAATAAAAATCTGCCTTACACTTAGTGTGGCAAGGTTGTATGATTTCCCTGAAGATTAAATAAATATGTGGCCAAGTGTAGTGGAAAATGCTTTCATTCCCAGCACTTCAGAGGCAGAGGCAGAGGCAGAAGAAGAGGCAGGAGAATCTCAGTGAATTCAAGGCCAGCCAAGACTACAATGAGAGACCCTGTCTCACAAAATCCAAATAAACAAACATGCAGAAGGCAGCTAAAATTGAGTCATCTTGCTAATGACAATTACTCCAAGATGACTGCTAAATAAAAGGCAGAAAAATGATGTAGAACAAATAGTAATGTGGGTAGTAAATCTTGTAAAACGTCAAATCAGAACCAGACCTCTCACATACAAGACTTTGCAACGGTAAAGAAACAGCAAGTAATGGAATCTGCCCAAGACGCCATTTAGTTTGGACAAATGAGAAAAAAATGATTTAAAAATGAAACATTTCATGCTGATGCCACAAAAAAAATGGTCTTTGCAAAAAAAAAAAAAAAAGAAAAGAAAGAAAGAAAAAACCCCAAAACTAGTTTTATATGTGTATAATCTATGGCATATAATATCAAAACATTTTTTATTAAAAAAAATACTATTATCTTGGAAATACATCAACCAACCTTTACAACTGTTGTAGATAAAATGTTTTTGTTTTTGGCAGATGTCTGCAGACAATCTCTATTATCTTTGGATTTGCCGCTATCCATTGATGAGGAAATCCGAGATACACTTTGTGAAGGAGTTGTTTTAGAATGAAATTTTCGACAAGTGGCTTCAGGTGATTCCAGTAAAGATGCTTGTACTTTCTACATTGGACAAAAGTGAATAAAACTGTATTAGTTTGTTTTTTAAAATATTGTCACATTATGAAGCCCATGTTGGCCTCAAACTCAAAAATACTTTAGTTTTGCAGTCTCATTCATCTTTTAAAGGGAGGAAAAAGTGCCAACAGGGAAATTTTCAGGAAAAAAAAATGAAAAAATGGTCATTTGCTCCATTTTTGAGAGTATGTTACAAATTTACTCTAAATACTTTGCCATTATTTCAACTCAATGGTTTTTCCAACTCTATCTTCGTATGCAGCTTCCTTTAGCAATTCACATGGTAAACTGCTAGTAATTTCTTTCCATATACACTGTATAAAATATAAAAGATAAAAATTTCCTAGCGAAATACACACACACACACACACACACACACACACACACACACACACACACGAGAAAGAGAGACAGAGAGGGAGACAGGGGATGGAGGGGAGAGGGAGAGGGAGAGGGAGAGAGAGAGAGAAAGAGAAAGAGAGAGAGAGTGTATGTGTGTGTACTGGGATCAAATCTAGAGCCTTACACATGCTATGAAGTCCCCTATGACTAAGGTACATCTTAAGCCCTCAAAGGTAGTAGAAATTGCTTTAGTAGAATATTATATGAAATCCAAGTACAACATATTCTATTTTATCTCTTTCTTTGGTCATCATCATCTCCATGAATACAATTATGGAAAACACTCAACTGACAGAATGAAATACACAGTTACGCAAATGTGCACACCACACACACACACACACACACACACACAGGACTAATGTACAATATTTCAAAAATTTGGTATTTGAACTAGGAGAATGAGTTTAAACTAAGGGGTATAAGGAACATAATTAAAAAGTGATTGCAAAAGGTTGGAGAGTTTGCTCAGTGATTAAGAGCACTGAACATTCTTCCGGAGTACCCCTGTTCCATTCCTAGCACCCACATGGTAGCTCACAACCAATTTTAATTCCAGTCGCAGGGAAGCTGACACCCTCTTCTGGCCTTCTCAGGAACTGCAAGCACAGACATGAATGAATACTTGAATAAATACACATAAAAAATAAAGGTGGGGCCATACAGATCTGAGTGGCCTGTGCTGCTACCCAGTGCCATGGTGATGACCAGACCAGAGCTGCAGCTAAGGGCCATGTCTGGGTCTGTGGCCCTACTGCAGCCAGGGTCTGTGTTGATGTCCGAGGCTCCTGTTACCATCAAAGGCCATGCGGATGCCCAGGGTCTGGGCCACCACCTGGGACCATGTTAAGTGTCCGAGGGCCACACTGCACACTGCTGCTGGGGCTGTGCCCATTTGAGTAGCCTGCACTGACACTGGGGCAATGGTGACATGCAGACCCAAATGCTGCCGAGGACTATGTCTGGGTCCATGGTCCTACCACAGCTGTGTTGATGTCTGTGGTCCATGTTACCACAAGCGGCCATAGGAACCATGCATGATGAAATCAGAGGTTCATGCTAAGCCAGCCCTGCCCTTCACTGGCCCTGAGAAAGCTGGCCCTGGACACTGCAGCAAGAGAGCTGGCCCCCACATTCAGGAGAGATGGACCTACCCCTCACCACAGAAGAGGGAGAACTGCCCCTGATGGCATGGGCATAGAAGAACTGGCTCTGCCCCTCACCTGAGGTGGAGGCCCCCGTAGCCTGGCCTGACCAGCTCAGTTACCACCCAGGCCCATCCATAGCCTGGCCTTGGGTTAGACCACCCTAACATCTATCCCATCTAGGACTCGCTGGAGCTCATGAAGGGACTGGTCCTGTGGAAGAATACCTACAGGATCTCCATGACTCAGGGCAGCCACAGTATATTCTAGAGGAGTTTCGGTGAAGATCCAGTGATGATGGTGTACCAGAAACCAGAGGCTTTGAGGCAGACCAATGACTCACTGCAATGAACATTTTCCAAGTACAACTGACTGGACATACACTATGTGACACACCGAGGCTCCCAATGCCACTAAGCACAAATGAAGAGGTATTGAAGAGGCAGGAAAGACAGGGGAGGGAAGAGGGTTTTTGTTTATTTGTTTTGTTTGTTGTTATTTTTGCGGGTTTTTAGTTGGTTGGCTAGTTAGTTGATTTGGTTTGAATTTTTTAATTTTTTAATAAATTTTCTTTTGGGGGGATGCTGCAAGGGTGAGGGGCAGATAAGGAAGTACTGGGAGGTAAGCAGAATTGGGGTACACAATGTGAAATTCCCAAAGTATCAATAAGGAAATTATGTTAAATAAAAATAAAAGTTAAAATTTAAGAGACTACAGATAGTATTAAAAAAAAACATTAAAGTATGAGCATATAACATTCTCTTCTTTGTGTATATTACTGTCTTGCCAGGTGATTACAAGCACATCCCCAGGATTAAATTTGCTTATCTAGAAAATCAAGTTACTAAATAAAAATGATTTAGTTATTGCCTCATGCTAATAATCTATCACTTCATAACCATTTTTCCAGCAAGTAGTAATTTTTCATTTTTCTGGACTTTTTTTGAGAATATGTCTGAAACTCCTATGTGTATCAAGTTGTCTTTGAACTTGCAGCAATCTTAGCCTCCCAAATGCAGAAGTAAAGGTCTGACACTTTTTTTTCATTTGCATTTCTGTATCCTTTTCATACATGTTTCTATACTGTAACTGAACATTCATGTTTTTTCCTGCTCTCTGGATTGAATTCATCAGAGGAAATACTTGGAATCTCCAGACTAGAGCTTTTCCAGGACAAATTTTCCCCAACTAGATCTCAGAGTGGCAACTTAACGTCACTGTTCCACCACCTTGTGGCCATATCAGGGAAATGCCATTTATCCTATAGCCTAAAAGAAAAGACAACCCTGACTTTAATACACACATCCCTTGGAGAGTACATCTTTCTTCACAATAATGGAAATAATCATAGAAATATATATTTCTGTAAACACCATAATTTTTCTGATTATATTTCAAATGATGCAGAACACACTGATTCTCTCTGTTGTATTTATCTTATATGTCATTTACTCTATGCCAAAGATTATTTTAAATAGTTTATAAATACCATCTCAATACTAACAAATTGAAGATGTAGGTAAGATAATATCTTTAGAGATGAGATAAAATAATCTCTTAATTTTTTTAATGAGAAAATTAAGGCATCAAGAATTTAAGTAACTTACACAAAATCAGAAACATTTGCTCAATTTAATGATTATATTAGATCTATGATATTCTACTACGGTTAGAAAAAGTATAATTGCCAAAGGCCTAGTTAAATTTCTTCAATTCTTTAGTAATTTTTAAAATTTTTGCAGCACACATAACATGCAGACTCCCCAGATAAAAGATATAGCACTTACTAACCTGATAACAGATATAATTAAACATGAATCAGCATATCTTTAGGAAAACATGTAATATATAATTTAATTATATGAATGTTCTATATTTATAAAATAATATCAGTGATTAAATATTTTTTTTTTTTTTTTTTTTTTTTGGTTTTTCGAGACAGGGTTTCTCCGTGTAGCTTTGTGCTTTTCCTGGAACTCACTTGGTAGCCCAGGCTGGCCTCGAACTCACAGAGATCCGCCTGGCTCTGCCTCCCGAGTGCTGGGATTAAAGGCGTGCGCCACCACCGCCCGGCGATTAAATATTTTTTATCTTTATCAGATAGTGCACTGACCACAACCTTGCTGGTTTATTTTATTATGATGACAATTTCTTCAATGATAATCTTTTCAGGTGTCTGGTACAGGCTCTGGGAAAATAAAACACTAAGTATTCTCAAACAGATTCAATACTTCCTTCTTCTCTCTCTTTAGCTCCAAGGTCACAAAGCTATGGCACCGTCTATGCCTAACAATTGAGTTATTCCCAGAGTACTCTGTTTCTCACTTCAATGTAACTATAATCATATCAATGTCTGTTAGAAGACAGCATCATTATAAAGAAAATAAGAATTTAACCCCAAAACTGGTTAAGTTAGAAGCTCTGGATTAACTCTTCTTCCCCACACTGGAACTTCCTTCCACTGTAGGGAGCTCTACTAATATAATTTTTATTTTTATTATATTATTTGTTTTATTAATATTTTATTTTACTATTTTTGTGTGTGTGTATGACGAGATGGCTCAGAAAATAACCTGCCAACTTTCATCCAATCCAAAGGACACATATGATGGAAGGAGAACAGCTCCCACAACTTATCCTCTGACCTCCACATAGGCACTGTGGCATGTATGCATGTACACATACACACACACACACACAATGAATAAATGTAATTAAAAGTTTTTAAATAATAATACTGAAGCCATCTCTAAATCTCCAAAACAAAATGACAAATGTTTTAAAATTTTAGCTAATACCTTTAAATTAATATACCAAGAAATAATTTTGGAAATGAAATTGTATGACATTTTTTTAAGTTATTTTCCTACTTATGAGCAACAAGAATTATTTCTAAATAAATGTTTAAAAAATGGGTTTATGCTGAGATATACTCCAGTAGCAGAACATTTGCCTAACACATGCAAGGCCCTAGGTTCAAACTGGATTGAAAATAAATTGGTTATAATGAAAACAGAAAGACATAAAACTCTTACCTTACCGGGTGGTGGCACATGCCTTTAATCCTTGCACTAGAGAGGCAGAGGCAGGTGGATCTCTGTGAGTTCAAGGCCAGCCTGGTCTACAGAGGTAGTTCCAGGACAGTCAGGGCTGTTACACAGAGAAACCCTGTCTCAGACAAAAAAAAAAAAAAAAACAAAACCCTCTTACCTTGTCTTTGAGAATAGCTGTGTTTTCTTTTGCCAGTTTTAGTTTTTCCTATTAAAAATAAATAGCAAATTATATAACAATTGATACTATTAACACAATTAAAACAAACTTGTTAAAACATTTTCTAATAACTATTAAAGAATAAAACTCACTTCTATAGAGTTGTTATTTGGATTTATCTTTTGATTCTATTCCCTCTCTCTTACACATCTGTGGAATCATTAGTAAGTTTCTTTGAGTTCTGAATCTCAACTTTCTGACTTGTGAAATGAAATAGATGGACAAAACGACATGGTAAGGGCTATAGACAAGTAACTAAACAATAAAGAGTGGCAAAGAAATCCAAATTATGGTCTATCTTGACAGATACAATCATCTTTTCCCCTAGAGATTAACAAAGTACATCTTAATGGTACTTTGAATAATTAACTTTTAAGATGAAATAAAGATGAAGTATAAAATAATATGCTGAGAAGCAAAATGTCATATTAATAAGTTCCAAAAAGTATGCAAAGTTAACAAACAATATCTAACTTTTGATAAACAGGATGTGTGTATAGAACAGCCAAGAAAAAAATGAAGAGACTATGATAAAAGTGTAACAAGCTAGACTGTAGGGTTTCTTCAGTAGTTAAAATAGAAAACCTAAGTCTTGCTCACAGAAATGAAAATGTATTTTGATGCTGGCTAGTTTTATGTTAACATGACACAGCTAGAGTCCTTTTAGAAGAAGAACCTCAACTGAGAAAATGCCCCTACCAGGCTGGCCTGTAGGCAAGCCTATGGTACATTTTTCTTCACTGAAGATGTGGAAAGGCTCAGCCCATTGTGAGTAGTGCCATCCCTGGGCTGGTGGTCCTGGAGGTGCGTAAGAAAACAGGGTGACCAAGCCATGGGGAGCAAGCCAGTAAGCAGCGCTCCTCTACAGCCTCTGCATCAGTTCTTGTTTCCAGGTTCCTGCCCTGCTTGAGATCCTGCCCTGACTACCTTTGATAACAGACTGTGATATGGAAATGTGAGATGAAATAAACCCTTGCTTATAGTCAAGGTCTTTATCACAGCAATGAAAATCTTAACTAAGACAAATTGAACATTTTTAATATCACAATCATATATAAAACAGACTGGTGATAGCCTCCAGGAAGCATAAAGGCCTCAGAGAAACTAAATTCTCCTAGTGCACAGAACTTTAGACAGTCAAAACTTAATTTGCCCGCTCATGATACCTATGCCAGTATCCATCCACACTGAATCATTCACCTTGTATACACCATGCTATCTCTCCCACAATATTTCTCCTAAACAAAAGAACTCACTTCATTATGAAAGAATCTAGCAGTAAGCTGATTTAATAGTATGTATCTTTCTTAGTGTGTATCATCTACCAGTGGTTAGCCTCCAGTTACACTGACAACTGGGATCTACTCTAAAGATCTAGAATATTGTACTCCTGGACAAAGCATATTTGTTAAACTAGTAATATTATAACTACTCTAGGACACCATGGCTCCTAGAATAAAGAGAAAGCACTCTCACAGCTACAGTCAAAACAACTATGAATTTTTCTGGTATAGATCATTATTACAGTTAGCTGACACAATGGTTTTCAAACCTGTGGACCAAATCATATATAAAAATATATCTCTGAATATATCTCTGGTGGTGGATAACTGATCATGACCCCTTACTACCAAAGTGCCTAAAGAGGTCCCGGTCTAATATGATAAATAAAATGTGCCTAAAATATGTCTTGGTAAACAAGACTAACTTGAGATACCAAAGTAGAAAAGAACAGCCGTGTGTCCAAATTTTAAACATCAACTTACAAAGAAGGAAGGTTGTCTTATGGAAGCATTCTGCAATATCTGCAATAATATCACAAATACATATTGTATCTAACCTACTATTTGTGCACTGAGAATAAAACTTTCAGACTTAAGGTAATCAAACATAGAACTCTTACCTAACACTAATTCTTAGAGCACATAATGTTGAAACTTTCTTACCAGTGAAGAGTGAAAGTATTCCAGGGTTGGGAGACTAAAAGAATTAAACTGTGTCTAATTCATGAGCACAGGGGACCATAAACCTGAACTATAATCAATTATTTAAATCCTAAGTATACACTTTGAATAAACTGCCATAGTCTCTGTATTAGCTCTGGTCACAGAATAAGAAAAGATGAACTGAAGATCTTAAAACTCTTTGTTCACAACAAGATAATAAAAAAAACTTAGAAGTTCTGAGTAAGATGATAAACTAGAGACTGTCTCTATGTGAGCTGGTGAAGGAGGGAGAAATCTCATTTTGTCATCTACATGATTCATAGGGCAGTGGCCACATCTGATCTTGAGAAAGTCTACTTCTAAAAACCTAGCTACTCCAGGGACCAGAAGTCAGGGAATAGCCATAGGTCAGGAAGCCTCACTTACAGGGCCCAAGTAAGAGAAGGCCCAGAATGACAATTGTGGAGGAAAGCCAGACACTGACAAGTCAAAGGATACAAGTGACAGAAGGCTCAGCTCAAGCCGAAGGTGCACAAGGATAACCCAATACTCCTGGTGGTGAACAGATTTTGAGTTTGATTATTCTAGACCAGCAGATGGACTGAACTCTGGAGCCACCAATCTGCTATTTACTACTAAAGAGCTTGAGAACTCTGATGTACCAGGAGTATACAGGATACTCACGGCTGCATCTTTCAGAAAGCCTTGAAAATACAGTCAAGTCCTTCACCTGTACAAATCTCAATGTTGTGGCTGCTTCCCACACCTCCCAATCACTTAAGAAACACCTGCTATCAAAAACATTAACCACTGCAAGGACTTGATCTGAGGAGTCTTAGGAGAGTGAAACAACCTGCCTGGACCATAGATGGCCAAGTTAAGTGTGCCCCACAGAGGCACCTCATATAGAAAGAAGAAAAACTACCACAGTAAAGATAGCTTTGATGAACTTCAGACTTTTGTCCAATATCTACTTGTCAACAGTCCAATCCAAGATCACTACATCCAGCAAAGCTACCTTATATAAGCCAGGCAGTGATGGTGCACAGCTTAAATCCCAACACTAGGGAGGCAGAAGCAGGCAGATCTCTGCAAGTTCAAGATCAGCCTGTTCTACACAGCAAGTTCCAGGACAGCCAGGGCTACACAGAGCAATCCTGTCTCAAAACACCAAACAACCCAAAACCTGACATATAAAGTCTATGTCAAGACAAGCACAAACTAATGCAATTCATGACCATTGCACTACAGTAGATCAAGGAACACTATACATATGGGAAAAAGACTGTCTCAATCAAGAAAGCACAAGAAAGAATAAATTATATGAGAAGAAAAGATGAGCAAAGGAGAACTAGGAATCCATCATTCCTATCACAGTAAACCAGCAAGCACTAATACTAGTAGAAAAAAAGAAAAGAAGGAACAGAAATCCAATCAACCAGAAAAATAGCAAGTAAATCACTGGAATTAGTGAAAGAAAAAAAACTCTCAATATTTACTTTAAATGTAAATAGCTTCAATACACCAATAAATAAATACAGATTTGCTAATTGGATCTAAAAAACTAGATATAAGTATGTATTGTCTCCAAGACACATATATGACAAGTAAAGACACCTTCTAAGAGTCAAAGTTTGAAAAACAATATACCAAATAAACAGAAACCAAAAGCTAATTGATATAGCTATTCTGATACCGGGAAAAGTATATTCCAAACAAAGAAGTCAAAAAAGATAAAAAGGCCACTATATATTAATAAAAGGAACAAATCATCAACATTATAAAACATTGTAATTATATATCCACCAAACACTGAGTTATCCAATTTCAAAAAACAAACAAAACCATAAAGGGTCTTGACATAACATGAGTGATTTCAATATCTAACTTTCTCCACTACATGGACTATACAAAGTAAAAATCAGAAGATTTTTCAGAGTTAAACTATATACTATATCAAATAGACTTAGTTGATACAAAATACTCCAACCAACAAACACAGAACATGCATTCCTCAGGAGCCTACTGAACCTTTTTTTTTTTTTTTTTTTTTTTTTGAGACAGGGTTTCTCTGTGTAGCTTTGCGCCTTTCCTGGAACTCACTTGGTAGTCCAGGCTGGCCTTGAACTCACAGAGATCCACCTGCCTCTGCCTCCCGAGTGCTAAGATTAAAGGCGTGCACCACCACCGCCCGGCCCTACTGAACCTTTTAAAAATGGCCACAAATCAACTCTTTCAAAAAAAAATTATAACTGAAATGACTTTTTGTATCCTATCATAAAAATCCAATAAAACTAGAAAATTTAATAGCAAGAAACACTACATAAATACATGGAGACTGACCTCTACACTCTAGAAGAAACAGTGGAACACTAATGAAACTATGGGAAATGGTTAGGCCAAATGCATAAATCTAATAGATAGTAGGTAATATAATGTGTATTAAGACTTTAGTACAGTGAGGTCTTATTTGTATTTATTAAAGAGAAAAATGATTCAATCCCCAGCATCTCAAAACAAAATAAAATAAACAAAACTTTAAGAAAGCTCAGGTTTAACCAAGAAAATGAAAAGTAAAGACACAGAAGGATTTATCTATTGAAACTATAGGATAAAGGAAAGTATCAATGTTGTTACTACAGGTGAAATGAAATCAATTTACTCATCTATTTAACTAATATTTATTAGAGACATACAAATTTCAAACAAGACAGAGATAAGACATAATCCTAGCCTTAAAAACTTGTGATATAACACAAAGTATATACATGTGTGTATGTATGAGAAAACTTAAATATAATAAACTGACATTTGTGTGAAATTTTCCACAGATTGAAGAGGATAAAGGACTTCAGTATGGTACAAAGTTAATAAACTCACTGAGATTTCAAGTTGAAACTATACTTTACAAGGCTGTTGCAGAGTTAACAGAATAGGTTTTGAAATCATGCAAAATATAACTAGGTTTGAATTCTAGCTATTCTACTTTATTATGTAATCTTTAATAAATAACCTAACCATTACAAAAAAGAAGACAGTAAATATTGCACAAGTTAATAATTATTAAGCTAGATATAAATGCTCAGCAGAGTATCTGCCATATAAAAAGTTTAAAAAAGGAAATTTGGTATTTTAAGTATGAGTCATAGTATCTTGCAAACTACAAAATATCATAAAAATGTAAGACATTTTTCTATAACTTTAAAAAGCTTTTTAAAAACTCCTATATACAAGCATTTACTATGAAATAATATTTCCTTTTGTGTGTGTTTCCAGTATTTTTTATTAAATTTTATAATTTATTTTACATCATGACCACAGTTTCCCCTCCCTCCTCTCCTCATGTTCCCTTTCCACCCTTGCCTCCCCTCTGCCCTGACCCCCCAATCCATTCCTTCTCTGTTTTTGTTCCAAAAGGGTCAGGCTTCCCATGAGTGTCAACAAAGCATGGCATATCAAGTTGAGGTAGGACTAAGCTTCTCCCTTTGTATTAAGGCTGAGCAAGGCAACTCAGTATAAGGAATAGGTTCCCCAAAGCTAGCTCAAACACTAGGGACAGGCCCTGATCCTGCTAATAGGAGTCCCATATAAACAAACCAAGCTACACAACTGTCACATGTGTGTAGAGAAATCCACAGCCAAACACTGGACTAAGAGCTCCAAGAATCCTGTTGAAGAGAGGGTGGAAGGATTACACAAGCGATGGGGGTCAAGGTCATCACAAGGAAACCCACAGAAATAACTAACCTGAGCTCACAGGAGCTCACAGGCTCTGAAATGACAGCTAGGGAGCCTTCATGGGACTGACCTAGGCCCACTACATATAGCATTTCCTTTTTTAAGAATTATTTTTAATTATGTGTACTTATCCAAATTGGGTATGTTCACTACATTGCAGGTGCCCACAGAGACTAGAGGCACTGGATTTCCCTCTAGAGCTGCAGTTATAAGGAGCTGTGAGCTGTCTGGGAGTGGGTCTTGGATCCTCTGCAAGCAAGTGCACGCTCTTAACTTGAGAATCATCTCTTCAATCTTGAGATAATATTTCTTAAACAAATACAGCATATTTAAAAACATTTCTATTCTTGAAAGTACATATTTTTTTAATGGAATGTGTTAGATGCTCACAGGTAAGTAGAGAACAGCAGTATTTTCTTACTACTAATTACCCAAATTTGTCAAATTATTTTATAATATGGCATTTATAAAATACAATGTTGTACCAAAATCCTACAATTATCTTACATGTAATGTCACAAAACCTACTTTTTCTTCTCTTTCTATTTCAAGTTGCTTCTTAAGGGACACAAGTTCGTTTCTGATATTAGATAGTTCAGTCTCCTAAAGGAAAAAATGATGAAGTGTGTTAGTGCTTTTACATATTTCTAAAGAAAATGAAACTGTAATCTAGTGCTTCAAATAAATTCAGTTCTAGAAAAAATTAACTCAGAAAATGTCCTTTCAAAAATCATACATGTAATCAGGTGGTGGTGGCACACACTTTTAATCCCAGCACTCAGAAGGCAGAGGCAGGTGGATCTCTGTGAGTTCGAGGCCAGCCAGAGCTACACAGAGAAACCCTGTCTCAAAAAAAAAAATCATTGTAGTAGAATATTATTTTAAGGTGTGATATTTTTGTTTATGTTGTATTTGTTTAACTCTGTGAAGCTGTGTTGCTGTGCCTGTCTATAACACCTGATGGTCTAATAAAGAACTGGCCAATAGCAAGGCAGGAGAAAGGATAGGCAGGGCTGGCAGGCAGAGAGAATAAAGAGAGGGAGAAATCTGGGAAGAGGAGGAGGAAAAGGAGCAGCCAAAGAAAGAGAAGGACTCCAGGGGCCAGCTACCCAGCTATATAGCAAGCCATGGAGAAAGAATAAAGTTTACAAAAGTAAGAGAATGGAAAAAGCCCAGAGGCAAAAGGTAGACGCGATAAGTTAAGAAAAGCTGGCTAGAAACTAAGCCAAGCTAAGGCTGGGCATTCATAAGTAAGAATAAGCCTTTGCGTTTGATTTATTTGGGAGCTGGGTGGCGGGCCCCCCAAAAAAGAGCCAAAGAACAAACAACAACAAATCATTCATGTGAAGGCTGGTAATGGAACATAACTAGACTCAACATAAATAAGCTTCAAGTTTTCCATAGTTTTCTCTAAAGGACTAAAATAGCATACGTATACATACAACAAACGCACATACACACATATACTCATATTCTCTTATTCTACCTCACTCTCCTGTCCAAATATTAACTTTAAATTTAGTTTAACTGACTTTTTAACATTTCTGTTGTAAAGACACTTTATGCTATAATGTAAAATAAACTGGAAAAGCAATTTACTAGGAAATAGGTAAAATCCTTTTAGATCTAAGACTGTGATTCTACAGATCAAATACCATGGCTCTACTTAGTATTACTTTTTTTCCTAAATGCTGGTATTTTCAGAGTTGGCTTTTATTGTATTTATTCTGTCTTACCAAGGCAGCCTTCACCGATGACTGTTCTTGTTCTCTGCTTTTATAAAGTCCTAATTCTGAGTCTCTTTCTTCAACAATCTTATCATACTGGTGCTGTATTAAACAAAGAAAGCATTTTAACCATATTAAAATGGAGCCGAGGGGTGGTGGTGGCAGCGGCGCATGCCTTTAATCCGGGCACTCAGGAGGCAAAGCAGGCAGATCTCTGTGAGCTCGAGACCAGCCGGGTCTATAGAGCGAGATCCAGGACAGGCACCAAAACTACACAGAGAAACCCTGTCTCGAAAAACCAAAACAAAAAATGGAATAGATTATAATTTATAAGATTAGTATACTACACATTAAATATTTGAAAAAAGGGGCTAGAGAGATGGCTCAGAGGTTAAGAGCACTGATTGCTCTTCCAGAGGTCCTGAGTTCAATTCCCAGTAACCACATGGTGGCTCACATCTGTAATGAGATCTGGTGCCCTCTTCTGGCCTGCAGTCATACATGCTGTATACATAATAAATAAATAATCTTTTTTAAAAAATTTGAAAAAAACTATCATGATAAATTTGAGTGAATATGTATTTTCGTTTTTCATATATATATTCTAACAACCTAAACAGTGAAACATAAGACAAGTTTTAGACATAATCCAACACAAAAACAAGAAATAGTTATTTTAATTGGAAACATAAATTTCATAATTTAAGAAGTATAGCTGAGTTGGGTAAGCTCACCATGTCCATAAACCTACTACTCAGGAGGCTGAGGCTTGAATATCACAAGTTCAAGGCCAACCTGAGCTACAAAGTGAGAGTCTTGTTCAATATGAATATAACACCAAGATGTCTTAGAAAAGTGACTGATTTGAAATTTATGATTGGAAACACAATCTAAGCCTTGAAAATTTTTATCATAACCAAAAAAAAAGCTATTAAAGACTATTCAAGTCAGGTCAAAAGGATTTGCCTATCAGTTCGAAGAGGCACTCCCTGGACAAAGGAAAAACAACTTTTCAATATGGATTATAAGTGGCACTAGATTGAAACAGTATGAATTTAAATCTATTAGTTTATGTATATTATTTAAATCTGCATTAAAATTCTTACTGATAAAACTTCATAGTAATGTTAGATTCTGGTTCCAATTTTTAAAAATTAATAGGTAAGGACAAGCTGCTTCCTCTCCAAATC
This sequence comes from Peromyscus eremicus, assembly GCF_949786415.1. NCBI lineage: Eukaryota > Metazoa > Chordata > Mammalia > Rodentia > Cricetidae > Peromyscus > Peromyscus eremicus. Next base: position 76,237,499 of record NC_081421.1, read on the forward strand.
TGAAGGAAAATGAAGCTTACCTAAAAGAAGAATTAGTCAAACAATAGAAAAACAAAAGGTACTCACAACAAATATTAAGTCTGTCCCCAGGCTAGAAAGATAGATCAGCCATTAAAAGGTAGGCTCACAATCAAAAATGTAAGTCTTTCATCTATTATTTCCCTTGTTCAACATGGTAAATGTTAGATACATGTAGAGAATAAGTGAATTAGTGAGAAATATCCTGGGTATGTAGTTAATAAAAGATGGGAAGTGCTATGAGACTACAAGAAGAATATAGAAAGCCTGACTACTTCCATTTACTATAAATGATAAGATAGTTACTGGAGGAAGTGACACCTTAGCTCAGCTTTGAATGGTTAAGATCTGAACTTAGCAAGATGGTGGTGGCACAGAGCTTTAATCCCAGCACTTGGGAGGCAGAGCCAGCTGGATCTCTGTGAGTTCGAGCCCAGCCTGGTTTACAGAGCGAGATGCAGGACAGGCACCAAAACAACACGGAGAAACCCTGTCTCAAAAAAAAAAAACCAAAAACCAAACACCAAAAAAAAAAAAAGATCTGAACTTAGAGAAATAGGGGATCAATAATAGTCAAGCTATAATTAGTTACTGTTATATAGATAATAACTTCTTTGATAAACCAAAAGACTATCTTGAGCTCATCATTTTAATAGAAATATGCACTAAGAAATAACATTTTTATAGAAGAAAGTTTATTGGGGGCTTACAATTATAGATCATTAGAGTCTATTCCATCATAATGAGGAGCATGGCATCAGGCAGCTTGACACTAGATTAGTAGCTAAGAGCTTACATCCTTATTTGCAACTAGGAGACAAATAATAATTTTATCATATTAAGTTACCTTATGTTTTTCCATAAGTGCTACCATTTCAGCTATTTTATGTTGGCATCGTAAATCAATTTCTTTCTGTAACTTCACCGCTTCATCAACTGTTGCTTTGGCTTTCTCAACCTATCAAATTAAAAAAAAAAGTGTTTCTTTTTATTTATTGGTGCTGGACTTTATACCAATTAAAAAAAATTCAATCTTTCCTTTTAGAAGCACACATTCTACATACATAGAATATAAAACTCAAACAGCAGAAAATTCAAAACAAAGTAAGTTTAAAAAAATGTATCAAATTGAGAACATAGGGAAATGGGAGGGTCAAGCTGGAACAGGGGCAGAGTGGGAGGGTAGGGAGGGAGATACCATGATAGATGAGGACATCATGGGAATAGGAAGAGGCAGGGTGCTGGGGAGGCTCTCAGGAATCCACAAGGTTGACCCCACCTTGGTCTGCTAGCAATGGTCCAGAGGGTGCCTGGACCGGTTTAATCTGGTGACCAGCCTAGCAAATAACCTAGCTGTCATCATAGAGCCTTTGTCCAGTGACTGATGGAGGCAGATAGAGATCCATGGCCAGGCAACAGGCTGAGCTCCGGGAATCCAATGAGAGAGAGGAGAGATACTGCAGGCAAGGAACGTCAAGATCATGATGGGAGGATGTGCAGAGATGACCGGCCACACTAGTGGAACTGTGGACTGGTGGCTGTGGAGCCCCCATGGGTCTGTACTAGGCCCTCTGGATACAGAAGACAATTGTTTGGCTCGAACTGTTTAGGGGGCACCAAGGCAGGGGGATCAGGATCTGTCCCTGGTCTATGGGCAGGCTTCTGGAATCCGGTGCCTGTGGTGTGACACCTTGCACAGCCTTGGTGCAGTGGGAACGGGCTTGGACCTGCCTAGGCTCAGTGTGCTGGGCTCTGCTGACTCCCCATGGGAGACCTCGATTTGGGGGATGTGGGGTGGCTTGGGAAAGAGGGCTGGAGGGTGGGTGGAGGGGGATCTGTGGATAGTATGTGGAGTGAGTAGAAAATTTCTTAATAAAGAAAAGTGGAAAAAAAATTAATTAATTAAAAAATGTATCAATTGTTTGGTTTATTTTAGTGTATTTCAAAAAGTAAAATGACCGTATTATAAATACTCTACTAATTTTGTTGTTGTTGTTTTCAAGACAGGGTTTGTCTGTGTAGCTCTGGCTATCCTGGATCTCTATCTGTAGACCATACTTGCCTTGAATTCAGAGATCCACCTGTCTCTGCCTCCCAGAGTGCTGGAATTAAAGGCATGTACCACCAACGCCCAGCAAAGGTACTTATTTTTTAAAGCTAATCAACAAAATTTTTAGTACAGTAAGTTCATAACGTATTTAGGTTTTTCTACCTCTCCCAAAAGCTTTTCTTCAGCTATCTTTTTGACCTCAATTTCTTTCTGATAGTTGCCAGTCATTTCTTGAAATTTTTGTTTGGCACTTTCTAGTTCCAACTCTAATTTGTTGACCTGTAAGTAAAGAAAGTAACATTAGTCTTAATGAATTCCACAGACCACTAAAAAATATTACATACTAATTTATAGTTTTATAAACCCTGAAAGAATCATGGAAATTATGGCTGAACCATTTTCTTACATTTTTCATATACTGAGTGAGATGTGTTTCATCTTTCACAATCTATCTTGACTCATAAAATATGTATTTAGTCTTGCCAAGTAATATAATATCAACAGTCACATATTTTTGTTTCAAAACATTTTACTTAAAAATTACAAGTAATGCTCCATAAAAAAATATGTACAAGCTTCCACTGATATGTTCTATCAAATTCTATCAGCTTGAATTAAACTTTAAGTCCAACTTTGAGTAGCTTTCAGCCTTTCCTTCAAAGTGAAACATGTAAACATACTATATACATGAGCTTACAAATACTAAGGCACATGAGAAAAAAGGTTCACCATGTCCCATGAAGTGATAAGGAGTGGCTGCACAGAAGCAAGGCTGCTGGAAGCAAGGCTAATAGGAAAATTCACTGCAGCTATACCACCCAGAAAGGATCTCATAAGAAACAATAAATTAATAAGATTCTCAAATTAATTCCTTTTGCCATTTTTTCTCCTCTCTTCCTCAGAGATTCTAATTACATATTTTAAAATCACTTGGTGCTGGTTCTACAGGCCTGTAAAGTACTACTCTCTTTTCAAAAAATTTTTCTGTGATCCTTGAGATAGATGATTTCTACCTATACAGCTTTATTTTTGCTAATATTTTATTCATTTTAAACATATATTATCAGGACCATTTTTTGTTCCATAATATATTCCACTTTTCAGTTCAAAGTCCAACTTTTAGGTTATCTTAGGGGCATGTCTTAAATATTTTCATGCTACTAATGAATATCTGTATTGTCTTCCATTTGGGGCTATTGTAAATAATACAGCTATGAAAATTTCTGGTAATTTCTGCCTCAAGGAATTCAGGTACATAATTACAGAATGTATCTACTAGCTCTTTTCTATATAATTTTCAGAAGTTTATGATAATTCTTACTTGCCTTTATTAATGACAATATTTACATTCCTTGTTTCAAGTACTACTTCAAGATATTATAAAACATTTTCATCCAAGTATTCACTTAATATGTTGACAACTACTGCTCTCCACTAAATATTTAAAGAATATTTATCAAATACTTACTAAGTATCAATCATTGCCTAAACAGAAAGATGACAAAATTTGGTCCCGAAATCATAGGCTTACATTCTAGGGCTTTATATTCTACAAAGTTGATGGGTCTCAAACCCTTTTTACAACAAGATAACCACATTTTACAGTAACCTGCCTGCAAGATATACTGGTGCCAACAGTGGCACATATGTTACAGAAGTAACCAGCCAGTTACTGATTGGATTTAAGGCCTACTGCAGGAGCTAGAATCCACATCTGACTTGCTAAAGAAGCCAAGAACCTGAGACCTAGGCCTAGGGGAAAAACTAATACTATTATTCTGCTAAAGAAACAGCAATAAATGACTCCTAATGACTGACATTCTGCTCGATCAATGCCTTGCTCAGCCCTCATCAGAGAAGAAAGCTTCTTGCAATAGATGAAAACTAACACAGAGACCCACAACTGTGAATATGCAGGGGTTCTGTACCACTCAGTCTTAAATGAGATGTCTTCATCAAAGCCCTCCCCAACAAGCCTCAGGGATCTATGAGGAAGGGGAAGCAGAAAGATTATGCGTCAGAGGTGATGGATGAAGGAAACAGTGTCTTCCGGTCACAATAGGAATAATGAAAATATGAACTAACAAAGATTGTAGGAATAGACACACAAGGCCTACACAAATTGGTTAAAGCCAGAGAGGGTCCCAGCACTGAGAGGGAGAAGTGGACATAGGTTTCCACCCCTAACCAAGAAATTATCCTCAAATGATACTGACAAAGGAAAAAAATCATTTTTCTCCAATGGAGTCTCACTGGGTTTATTAATACACTCTAGGTCAGGTCCCATGTCCACAAATAGTTAGCCAATACAAAATTAATTCACTCATGTTTTTGTAAGCTTTTTATCACATTCTGCTTTCTTTGAGCATTTTTTTGTCTTATTGGTCTTTTGCTCATATATTTTGATTTCAGTTTTATATGGTTTGTGTGTGCTTCTTTTTCTGATTGTTTTTTTAATGAGAAAGAGAAAAAGAACATAAAGTTGGGTCAGTAGGGAAGTAGGTAAGATCTAGAAAGAATTGGAGGGGATAAACATGATCAAAATGTATTATGGGAAAAAAATTAAAGAAAATACATATAGATTCCATGCTTAATTTCTTTATAATATATGGGTAAAGAAACACACACACACACACACACACACACACACACACACACACACACACACAGCATGCACACATATATTAAGTTGTTCACAAGATTCTGACCCAGCTAAACCACAATGAACATTCTATCACACCTACAAGAATTAATCTCTTCAATCCAAAAATATAACAGTATCTGAAGGTAAGCATTAAATTATAATAATATAGTATTTCTAACCCGTGTATCCACTAGTACTTAACAAAAATAAAAATGACACATACCTTTATTTCATATGCATTCAGTTGTTTGTTTTCTGCTGAACTTTTTTTTTTCAAGGCCTTATTCTATGGAAAGTTAATTACAGTTAATACTAAGGTGATTAAGACTTAACATGACTTACACCTAAATCACTAGAAATGAAAGCATTGCTCTTTAATACTATAGTGTAAATATTGGGATAATTTTAAGAATATTTATGTTATTAAGAAAACCTACCTCCTGCTGAAGCTCTTCAATACACTTGCTTTTATTTTCAGCTTGTTTCCTTAAATTATTACACTGTAAAATTATTTTAAAAATTATATAATTTTATTCAATAGTCTGATCAAAATAAGCAATTTCAAACTAATAAAATATTGCATGATATAACATAAGGCTCACTTGTGATTTCAAAAATGATTCTGTTAATGTAAAAATACAAATATGATCTGTCTTCTTTATTACTCGTTATTCTCTCATTCTCATTTCTGAGATTCTAATGTTATTAAATTTGCAAGAGAAGTATTAATATGATATTCTACCTTCTGACAGAATTCCAATTCTTCCCACTGAAATACCAACTAAGCCAATTTTTAATATCTTACTTATTTCATCTGAGTATGTGCAGAACTGAATTAAAATGTATTAGTCCAAGGAACATCTTAAGTACCGTAAAAGCAACACAGATTTCTAAGAGGCCCTAAAAAATCAGATATATAAATTGTTCTAATTCCCATTAGAGTAAAAGAACTCTCAAGAAAAAAAGTTCAGTCTCCTTCATAAGCACCAAATATTGTTAAAATTTTTTCTTGTAATACTTACATAGCCACAGTTAGTTAATATTCTGCATATAAATGAATTTTATATAGCATTGCTTTTTCTGTTTACAAGTGATTTTTTTTGTTTGTTCCTTGAGGCAGCATTTCTCTGTGTAGCCCTAGCTGCCCTGGAACTTGCTCTGTAGACCAGGCTGGCCTCAAACTTACAGAGGTCCGCCTACCTCTGCCTCCCAAGTGCCAGGCACAAGTGATGTTTTTTTTTAATTAGTGTTTTCATAATTTGATAATACCTTATTTTCTAGTATCTTCATTTGCTTTTCTTTCTTTAAAACTTCACATTCAATGCTTCGAGCCTAAAAAAAAATATAATTTGAAATCATATTTAAAGTGCTATTAGAATTTCATTTTCTAATGCATTTTAGAAATGAAGTTATAGTTTTATATACTTATAAAAACACTTATCAGCTCATCTAGTTTATTCATTGTCCTTTTAAAAAAGAATATACCTTTATGTGATATGTTAATTGCCTTGATTTAATATTTCACAATATATATGCATAAATTTTATATATATATAAATATATAAATACTGGGGTTTTGAGACATTAGTTCTAGCTGTCCTGGAATTTGCTCTGTAAACCAGGCTAATCTCAAATTCACAGAGGTCCATCTGCCTCTGCCTCCTGAATGCTGGGATTAAAAGTGTGCACCACCACTGCCTGGCATAAATTATATTTTACATAAATCTTTATGTCATAAGTGTATCTAACAAAAGCATTTATATGAAGCTTGCAACAACTCAGTAAAATATAATGGATAGGTATTATTACTTCTATTTTAAGAGATGAGGAAACTGAAGCTAAGATAGGTAAAGTATGTACAAAATAACTAAACTAAGGTAGTAAACTGGAAAAAAAGGGAGTGTAATTCAACTATATATGTCAAGCAAACTATCTAAAAATATTTGTAATTTGAACTTCTTCTAGAAAATGTTTTAATGGTAAAGAGCAACCACAGAAAATAGAAATAAGCTAACATATTCATCATATATTTAATTTCATGCCTACTTACCAATATTTCCTTCTTGAAAAGATTTTTCCTATTACTTTTAAGTATGTGTACATGTGTGTGGGCCTGTGCACATAAATGCAGGTACCCATGGAGTTCAGAGGATGATGTCAGATCCCCTGAAGCTAGAGTTATAAGCAGCTGTGAGCTTCCCAATATGAGTGCTATAGAACTAGCATCCTCTGTAAGAGCATTACTTGTTCTTAAACGCTGAGCCATCTCTCCAGTCTGCTTCTCACTAATATTTTCTAGAATAGCAAAATAATTTATACTTTAAAATCTTTATGTTCATCTCTCTCCTCTCTCTCTCTTTCTCTCTCTTTCTCTCTCTCTCTCTCTCTCTCTCTGTGTGTGTGTGTGTGTGTGTGTGTGTGTGTGTGTGTGTGTGTGCGCGCGCACGCGCGCGTGGATCGCTCAATGAACTTGAAGCTTATCAATTTGATTAGGCTAGCTAACCAAATGAGCTTCAGAGAGCACCTGTCTCCACCTTCCCAGGGCTGATTTCACTTTGTGCCACTGTGCTCAGCTTTCATGTGGGTGTTAGTAATCTGAACTCAAGGCCTCATATTTGCATGGTAAGCACTTTACCAAGTGAACCATCTCCATTGCCCGGGTCCCCCATACTTAAATTGCAGTGAAGTAAAATAACACATAGAAATAACCTTGAATGTGTCTGCTCCATCATAAGCACTCAAAAAAATGTCAGCTTATCTTTAAACTATTTTAACAGTCTTTTATGACTTCTAAAAGGTAAATATAACAATTCTCAAGTCAAAACTCTTCACTATTCTTGAATTCCTAAATACATGTTACTGAGGTAAATATCTTATTTCTTACCTCTACCTCTCCACTCTTCTCTCTACCTGTCTTCATCTTTATCCAGTCTCCCTACTGTTACTAATTTAACCTCTATCTTTCAGCCACAATAAATTTTAATTGCTTAAATTTGTCAGTCTTTCATACTTCCAGGGGTTTCCCCAAATAAATTTTTTAATTTGGAATATTCTTCTTCTGCATGTTAAACCCTACCTTCTACTAATTTCTGTTAACTTAAGTCAACTGAATGTTTCTTCTAGAAAGCATGCCCAGTCTTACTAAGTTTTGATTAAATGCTATTCTGTGTGCTCAAGTAACAGAATCTATATAGAGGACCATACCAGTATTCTTCCTTTAAGGGACTCCTTTATTGTAAACTCCACAGTAATTCTGTTCAGATTATCTACTAGCCACAATGACCAGTTTAGAAATAAGGAAGTGTTTTTAAGACACTTTTTAGTAGCCTTCCAAATGATTCTATTGTCTTTCATCTCTCCTCAATCCATAAGTATTAAAACATTTTACTGCCCCAATGAAACTTTAGACCACTTTTGCTGACCAAAGTAAATGAAATATAAAATCAGCACGCAGAACAATACCCGGGACATAGTTGGTGTTAGATAATACTTGAATGATTGAAGGAGCCTTCATAACCAAGCATGATATTTCAACTTTAGCACAATTTTCTCCTACTCACTCTATATACAATATATACTGTGTAATCATGTGATCATATAATACTTTATACTCTCATAGTTTTGTGACCTTTTATCTTAGCTTGTTGAAATCATACTCAAGGTACAACACCATTTTTTTTATTTTACCTAGCATGAGACTTTAATTTAGCCTAGAAATATAAGTTAAAATTAAATGCTCAACATTTGACACTAGAGAGATGGCTTAGTAGTTAAGAGCCCTGGCTGCCCTTCCTGAGGACCTGGGTTCATTTCTTATCACCTACTGGCATCTCACAACCATCTGTAACTGCAGTTCCAGGGGATTTCTGGCCTCCATGGGCACCAAGTATGCACAAGATACACAAATATTCACACAGGCAAATACCCACACATAAAATAATAGAAAAAAACTTAAATGAATGTTTTTCTAATTTGTTTAGAATTATAGGACTATTTCTTACAAATATAGATCATAATCAAAACAACCCAACTTAGACCATATCATTTAAGGATTTTTTTTGTTTTGTTTTGTTTTGTTTTGTTTTTTTGTTTTTTCGAGACAGGGTTTCTCTGTGTAGCTTTGCGCCTTTCCTAGGACTCACTTGGTAGCCCAGGCTGGCCTCGAACTCACAGAGATCCGCCTGCTTCTGCCTTCCGAGTGCTGGGATTAAAGGCGCGCGCCACCACCGCCCAGCTCATTTAAGGATTTTATGTGTTTTGCTTGTATGTGTATGTACCACATCACATGTGTTCAGTGTCCACAGAATCCAGAAGATGGTATCATATCTCACACAATTGGAGTTTCAGACAGTTATGAGTCATGTGGGTGCTAAGAACTGAACCTAGTGGTCTTTGGCAAGAGTAGCAAGTGCTTTTAATGACTGAGTCAGTTAGTTCTCTAGCCTCCCTTAACCCATATTTTAAATGTTAATAGCTTAATACCTAGATCACCAGCTATTTATGTAATAGTGCAGGTCACTTTATTGTCTGTATTGCTTTTATGATTTAAATTTTTTAATCCAATCTGTTAAATATAACATACATTCTCTTCACTCTTGTCCAATTTACATTTAACTTCCTCTCCTTGCTGTATAAACTGTTTTCTTGCTGATTCCAATTCATCCCTAAAAGAAAATACAAGAATAGCATCATAATCCAAACCATATTTTCATCTCCAAAGATTTTTTTAATGATTGCTTATTAATTTATTAGTTTTGAGTTCTCATTTTGACTGGTAACTTTTCATGTATGGCTATTAATAGGCACATTTATATTCCCACATTTAAGTTACTGTACATATTTATCCTTAAATTATATTCATCCTTGTCATCATTTTCCTACTTCTAAAAAACCATAGGAATATTTCATTTTTATCTTTTCATCATTCTAACGCATATACAAAATGTTATATAAATAAATTAAAAACATAAGTACACAGGAAACAATTGTGTAGCTGCATCTGTTTGAGGGGCCCCTGGCAGTAAGATCAAGATCTATCCCAGGTGCATGAGCTGGCTTTCTGGAGCCCATTACCTATGGGGAGAGGCTTGGTCCTGCCTCAACTGAATGTACCAGGCTTTGCTGACTTCCCATGGGAGGCCTTACCCTTTTGCAGGAGGAGATGAGGGCAGGAAGCTAGGGGGGGAGCAGGAGGAAGAATGAGAGGAGGATCTGTGGTGGATATGTAAAATGAATAAAAAAATTTAAACAAAAAAGTACAATTTATTTTAATGTTATTTACATACACATATACCATTGTACATACTTAGAGAATCTCCAGAAACATACAGAACAGTGATGCTTTTGGTGAGGGAAACTAGACAGCAGAAAGTCAAAAAGCAAAAGAAAGATACTGTTCTTTCTCAATGTGCTTCTTTGTCCCTTGGAATTTTGTATTATATTCATGTATTACTTTTAAAAATACTTTCATTAAAATCTTGTATATTACAAATGAAAATACTGGTGACTGTATCAGCAGGCACTTGAAGACATTTTTTCTAATTATAGTTTTACTTTGTACCACTATTATACTGGCAATATAATAAGTGATTTGACCTTTCAAAAACTGAATCCAGGATATATAATTTTCCTTAAAATTTTTCATATGTATTATTTGTTTACTTATTGAGAGAAAGAAACAGAGAAATAGAATGTGTGTTTTCAATAATACATGTATGGAGGTCAGAGGGCAACTTCTAAAGCTCTGTTTTTTCCTTCTACATGTGAATTCCAGGAACTGGAAGCAAAACATCAGGCTTAGCAATGAGTACCTCTACCTCTGAGTTAACTCACCAGCTTTATTCTTTAAATGAGTACAATTTATAATCAGTATGCTCACTGTTCATAGATCATTTACACTTAGAGGTCCATAAACCCATACTATAAATAGATAATCAGACTATATTATTCAGATAATTTGAATGTTATTTTAAAAACAGCCTTTCTTAAGCTAAAGAAATAGCTCAGCAGATAAGGTGCTGCCCTTGCAAGCATAAGGACCTGAGTTTGATCCCCAGAAACTAAATAAAAGAGCAGGGATTATTGGGGCATGCTTGTAATCCCAGTGCTGGAAAGGAAGAAACAAGCAGAACCCTGAGGATTGTTTGTTGGCGACCTAATACTTGGGGAGGTCCAGACTAATGAGATACCATGTCTTTCTGTGAAGGGAGAGAAAGGGTATACATAGTACCTGAAGAACGACATCTGAAGCTGTTCTCTGGCCTCTACACACCCACATAGTATACATACATGTGAGCACACACAGAGGCTCTTGATGTAGGTGTGACAGCACACAGTTGTAATTCCAACACATGGGGAGTCTAAGACAGGAAGATCAGCTAAGTGCCATCCTGGGCTATACAGTTAAGATTCTGTCTCAAAAACTAAGAGGGTGAATTTAAACTTTTTTTAAATCATAGAAAAAAAGCAAACAGCTTCTCCTTAAAATTTGTTTTCATATTTTAATAAAAAATTACAGTAATTCAGTCATCGATATCTGTAAGTAACAGCTGCTTCTGAAGAAGAAAGTTGAGCAAAAAGGGGCAAAATCAATCATTATTGCAAAAGATGATTTTCTAAATCTGGAAAAGTTAACAGCTAATAATTTATTAAGCACTGATTATATCAAGCATTAGATTCAACACTACTCACAATACCTCACATATATGTTTGGAATCTCCAAACAATTCTATGAAGAGCTGTATTTGGTCTAAAGATTTCAAATAATTGCCGGGCAGTGGTGGCGCACAACTTCAATCCCAGCACTCAGGGAGGCAGAGGCAGGTGGATCTCTGTGAGTTCAAGGCCAGCCTGGTCTACAGAGTGAGTTCCAGGAAAGGCTCCAAAGCTACACAGAGAAACCCTGTCTCAAAAAACAAACAAACAAAAAAAAAGGTTTCAAATAATTTAATATGGAAGTTTTCAAAAGCACATTCTTTAATCGAACATAAGAAACCAATGCTGTGTATATCACTCTGTATAAATAAAATGCTGATTGGCCAGTAGCCAGGCAGGAAGTATAGGCAGGACAAGCAGAGAAGAGAATTGTGGGAAGTAGGAGGCTGAGGCAGAGAGACACTGCCAGCTGCTGCCATGACAAGTGAGATGTAAGGTACTGATAAGCCACGAGCCATGTGGCAACTTCTAGATTAATAGAAACGGGTTAATTTAAGATATAAGAACTAGATAACAAGAAACCTGCTGTGGCCAGTTTGTAATCAATATAAGTCTCTGTGTGTTTACTTGGTTGGGTCTGAGCGACTGTGGGACTGGTGGGTCCTGACCCTGGGCCAGGCAGGACCAGAAAACCTCTAGCTACAAACCAAAATTTCAAAGTAAATAAGAACACACATACAATATTTGGAAATTATCCAAGTTACCAATAAAAAGAAACTTAAAATATATGCACACATACATACACACACACACATACATACACACACACACACACACACACACACACAGACACACACACAGAGTTTAGAAAATAATAGTAAAACTGCATATCAAGTCAGGCATGGAGTTAATGCCTATATTCCCAGCAACCAGGAGGCAGAGACAAGGAGGATCACTACAAGTTCAAGTCTACTCTGGTTTACCTTTACCTAGGCCCTTCCCCTAGGACCTGTGAACTATCTAGCTATGGATCCTTGGACTTGGTAATGGTAATGGGTTCTATCCTGTGGAGAAATCCTTAAATCCAATCAAAATGTGGTTGGTTACTCCCATAACATTCATGTCACTATTATACCAGTGGGTGTATAATGCCATGCTAGTCGTTACTATAGCTCACAGAATTCACAGAAGTGTAAGACTGCTGATGCCTTTTATCCTCCTGTAGTGTGCATAGCACTTTCTAGCACTATAAAATCTAGCACTATGAAATCTAAAGCTTCCAGGTCTACCAGCTTGATTTCTCCATGTTCTATGACTCAAGTATGTGGTGTCCTCAGCAAATAGTGTCTTATCAAGTTCTGGAGAGTAACCAAAGGCAATGACAATAGTCTATAATGTTTTGGGGGTCTATGGAATCCCACTAGGCAACATCTTCAAAAAAAAGTACCCCATTCCTGGCAGTGGCTTTTTATTTGCTAGCCTGTAGTGTCTAGTAGGGCATTGTCCCCTTCACTATAGGGTAACTCTATTTAAACTCTTTTTTATATGTGTATGTATTTTAGAAAGCTTCTATAGTAAAAGGTTTCCACATGACTTTATTAAAGGTCTTTAGTGTTAGTTACCCTTCCTCTTACTCCCTCCTCTACCCTACCCTATCCTTATCCTACTTAACCCTTTCTGGCCCATTATTCCCCTTTCTCTCTTTTCTCACTTCATTCTATCTCCCTGCCCCAGGAAATCCCCCTAATCCATAGCCCCTTACTAGCTTCCTGACTACTATGGGTATTCAAAATGAAACACGAATATTTAAAGATTCAAAGCTACCAGCCACATATGGGAGAAAACATGTTCCAATTGTCTTTCTGGGTATGGTTTACCTCTCTCAGGATGATTGTTTCCAGCTCCATTCATTTACCTATGAATTTCATAGTTTCCTTTTCCTTAACAGATCAATTATATTCCATTGTGTAAATGTATCATATTTTCATTATCCATTCATCAGTTGATGGCACCCAGATTATGTTCTACTATTACTCTGTTAAACAGACTTATTAAACTGACTCCTACTGACTTATTGCTAGACCCACAGTTAAGTGTGGCTCTGAACCCCATTAGAAAAGCTTCTCTTTGTAGTAGATAGCAGTTAACACAGAGATCCCCATAACTCATCAATGTGGAGAATAAGAGGCTGCAGAGTGCTCAGTCCTAAATGAGACATCTGTATCACACACCTTCTCCCAAGACTCAACAATAATTGTGGAAGGAGTAGAAAGATAGTAAGAGCCAGAGATGGTGGATGACTACAGGGAAACAGTGTTTTCCAGACAAAACAAGGCAGTTGCATATATGAACTCAGAAAGGTTCTGATAGCATGCATAAGACCTACACAAGCTCAAGCCGAACAAAATTCCAGCATGGACAGGAGAGGTGAGCACAAAGTCTCATCCCTAGCTTAGGAGCTTTTGGCAACTGATAGCTGCTGTGAGGACAGCAAATTTTCTTTAAGGGTGTGACCCTTGGTAGATTGCCACATTCCAGGGTAGCTTTACATGAATACTTGGTCATCACAAATTGGACTGGATGGGTTTAAAGAAAAAGAAAACAGGACATGAAGTTCAGTAGGTAAGGAGATGGGGTGGATCTAGGAGTAGTTGAGGGAAGGAGGTGAATATGATAAAAATACACAAAAATTGCAAAGAACTAATAAAATAATATTTTTAAAAGGCCATGTCAAAAACAAAAAATAAAAATGCTATGTCATAAATTCATAGATGTGGTTGCAAGTGATCTGAAGGATTGAAATGTTTTTATGTTTTTTAAAAGAAATAGAAAAGCTAAACATCAGTATACAAATTTTGAAAGAACAATAAAAAAAGACTAGCATGTAAATTCAGGGAGGCGAAAGTATTTTAAGTATAAAAGCAATGGTATAAACACAAAGGGAAAAACATAGTTAATAGAAATTCTTAAAACTTCTATTAAAATAATTGCACAAATCAATGGAAAACAAATTATAGAAGTTCTATAAATAAAAAGGATAAAGGATTGCTACTTTAATGTTTAAGTCAACAGTAAATAATAAAGCCCTTAAAAGATTAAAGAGTATAGATACTTTCAGATAATTTTACAAAGAAAAATTCTAAGTCAAATTCAGAAAAAATCCAAAGCTTATGCAAAAGGTAGTAACTGCAAATCATTAAAAGTTATTTATTTTTTAAATTACTGATAAATTAGTGATGATATCAAGTAATAATAGAAACATTATGGATGCAAATCATGAAAAGTTATTTATGTTTTAAATTACTGATAAATTAGTGATGATACGAAGTAATAATAGAAACATTTTGGAACCAGAGCTTTCAAAATGATCTTGGTTATATTTCACAATTTAAAATTAATAAAAAACTACTAGAAACCAGTTGATTACCAAGTCATTATTTCTAAGATCTTATTAATAAATTCAAACTAAAAGGTATTCTCTCAAGTTTAAAATAAGGAAAAGATGTCTGTGCTCCTTGTTTACTTCAGTATTATTTATAATAGTAAAAACTGGAAAATGTAAATATCTAAAAATAAAAAGTTAATATTATTACATATACAAATAAATTATTGTGAAAAACATCCAGAAACATAATGCTTAAAACAGTTAAGTTTTTCATTTAAATAATATAAAATTATATGACTATGATTAATAATTAAATATATTCTTAAAAGAGTGAACATAAATATTCTAATATATATAATAATTGATACTCTTAAAAATAATTTTAAATTTTTTATTCTAAGTTTTCTAGATACAGTTAGCATAATTTATGATACTTTAATTTTCATATAATTTTACTGCTTAAATACTAAATATAAAATAATTTTGTTTTTAATTATTTAAGTATAAAATTATTATAATTTCATTTTTAGGCAGGATTTTAAAACACTAACCTATACATAATATTTCCACTTTATATAATACTCAACAATAGAAAAGAAATTCTAAATTCCTTGAGATAGAGACAGAGACAAACTCATTACTCTTGCCTTAATTGCATTTTTTTTTCTTCCAAATTTTCTATTTGCTTCAACATCCTTTCTTCTTCCTTTTTGCTATTCTAAGAAGATAATCAACAATGCTTATATTAATCATTTTGCTTCAACAAAAATGTAACTGAAATTAGTATTTAAAACCTTCATTATTTCATTACACAAAAAGCAAGAATATGAGTATGGTATTTATTTATTTTTATTTTGGTCAGCTTGACACAAGTTAGAGTATCTGGGAAGAAGGAACCTCACAAAACTGCCTCCATAAGACTGACCTGTAGGCAAGCAAGTCTGTTAGACATTTTCTTCACTGATGATTAATATGGGAGGCTCAGCCCACTGATGATGGTGCCACCCCTAGGCAGGTGGTCCAGGTTCTATAAAAAAGCAGGCTGTACAAGCCTGAAGGAGCAACCAGTAATCAGCTCTCCTCCATGATCTCTGCTTTATTAGTTTCTGCCTCAAGGTTCCTGCCTTGAGTTCCTGCCCTGACTTCTCTTCATGATGGACTATGCTTGAGATATGTAAGCCAACAAACCTCCTTCCCCTCCACCCCAAGCTGCTTTTTGTCACAGCAATAGAAAGCAAACTAATACAGCGAGCTACTTTATTTGTACAGTTCTGCTTTACAGATGTGTAGAACAATCCCAATAATATATAGTAGCTAATAAAATAAGTTTGATTTCCCAGTGGTAGCTGGAGGCTTGTATCCTTTATTCATAATGTTTCATTAATTCATTTTTCAAGGACAAAATTAATGTTGTTCTCTGACAACTTCTCTTCCATAAAGGCAGAAGTGAACTTGTGAACTCCAATAACACTTTATCCCATTGTCAATATATATGACATACTATTTTACTTAAGATATTTAAACACTATTTTTATATTAATTCATATATTCTTGAAGAAAAATGACAAGATTCATTATTATATCTTCCACAGAAATCTATGACTAAAGTGAATATTACTAAATACAAAACTGTTAATGCTTAAAATTAGATTAACTTCATAAATAGGTAGTCTCCATTTTCTATTGTCCATTATCACAACAAAGTATGCAGCTTTTTCTCCAAAAAATACCAGCTCTAAGATAATCCAACTTTTTAAGCTAAAACAGTACTCAGAGATCATCTATTTTAATGTCCCTTGATAACTTTGTCAACTCACAGCGATATCTTCTTGATGTTTCTTGAGTTCTAGGGTCATATCACTTGCTTCTTGTGCCAATTTTTTGTTATCAAGGGAAAGCTTGCCACAGCTTGCAGTTAATTCAGCATTCTTAAGTCTATTTTTAAAAAACACATCATACAGAAATAATTAAATATGAAATATGATGATATATAAGAATTAATTCAAAATAATCTTAGGGGAAAGAAAAGATATAAATAAGATAATACTGGCCATTAATTCTTGAAGCAAGGTTATGGTTCTACGCTACTTCATTATATTTCTTTGTTCAAATATATTTAAATTGTTTCCATATTAATATTTCACTAAGTCACACATATTTCTTTGTATATTCCCTACACACTCATTCTTTCACATTTTTTACAAAATATAAAGGGCACAATATTTTGTTCATATAACTGTTTTACTTCTAATAGTCTGTTTCAAACTTCTGAAATTTTTATTAGAATAGTCCTTGAAGAATGAACTATTTGTAATTAAAATGCAATTCTTTGCTAGGCAGCAGTGGCACACACCTTTAATCCTAGCACTTGCCAGGCAGATCTCTGAGTTCCAGGCCAGCCTGGTCTACAGAGCAAGATCCAGGACAAGCACCAAAACTACACAGAGAAACCTTGTCTCAAAAAACCAAAAAAAAAAAAATGCAGTTATTTTTACAAGTTCTCAAATTTTCCACACTGAAAGAGAAATTATTGATGCTATTGTCTGAAGCTGGTACCAATTCTAAATAAATGCTATGTAGTGTCTGGTACCACCAAATGATTTCAGGAGCATCTACTGCTTCCTCCTATTTAATATTATTGGAAATTCAGCAGAGAAAATAAAGGGGTTTTGCCTAAGTAATGACAGATTAAAGAGCAAATAAACCAAGGATAACATAAATACTAAAATATAAATAACCACTCAATTCTTAATAAAATGAATGTTACCTAGGTCTCCTGAAAAAAACACTGTTGAAAGAATATCAGAAGGAGGGAATGGAGCTACAAGAAATGACTAGGCTATAGGTTGGCCTAGGACTTATGATATAACCCAGGCTGGGCTCAAACTCAAAGCAATCCTCCTTCTTCAGCCTCCCAAGTGTTTGGATTCCAGGCATGAGGCATCACACAAATACTTTACTTACCATTTTTATCTATATCTATATTGAGAAGCAATCAAAATGGAAAAATAATTTTTACCACCAACAGGCACTTGAAAGAATCTATTGGTACCAATCTACACAGGGTAAAATCTCACTGTCTAACATCTATATCTCTATCAATCTAGAAAAGCTGTGGTTCCAATTCAATTATAAACCAAGCTGGCTTTGGAGATGGAAATGGATTTACTCCTTCTCTAAATCCAAGCATATTGCTAAAAGAAAAAGTTGAGAGATTCTTCAGTCCCATATCAGAAGAGCCCTCTGGTGTGGGCCAGAAGGAAACCAATAAAAAGGGACCATTGTCTTCAAGATTCTAAATCTCTCCATTCTTACCCTTGATTTCTCGGAATCCTTTCTTACATGTCATGTCATCTTTAAATCCAAACTTTCCATTTTGATAAAAATAAGTTTTTCCAATAGCAATCTCTGAAGTCTCCAGAAGGAAGATGGGGCCCTAACAACAACAACTCTACCCAATCCAGAATGATGCCATGGTAATCATCATCATACTACACTTCTTGCCAGAATTTCAGACAATCTTACCCATTACTCTGAGACTTCTGTGTAATCTATAGTTAGTCTAACTGAGATTTAACTATCTAAGCTTTCTTACAGTACCCAACAGAGATATCATCACCCCCTAAACAGCAGGAAGCAATTCTAAGAAAATGACACCCCTTCTCCCTAAGGTTTCATATTTCTCAGGGTTATGGATGATGGTTATAGGGTTGAGGGTGGAAGAAAATATTAAACTCAGTATTCTCCTTAACAAAAAAAAGTGTCTCAAAAAAAAGGGAAAAGAAGAAATGGAATGGATAACAAAAAAAAGTGTCTCAAAAAAAAGGGAAAAGAAGAAATGGAATGGATAGATATAAAATATTATGGTAGATTACTGTATATACTAGTAAACAAATTTAGTAAAATAGCAGTCTTAGATAATTTGCACTGAATTTGCACTGTTATGGATTCTTATATGTTGATACAAATGTAAACTATTTTTATATTCCTGTTTAAGATAATTTGTATATTGATACAAATACAAAACTATATTTGTTATAATGTACATATATTTCTACTCTTATTTGAAATATTTGTATATTGATACAAATGTAAATTTATATCTGTCATACTGTATGTATGTTCTACTTCTGTTTAGGATATTCTATATATTGATATATATTTAAGATTATTGTCATATTGCATATTGCAATATACATTCCTACCTCTGTTGTAAGTATCTTGTGTATTGTCACAATTTTAAAGTCATCGTCCTTTACCGTACATTTGCTTATAGACTGTTTACCTTGTTTACGTGAAGCCTTAGTCCTTAGGTTATTTAGGTAGATAAGATTTATAGATTTATAGTCACCTATCCTTGGCATCTCTATAGTTATGTTAGTTAGGTTATCCAGATTTACAGATACATAGGTCGGATGGACAGGTAATCTTCAAACACTTCATAGACCTAGAGAATACGGCATTTAAATAACTTAGAATTCTGTTGACGTGAGACACAATTGCTCCTGGCCGCACCAATTTGATCCTGAGAGAACATTGGGCTTCTAAGACATTTCCATTTGGAAGTTTGTCTTCTTGACACAAAATGGCCTATTGGGCAAAGAACTGCCCTTGCCTCAACTACTGACAATATGAGTGCTGTCCTTCTGGACAAGCAGGACACAAGAAAAAGTGACTTCTGAACTCTGCCAAGACAGGGTAAGATGGTCTTTCAGAATTCCTGCTTCTGAAAATGGTCTGTCAGATACTCTAGGCCTGTAGCCTATTTGAATACACCAACAATGCTGAGAAACATTAGGTGACTGTCCAGGCTGACAGCTGTCTCTGTCTACTTTCAAGATTCCCGAAAGTTGCTTACATCCATCTCCCATTGCTCAGGTACCATTATATTCCTTCTCAGGTCTTTGACGGGACTGAAGACTAACAGTTATAGTTACAACTTAGTGTGTGTATATATATGTATATATATATACACACACACACACACACATATATAATATCTTAGATAGAACATATTAAGTATTAGATTCAAGTTCTTTAGGATAGGACACCTTTTGGAATGATCTTTGTAACATGCCATTTACCTACGCTCTAGACTTCTCTGGATTTTAGTATGTGTTTCTTGCCTGATATTGTTCACATTGGTTGTAGTTCCATCTTATCTAGGTCATCATCCCTCATTATTCCTGGACAATATTCGATAACCATTCTTTTGTATAGAGTTTTGTATTAGGTTAGAACCTTCTTATTTAGACAAAAGGGGGAGATGTAGTGGGTAGCCATTCCAGCTTTGATCTGGAAGTTCCAACCCCCATTGAGGCTTCGGTAACTGTCACGCCTACAAGGCGGGGCCAAGAGAGGACCCTGAAGACCCGTGATCTGGATGCACTGGCTCTCTTGGTTGCTGGACCCTGGACGCTGGAGGTAGACCGAGCAGAGTTCGCCAGAGAACACTGCTGGACTGTGCCACACCTTTCCCAGACCCTGTAGCCTATCCCTTCACTTGTAAGTTACCCACAAAATAAACCTCCCTTTTAACTACGTGGAGTGGCCTTAATAATTTCACCAATATTTGTTTGTTTTTGTTTTGTTGTTATTGTTCTTTGGAATATTTATATTGTGTTATAAAATAAAAATCACTTTTGTGGTAAAACACCCTCAAAAAAAAAAGAGGCTATGCATTGTTTACATGCAAATACTCTACTGTTTGCATACAGGACTTGACTGTCTAAAGATCTGTGCATCTTCCAGGTTTCTGAAACCAAAGTTCATAAACACCAAGAGATAACTATATACTGATATGAAGTGATTTAACTTGGTTATTTATTCTTTTATATAAATGATACAAACTTTCTTTAGCAATTAAATAGGTAAATTATTTCTCTTCTGACACAAGATCTCACTACCAAGCCAGGTCCTTGAATTCATAATTTTCTTGCTTCAGCTTCGAGAGAGCTGAGATTACATTTGTGCACTACCATGCCTGGCCTTCACTCTTACTCTTTAGTTAGAAATGAAACTCAATTCCAAATCCATTGATATAAAGTAGCAAGCCATTTATTTTTATCATAAATCTTAAGAATTAAACTGTATATAGGTATGTGAAAAACATACTTCTCTTCTTCAAGCTCAGTTTTCAGTTCTTCAACCTGTTTTGAATAATGCTGATCACTTGTTTTAGTAACAGTTAACTGTACTTCCAAATCACGGACCTCTTTCTGCAAAATAAATGTATATATTTATAAAAATGTTCTACTAGATTTTTTTCAGATAAAAGATATAATTGTGCTAAACATGGTGGCACAATCCCAGAACTTAGAAGGTAGAAGCAGGCAGAACTTTGTAAGTTAAAAGTCAGCTTAGTTTACAAAGTGAGTTCCAGGAAAGCCAGAGCTACATAGTAAGACCCTACCTCAAAATAAATAAATAAATAAATAAATAAATAAATAAATAAATAAATAAATAAATAAATAAATAAATAAGAGAGATATGGTTGCTCTAACTAGTCAAGTAATATATTATTAGGCAGGATATCAATATTTTTGAGACAGAGTCTCATTCAGTGCAGGCTGGTCTCAAACTCTATATAAATGAGGTTGACCTTGAATCTTTTTTTGGGTGGGGGAGGTTTGAGACAGGGTTTTTCTGTGTATCCCTGGCCCTGGAACTCACTTTGTAGACCATGCTGGTCTTGAACTCAGAGAGATCCACCTGCCTCTGCCTCCAGAGTGCTGGGATTAAATGTGTGCACCACTGTTGCCCGAAGACCTTGAACTCTTGATTCTCCTACCTCTTCTGCCAAAATACTAGGGTTATAGATAGATACAAATACCATGTCCGCTAAATATTTTAAATTTAAGTAGATGTGATAATTATTTTAATTTTTTAATTAGCAATGACAAATCCAAGTAAATTCTATTGTGATATCCTAAAGCTGACAGAAAAATTATATTTACAGATAATTTTTAACCATTTTAATCTACTAAGAAATTAATTGCAATAACAATTTATATTAGTTTTGCTTATTGTTTAATTTGTCTGTTTGTTTGTTTTCCTGAGACAGACTCTCACCATATATCCCTGGCTATTCTGGAACTCTCTATTCAAACCAGGCTAGTCTCAAACTCACAGAGATCTGCCTGCCTCTGCCTATAGAATACTAGGAATAAGGAGTATGTCACTACACCTGACCTAAAATTTTATATTAGTAAGAGAAAATATATTAGTGAAGTCAGGAAGTGTCTTATAGACTAAGATGTTCTTACTATTATAAAAAGTTTCAATTCTTTTACAGGCCTACAAATATACTTTAAAGATAAGTTTAAATATAAGCATTATAAAGGGTATCATAAGAATCTAGCTTAATAAGGGCTAAAATTTAAGTATATCAAGAAATACTAAAGACATCAAGAAACAGAATTATTATAAACCATAACATGCATAAACTGGATTCTTAAATGTTGACCTTTCTCTCCCACATTACAATAAGAAGGTTCCCTATTTTAAACCACTCATCAGCATGTTAAATGTAACAGAACACACACTTTCAAAAAGAAATTTGTAAAGAAATTCTGCACAAAGCAAATACCTATACCATAATCAATTTTATAAATCTATACTCTCTTAACAAAACATTGGAAATAAACATATCCTTAACAAACCTCTCTGGTTTGCAAAAGGAGAATTAGTTCTTGTTCTTTCCCTTGTAATTCTTCAGCAAGCTTCTCAACTTGTTTCTTTTCATCTAAAAGTTTTTGGTCTTCTGCCTGTTTAAAAATAGATGTGATAATTATTTTAATTTTTTAATTAGCAATGACAAATCCAAGTAAATTCTATTGTGATATCCTAAAGCTGACAGAAAAATTATATTTACAGACAATTTTTAACCATTTTAATCTACTAAGTAATTAATTGCAATTACAATTTATATTAGTTGTAAAAAACTAAACGCATGACTGTCAAACTCCATACATGTTGAAAATAATTAAACTGCCCAACAGAAAGAACTACAGTGTATTTCCTTGGCTAAAATTGCTTAAAAAGAGAAAACCAAGACAGGTGTGGTGGCACACGCCTTTAATCTCAGCACTAGGGAGGTAGAAGCAGGTGGATCTCTGTGAGTTCGAGGCCAGCCAGGTCTACAGAGTGAGTTCTAGGACAGCCAGGACTGTTACACAGAGAAACCCTTTTTTTATTTAAAGGGATTTTTTTTTTCATTTTACATACCAACCACAGTTTCTCCTCCCTCCCCTCCTTCTGCTCAGTCCCCGCCTCCCCCCCAATGACTCCTCAGAGAGGGTAAGGCCTCCCATGGAATGTCAATAAAGACTGGCATATCAAGTTGAGGCAGAACCAAGCCCCTCCCCCCTGTATCGAGGCTGAGCAAGGAATCCTTCCATAGGGAATGGGCTCCAAAAAGACAGATTTCAGATAAATCCTGGTCCCACTGCCAGTGACCCACTTACTGCCCAAGCCACACAACTGTCACCCACATTCAGAAGGCCTAGTTCGGTCCCATGCAGGTTCCCCAGCTGTCAGTCCAGAGTCAGTGAACTCTAACTAGCTCCAGTCAGCTGTCGCTATGGGTTTCCCCATTATGATCTTGACCCCTTTGCTCATATAATCCCTCCTCTACCCAGTGCTTAGCTGTGGAGCTCTGCATCTGCTTCCATCAGTTACTGGATGTAGGTTCTATGATGACAATTAGGGTAGTCATCCATCTGATTACATAAGGCCAGTTCTCCACTATTGCTTGGAGTCTTAGCTGGGTTCATCCTTGTGGTTTCCTGGGAATTTCCCTAGCACCAGGTTTCTCCCTAATCCCACAATGGCTCCCTCCCTCTATCAAGATATTTTTTTCCTTGCTCATGTTCTCTTGCCAACTCTCCTTACCTCCTCCCCTCCCCCCATGCTCCCAATTTACTCAGGAGATCATATCTATTTCATCTTCCCCACGGGATCCATGCATGTCTCTTAGAGTCCTCCTTGTTACCCAGCTTCTCTGGGGTTGTGGGCTGTAGCCTGGCCAGAACCTAGAAATAACCTAGATGCCCCTCAACCGAAGAATGGATAAAGAAAATGTGATACATTTACACAATGGAGTATAAGTCAGTCTTTAATGAAATTTAGGGAGGCAAATGGATGGAACTAGAAAAAAAATTCTGAGTGAGGTAACCCAGATTCAAAAAGACAAACACGGTATGTACTCACTCATAAGTGGATATTAGATGTAAAGCAAAAATAAAAAATTTAATGGACAGAGACCTGGAACAAAAGGAATAAATTATTTTAAAACTGAAATTAAAACAGTGAGTTAGAAATCGCCTTAATGGGACAGGTTAAATGAGAAAGATAAGGATAACAAAAGTCAGGCTCTATTCTAAGGCGGGGATAATTGGAAGAGCACTGGAAATCTCAAAGGAGGCAACAGGATGACTGAAAAACACAAGAAAGCAGAAAGGCTAAGTGGCAAACAGAAATGTGCAGTGCACTGCTCTACCTGAGGCTCCAGTACCAAAAGAAGAAACAAAAGCTTCATCCAAAAGCTATATCAGATGACCCTAGAGAAAAGAAACTGCCAGTCTTTCACACAGAGCAAGTCCACAATGCTTGCTAAGACATGGATCCAGTTTTAAATCTGGTAAGACAACGGCTAATGGAGAAGAGGTCCACTTTGTCATTCCTCCTATCTCAGATGGCTGTCCCTGGTGCCACCTTGAGAATTAGATTATTGGTTGAGACAGAGCTACTTTAGGGGTCTGAAAACAAGGCATAATCACAATTCCAAAAACCAGGCAATAGCCTGCCCAAAGCTCTTAGGTGTGAGACAACAATCAAGAAGGAGAAAAGCATTTTTAGAAATTCACACATTTTAAGAAGTTCAGGAGAGCTAGGAGGTGGGGGAGTTCAAGCAATGAAGAGTTCAGTGGTCTGTAGCCAAACCTTCAATGGTAAAAAAGAAAAAAAAGAAAAAAAAAATGGATCCCATTACTTGAGGATAGCTGTGGAGATTGATGGCTTGAGTCTGAAGTTAGTGGATGGCTGAACTTTTGAGGCCACCTAGCTACTAAGTAGTTCACTGTTAGAACTAAGAACTCTGAAGCTTGGTTGAGGTAATCTGGCTTACCTTTTGGATGATGATATTCTTTTAACTAACCTTGCAATTTCCACAGCCACCTCTCTCCTACATAGTATTTGATAATGTGTAGGACTGAAAGTACTGAGACTGTACAGATCTATACTATAGTACAGATCTCAATACAGTCAGGAGATACCCCATTTATTAGACAGTAGTAACTGCAGTGTGTACAAACTGTCAAGAGCCTCCAGAAAATTTAGAAACTACCCTACCCACAGATGCAAAGCTAAGTCTGGCCAGCAGAAATTCTTTTTTTTTTTTTTTTTTTTTTTGGTTTTTTGAGAGAGGGTTTCTCTGTGTAGCTTTGCGCCTTTTCCTGGATCTCGCTCTGTAGACCAGGCTGGCCTCGAACTCACAAAGATCCACCTGCCTCTGCCTCCCGAGTGCTGGGATTAAAGGCGTGCACCACCACCGCCCGGCCAGCAGAAATTCTTAATACATAAAGAGGAAAACTCATAAAATGAAGGCAATTCTACTATACATCTGACCCTAATCAGGGTCCAGGATCAGCACTAACCTAAACATTAGAAAAGACAAAGACACCTGGCGTTGGTGGTGCACGCCTTTAATCCCAGCACTCGGGAGGCAGAGCCAGGCGGATCTCTGTGAGTTCAAGGCTAGCCTGGGCTACCAAGTGAGTTCCAGGAGAGGCGCAAAACTACACAGAGAAACCCTGTCTCGAAAAACCAAAAAAAGAAAAAAAAAGACAAAGACTCCAACATCAAGTAACAAACTATTCTGCCTAGAAGACTCCAACATTAGAAGACTGGGAGTAAATCCAACTGAATATTTTGTCTTAATTTTTAGTTTTTATTTTTATTTTATTTTTGAGTTAAAGATATTTTTGCAATTTATCTCTATCAAACAGACCTTAGGTGTTTTGTTTGGGTTTTTATGTGTGTTTATTGTTTTGTCTACTATGTTTCTTTCTTTCTTCCTATTATACTGTAAGTATTTTGAAAGTGTAAGATATGCTTTTAAAAACTTTTGTTTTGCCAGGTGGTGGTGGTGTACACCTTTAATCCCAGCACTCAGGAGGCAGAGGCAGGTAGATCATCTCTACTCGCTCAAGGCCACCCTTGTCTGCAAAGTGAGTTCTAAAATAGTCTGGGCTGTTACATAGTGAAACCCTGTCTCAACAATAACAACAACAAAAAAAACTTTTTATTCCTCTTACATTCATCAACTTTTTACCACACATTTTCTTTATTGTGCAATTAGATTTCAATACTTCTTTTCTCTGTCACTTCCTAACATTTCTCATTTCTTTTTCTGTTCTTTTATTTAATTCTGCTCCTTTTTCACCCTTCCTTTGTTCCCTTCCTTTATTTCATGTATTTATTATTTTTATTGCTACCCTAATTATATTTAACTTTATAGCTAACTCTACATTACTTTTGTTATTTTATATTCTATGGCCATTTTATATTCTAGTGGAACTGAATAGGCTTTAATAAATATTAAGTGAATTTCCTTAATATAGTTTGGTATGGTATTACAACTGTTACAGCAGTTTGTTTTCCCCATTCTCCAAGCAGTACTGAGTCCTCAAAAGAAGACTGCTCACTAAGAAGATCCCCAAATAAAGTCGTAAGAAATATCCATATCAACAAATGTACAAATCATAATACACAAACATAATCATGAAAAATCAAGCAATATGACAGTTACAAGAGATCATAACTATTTTGTTACTAAATCCAAATAGCTGAAACTGAATTGGCTTGTATGATGGTTCAGTAGGTAACGGCATTTGCCATTAAGCCTGATGACTTGAGTTGGATCCTTGGAACCCACATGGTGGAAGGAAAGAATCTACTCCCATAAGCTGTCCTCTGATTTCCACACATATGTCATCAAACACAGACATACATACACACATTATCAACCAACCAATCAATCAATTTTAAAGTGGTTAAAATGCAAAAAAAAATTCTAAAGTCTACTTGTAAAAGTAACCAGTGATTTCAAAGAGGACACAGCAGTATGGAAACAGTATAGAATAGTTTAGTACCTACATGGAGGCTCACAAATATCTGTAACTCCAGTTCCAGGGAATCAGATGCCTTCTCCAGGCCTCTGAAAGCACTAAGTATGCATGTAGTACACATACATTCATGCAAATATTCACACATAAACATAAAAATAAGTATTTTTTTAATTGAAGGAGAAATAAAATTTATCATGATAAAAACAAATTCAAGTTATTTATTACCACTAAGCCGTCTCTACAGAGGATACTGGAAGGAATATTTCAGACTGAAAAGAAGGATGAACACACTCACAGAGGATCAATAAATCATGAATGGGGAGTGGGGAATGGGAAAATGAGGGAATGACATAAGGCTTATTAAGCAAAATGAACAGTACATGAAAAGCTATATGGAAGTCTATCATCTTCCAACTCAAGAAATCAATTTTAATTAGATAGGATAGAAAAATATAGGTGACATAAATGGAGATCAGGGGAATTCTCAGGATTAAAGGCTTAAGTGGGAATAGGGACTATTCCCTAGGGAAATAGGGAAATAGACTAGGGAAAGGAGAAGTTAGGGGGTACATTAGCCAAAACTAAAGATGTATGAAGTCTTACAAAAATCTACTGGTCTGTACACTAATTTGTTTGTTTGTTTGTTTGTTTGATTGATTTTCAAGACAGGGTTTCTCTGAGTAGTTTTGGTGCCTGTCCTAGATCTCGCTCTGTAGACCAGGCTGGTCTCAAACTTACAGAGATCCACCTGCCTCTGCCTCCCAAGTGCTGGGATTAAAGGCATGCGCCACCACTGCCCAGCCATGTATGCTGATTTTTAAATACAATATATATAAAATACAAGAGTTTGAACAGAAGTATCCTTCATAGTTGAACAATAATACTCCAAATTTGGGTTACTAAATGAAAATCTTAGCGCCAGGCATGGGCTACCTCCTTAGGAGTTACTGACCAGGGAGGCTCTGAAGTGCCCGAAACAATACAGTCTACTGTCATTTCTCTTAACTGTTCAACATAATCAGATGGTAAGACCCTATTACTGAAGATAACATTCACTTGAGATGCAGAACACAGAAAAATCAAACATAACTTACCAGGAAATTCTCTTCCTGATGACTAATTTTTATAGTGCCAGAATGTTATACTGGGTGAAAGAGAGACTAATGATCTCTCCCAGTGCTGAATCCTGTATACAAAAATACTGACCTCCCTACCAAGATGTGTCTTACAGGTGTAATAGTGTGGAACAACTGTTATGGGGATAACCAACCACTTTCTGATTGGGTGTGAGGCCTGCTCCAAGGAAGGATTTCATGCCTGGTATTGTAAACCTGGTCAAAAGCCCATGACTAAGGATATCATAGGCCCACGTAGAGAACTTACTATTGTTTTGCTATCAAAACGCCTTCTACATATTTCTGTTTATACCCCTTTTTGTTGAAAAGACATGGACTAGACAATTGGATTAAAAATTAATTTCCAACTGTTTGTTCTCTGCAAAGCATACTTAACTGGAAAAGGTAAATGTGAAAAAAAAAAAAACTAAGTTGACATATTAAGCAAGTAGAAACTGAAAACAAGCCAGAGAAGCTACTACTAGTATTTGAAAAAGCAGACTTCAAGCGAAAACAAGCCAGAAGAGATGAACTAAATCACTACAAATTAATTAAGGTGACAATCCAACAAGAAGATATAATGACTGGAAATAAATATGCATCAAACATTGGTATGTCCAATTTCATAAAACAAAATCTACTGGACACAAATGGACAGACAGGCCAAGATTAAGCAATAATATGTGACTATAATACCCAATTCCATGAGTAAATATATCATCCAAACCAGAAAAAGAAATAAAACTTCATAATTAATTGCACTATAGATCAAATGTTAATATACATTTACAGAATATCCCACCCAATGGCTACTGAATATATATTCTTCTAAGAAATCCACAGAATCGTCTCTAAATCATTTTGTAAATCCAATATTACCCTACTACCAAGACTAGATAAGGATACAACAAAAAAGGATACTATAGACCAAAATATTTAATAAGTATAGGTTTACAACTCAATAAAATACTAGCAAATCCAATTCATACCACATTAAGGAGATCATGCACTATGACTGAACTGGTTTCATTCCAGGAATGCAAGAATGATTCAACATATGTAAATTAATAAATAAATGTAATATAGCACATAAAAAGAATAAATGATATAAATCACATGATCATTCCAATAGACACAGAAAAAGCCTTTGATAAAATTAAACATCCATTCATGATAACATCCCTGAATAAATTAGGTAGAGAAGGATAATACCTCAGTGTAGCAAAGCTATATTTGACAAACCCATAGCCAATATCACACTAAAAAAAGAAAAATTGAAAACAATTTCAGGACAAGTGTGTCTACTATTCCCTGGATCTTTATGGTATAGCAAAATATGCATATGTTCTTATTTTAAGTGTGCTATCAACATGTTTAAATAATATAAACATCCTTGCCAAGATAGTTAAAACCTATAAAAATAGATACAGACATGATTGAAGCTTTAGTTAAAAGCAAATGTAAAATTTTTATATTTTAGCTGAAAAATTAGCATAAAATATTTATAGTTTGAAAACATAGGCCAGTAATATCAAAGTTATTTTAAAGTAATTGCTGGATATTAATAGGAAAGAATATATATTTACCAATATTTTTTTCAATTCTTCAAGTTCCACTTCTTTGTTGTTTTTAAATTTAGTCATCTCATCTAAAATAAACAATATGTATTAATAGCTGGATTAAAAGGTAGGAAAGAGAAGAAATAAGAATAATGCCATTTGAAAATAAGAATCTACCCATATCTGGCACCATTATCGGGCCAAGAACCGAAGACTAGACAGGATATAAGGCCTAGGGAGAAACTACT
Source organism: Peromyscus eremicus (assembly GCF_949786415.1). Taxonomy (NCBI): domain Eukaryota; kingdom Metazoa; phylum Chordata; class Mammalia; order Rodentia; family Cricetidae; genus Peromyscus; species Peromyscus eremicus. The sequence goes on from NC_081421.1 coordinate 76,267,300, forward strand.
ACTATTATGCTGCTAAATGAGTACACATACCCCTAAAAAGAGACAGATTAACATACAAAGGAAGCTTACAGGGAGTCTAAAACAACTATGCAAAAATAAAAATGGATCAATACTAACAGTTGTCTTTCTGGGTTAATTCATAGCAAATGAATCCAAAGTTCATGACGCAAAATAAGCAACATATCTACATAAAATAATTTGGAATGGCGTCAGTGTGTATCTTTACTTCTACCTGAATCTGTTTGGCTTCTCTTCAAATTTAAAAGAACTGATCATCTCTCAAGCTAGTTCTGATCATTGTTCTTTGAATTTCAATATCCCCACTTCTGTGACTTTATCTGCTCTAAAACATACCAACTCTGTGCAGAGAAATCCTTATTTTCTCCTATCCCACCAAGAACCACATATGAATATAAAAACAAAGATATCTGATTAACCTCTCTATTCCTTCAAGCTAGTAATTTTTCATGTTATCTTTCAAATCCCTGCTTGTTAACTACATATTTCTTTAACTTCTGTCTCCACGATGTTAATAAAATTATGATCTTGAAAACCAACAATAAGCACTTTGTAACACCATTCTCAGTCTTATTCATTATGTAGCTGGGTCATATTCGATACTATGAAACACTCTCTACTTTTTCCCTCCTTCAGTTACCAAGAACTTGTATTATTCATATTTCCTCTCTAATTCCTATTCCTATTTTGTTGCTTTCACATCCTTGCTACCAGGAAAAATAGTGCTTTACAGTGCTTATCTTTACTTCTGTGAATTCAATATTAATTTAAAAAATCTTTTCAGTACAACCTTCCCACTTTTTTCTTTTTTACATTTTTAACTTCCTATAGTCTCTTAATTTCCAGCTGTCACCTAAATTGTATCTGACATATTATTTTTGTTCACTGTTAAAGAGTTTTAATTATTGGAAATATAATAGAACTCAGACTTCTTTTGCTTAGAAAAAACACTTATAATAGCTTCCTCCAATCAACAAAACATGAAATGTCAATACAGAAGCTACAGAAGAAACTTGTCACATACAAACCTTATTTAATTAGAAAGTTTCATTTTAGATAAAATATATTTTTTTTAACTTGAGGACTAGTTGAATGATCTGAACATGAACACTCTTACCTCAATTCCATACAATTAGAAAAAAAAGAGAAAAGAAGAAATAGAAAAATTATATACACACATATATAATCAAGATTACCAAAATAAAATGAACTAAAGAAAAAAGAAAAATACAGAATATCTGCAAAGATTTTTGACTTTGAAAACTGTATTATTAACTCAAGAATAAAATGTTTGTTTGGTCCTTATGTAATTTTTAATTTGCACTCCCATACAAATTTTTTCATACAGTATTTTCATTAATCTATCATCCTCTACAACTATCCAAAGCCTCTCTATACTTTAAAATCTATTTTCTTTTTCTTTAAAAATCTTTTTTTTATTTTACATACCAACTAGTGTTCCCTCTCCCTCCTCTTCTCTTCCCACCACCCCTTCCCTTCTCCTACCACCTCCCCTCCCCATTTTACCCCCATCCCCTCCTCATGGGTAGTCAACACAGGCTGGCATACCAAGTTGGGCAAAACCAATCCCCTCCCCCACTGCATCACGGCTGAGTAAGGCATTGCACCATAGGGAATGGGCTCCAAAAAGCCAGTTCATGTACCTGGGGTACGTCCTGGTCCCATTGCCAGGGGACCCACAAACACAGCAAGCCACACAACTGTCACAACATTCAGAGGACCTAGTGCAGGGCACATGCAGGCTCCCCAGCTGTCAGTCCAGAGTCCATGAGCTCCTAATAGCTTGGGTCAGCTATCTCTGTGATTTTTCCTATCATGATCCTGACCCCCCCCCCTTGCTCCTATAATTCCTCCTCCCTCTCTTCAACTGAACTCCAGGATCTTGGCCACATGCTTGGCTGTGGGTCTCTGCATCTGCTTCCATCAGTCACTGGATGGAGGTTCTATGATGACAATTAGGGTAGACACCAACCTGAGTACAGGGGAAGTCTAGTTCAAGCACTCTCTCTACCATTGCTATGAGTCTTAGCTGGGGATAAAATCTATTCCTAACATCTAACTCTTCCTTAATGTTTTTCCTAACTCTTTTGCTTCTTTTTGGTATCAACATTAACATTCAATAAAAAAACCTGAGCATAAGGGGTTGGGGATTTAGCTCAGTGGTAGAGTGCTTGCCTAGCAAGCGCAAGGCCCTGGATTCGATCCTCAGTTCCGGGGGGGGGGGGGGGGACCTGAGCATTTACCTCAAATATGTTAAAAAATATAAAAGAATTTATATTTTATACAAAGCTTTAATATAAATATGTATTGTTATTCACCATAAATAGAAAAACAAAAATAGAAATTCTCATATTTTATTTCTTACTCTAACATAATTTTTGCTTACCCCCTCATTCTGGATACTATTACCCTAATGGTTTTATGTGTTTAAACTTTCTCTCATAGTAATTAAAGATTTCTCAAGAACATGGTTTGACTTTTCATGTTCTCACAAAACACACGGTACTGTTTCACAGTTCTCAAATTCCTTATCCAAACTTCTCATAATACCAAACTTCTCTGGTATGGGAAAATACTGAAATTACAATGTGATATATAGTAGCCATTTAATGGTAAACTGAACTGTTATAAATACACATTAAAGACAGTTTAAGTACTAAAATTATTCCTTAATCTACAACATTCAACAATTCTAAAGCAAGCAGGTAAGTATGATAATTTAAAAATAACTATGTTCTGAAAGAATTTTTGAATTAGGTAAGTGTCAGGGACAAAGACAGAATCTCTAATTAGTGGAAAAATACAGACCATGGAGGGTGGAGGGGAGGGCCTTTCCACCTTGGCGCCTGCCGCCTCCTTCATTCATGAGGAGAGAGTCACAGGGGCCAGCAGGGGGAGGGGGGGAGCTGGGGGAGCCAGCAGCCTTCTGATTCTCATGATGTGAGGTATGAGAACATTCAGCATTAACACCATTGCTGATCATCACAGAAAGACTAAATCCTGTTAATGGTGCCATAAAAGAGATACACTCTGCTCCCAGATGGTTGCCGGAACGCCTGGTTAGAGCTATAAATATACCTGCTCTGCCCAGGAGAGACAGCCCCTCTCCTGAGGAAACTTCTGTTTCAAATGCTGTCCCTCCAGCAAGCCATCCAGTCTGTTGTCCTCACCCACAGCAACCCCCATGAGCCCTTTAGCTCTGTTATCACTCTGCTCAGAGTTCCTGTGGGGGGACAGTGGGAACTTTACAGCAAACTGTGTTTGAGACCTTTCACACAGTATACAAGTCCCATAGTCAATCACGTTCTGGGCTGAGCAGGGACACTGCTTGTCACAAATCCAGTCTGACAGCAGGGGTCATGTTTCCAAGGGCAGTGCTGAATTTTTATCCAAGGTGTCAGAAAGGCTTGTCGGACTTGCTGGCCTTGGGGTCACAGGCAGTCATAGCCATGTTGGGCCAGCTTGACACAGCCTGTGGCTGGCAGGTAGCACAGCAAACAGGGTAGCACCAGAGAGAGGGCACCCATGAAGGACCAGCGGGTACAGCAGTTGGAGCGGGAGTAGGAGCAGGGATGGTCAGTGCAGGAGCCCTCATCATCCCCATGGTGCAATGGTAGAAGATGCCTTGTACTAGGCACATGCATGTGCCATAGACCCAAATCTTCCTTGCTCAGTTGATTCTAACCTTCTGCTTATAATGATACTCTTTTAAAAAAATTCTGTAACACTGATGGCAGAGGAAGCCCACCGATCCCATCATACGTAGTGCACCTGCAGATCACTAGGTCAGGTCGCTGTGTTGCCACTCAGGGCACTTAGGTCCCTTCCACCTAGACTAACCTATTATTCCTCAGATCAATTCCTAGATCTCTAGGAAGAGAAGCCACACTGAGATGACTGCCTTGATGGGAGCCTGTTACTGCTTAATCACCTTAGCAGTCCTTCTGGGGGTTGGAGCAATGGGAACAGGCACAGGAATTGCCTCTCTGGTCCTGTCCAACCAACATTACTCTGAACTTCGACTGTCTATAGACGAGGATATTGCTCAATTTGAACAGGGAATTTCTGCCCTCGAGTCATCCCTTTCCTCCCTAGCCGAGGTAGTTTTACAGAACAGGAGAGGCCTGGATCTCCTCTTTCTGCAACAGAGTGGCCTTTGTACTGGGCTCAAAGAGGAATGTTGCTTCTTTACAGACCACACCAGGGTAGTCAGGGACAGTATGGTAGGTTAGAAAAGGACTAGAAAAAGAGAAAAAGAAAAAGAGAACAAGAGCTTGGGTGGTTCCAGAATTGGTTTTCCAACTCCCCTTGGCTAACGACCCTTTTTCCCTCCCTCCTAGGACCTGTTGTAGGCCTGCTCCTGGTCCTTGCCTTTGGGCCATGGGCACTTTCCTGGCTCACTCAGTTCATCGGAAGCCAAATAACAGACCTGCCAGCCAGGCAGATTCAGGTTCATTACCACTGCTTTGATATGCAGGACTCCAGGGTTGAAATTTCCCCTGAGGAGAGATGCCCCACACAGACCCCTTCACTGGGGGGAGGCTGCACCTGTGTGTGGGAAAAAGGCTCACTCAAGGCATGACTGGAGTGCAGCTGGGACTACACAGGCTGGGGACCATGGTACCCCAAAATCCCGAGAGCCTGGATTATATGACCTGTTGCATAGCGGTTGTGCAGTAGCAGTCTTGCGCTTACCCATTTCTGCTCCCTCAAAAAACTGCATGGTCCATTGATTACCGTACTATGGGGACGCCTGTGGTGCTTGAGTCTGGAAAGACATTCCCTCTCGGACCTTTTTTCACAACCTTTAGAGGGATAGGGCCTCTGTAATCCTCCATGCAAAGCCTCTTTCAGAGCCCTCCTTTTAGACCATTCGAACCTGGTTTATGTTGGCCCTTAGATTTATTACTAAGAAGGGGGAGATGTCAGGGACAAGGACAGAATCTCTAATTAGTAGAAAAATACAGACCCCTGATAAGATAGGGAACTAGATCATCTTACAGTCAGGTTGCCTAGCAACAGGACATTGAGTCAGAGCCCTTGACCCTTTCACCCTGTGGACATCCTACACAAACATCCTGTTAGCTTGCCCCACCCTATGCAAATGACAGCTTCTTGCTCCCCCCCACCCTGCAGGAGAAAAATAAAGTTGCACCTTGATCAGAATCTTGACTTGGTATATTTCCTTTGTGTCTCCTGTCCCTACATTCCGTCCTTAGGGTGGTCCAGTACCCGTTAAAGCCCTGCTGGCCAGGGCAGATAAGAAATTTGTCTTTAACCACTATATTTGAGTTTTGGTTGGTTGGTCGGTTGGTTGGTTGGTTGGTTGGTTTTTTGAGACAGGGTCTCTCTACATAGCCCTGGCTGTCCTGAAACTCACTATGTAGATCAGGCTGGTTTTGAACTCACAGAGATCCACCTACCTCTGCCTCTCAAGTGCTGGGAAAAAAGGTATGTTCCACCATGCCTGGCTGTTTTTATAATTATGTTCTGAAGTAAAATTATGAATAAAATTATTTGGACATTACAATGTTGGATAGTCAAGCATTAATCTACAATGGAAAAATTAAGCATTACAAAAAAGGCATAAATATGGTTCAAAAATTCAACCAAACCTGATAGGATAGGATAGGACAGACATTTTCTTCCATGGTATAAACACTGATAAGGTACTCATGATCCAGTCACCTACACTCCTATGAACCCTGTAATGAAACTCACTGAGTCACACACACACATACACACACACACACACACACACACACACACACACACACACACACCATGAAACTAGAAACAGGGCTAGTTGGGAAGAGTAAAAAGATTATCAAGAATAGGAAGGGCATAAGCAACGGTAAATATGATAAAAACTTGTGATGTATAAAAATATCATGCTGGTTTTATATATATAATTAATATATGCTTATAAAAATATTTTTTACAAAGGGACTCAATCAAAGAGATGAACTACTTATGAAATGTTAGGCAAGCATTTCAAATACTAGGCAATATTACTTATACTTATTTTAACTATACACGTAATTCAACTAATAATATAAATATTCAAACTAACAGTAAAGTTTATAGAAATTTATAAAAATAATTTAGACAAATATCTGTCAATTCAGGAATATTAATCTATTAAAAATACTTTTTAAGTGAAATTGAAAAAAATTTATTTTTCTTTTAATTGTCTATACTTGCAGATAGTCCAGCTAAAAAACATGAAGCATATACTTATAGTTAGCTAACTACATGATCATAAATTCACAAAATTATAAGTTGTTTTGTCTGTGTAAGTTCTTGAATATTAGCAATACTATATGATAATATAGAAAATTTTTTCAAAAGTATTTCATAAATCAAATACCACTAAGCAATAAAGTCTACAAAATCTAGACACAAGCCAGGTGTGATGGTGCATACTTGTAATCCCAGCATTTGGGAGGCAGAGGCAGGAAATCTGCTGCAAGTTCAAGACTAGCCAGTCTACACAGAGAATGCTAGGCCAGTTGGAGTTAGCAAGACTCTCAAGAAACAAACATATAAATAAACAAATCCAAGCAGTGGTGCATTCCTGTAATCCTTAGCGTTCATGGGGCTGGGGCAAAAGGATCAAGAATTCAAAACCAGTTTGAACTATGAAGTATAATCCTGCCTCAAAAACTGTTTCTTCAACTGAAATGTAAGACATTTCCCTAAGGAGTATTCAGGCCTCTGAATCCTAAAGTAAGGAGAATACAAATATCTCAGGTTTCTAGACATCAATAAACTGTATAAATTTGTCTTCTTAAAATTTAAATATTCTATATTCTGTTATGATTTTCTCTAATTTTTATGTTTATTTTTATTTTATATGCATGAGTATTTTGTCTCACAGTTATGAGCATCATATGGGGAAACTAAATCTAGGTCCTCTGCAAGAACAGTTAAGTGCTTTTAACTGCTTGTTAACAGTTTAATAAATTTAACAAAAATCCAATTATGGTGATATTTTATTTGTATTAAAATGTTATTTGTATGTTAATAAATAAAGTTGCCCAGGGGTCAGAGCTATTAGCAAGCCATAGGAAAGACTGGCGGTGGTGGAGTATACTTGTAATCCCAGCACTTGATAGGCAGAGCTAGGTAGATCTCTGTGTGTTCAGGGATACAGCCAGCATTGGAGACACACACCTTTAATCTCAATACCAACCATAGGGGCTGGAGAGATGGCTCAGAGGTTAAGAGCACTGGCTATTCTTCCAAAGGTCATGAGTTCAATTCCCAGCAACCACATGGTGGCTCACAACCATCCATAAAGAGATCTGGTGCCTTCTTCTGACCTGCAGGTGTATATGCAGACAGAACACTGTATACATAATAAATAAATAAATCTTTAAAAAAAAAATACCAACCATAGAAGACCTGGAGGTCTATACATACAGGCAGTGACGAGGCGAGTATGTGGTTGGGTTTACAACCAATGAGAAGGCAGAACCGAAAGTCTTTATAAAGACTTTAACACAGGAAGTAGCTCTCTTTCGGAGAGGTAGGACCACCGCAGGAGGAAGGGTAAGGTTTTAGCTCTTAGCTCTGACCTCTTGGCTTTCTTCTTTGCATTGGTTCTGTGTTTCTTATTTAATAAGATGGTTGGTTACATCTACACCCAATTTTGTTTTTCTAATTGGTTATCAATGCTATCAAAGTACACTACTGTCTAACTCTTACCTAGTTCACTTGATTTCTTCTGGAGCTCCATGATAAGTAGTTTCAGTTGATCTTCATTTTTTTCCAATCTTATGAGATATATTATTTTAAAGTTCAAATTATTATTTATTCAGGATTCATCTAATAACTAAAACTGGTATACTGTAGCAGCTGATGTATCTGACATATAGATTTATTCAGTTATTAGACATTATTGAGCATTAATCTGAATAAAACAGCTTCAAATGAAAATTATAATAAATACATAATTGTTATAATAAGTCTATCTACCTAAAACTTTAAGGCTTATAATTTGTATATTAACTGTAGGGCAGTGGTGGTGCACGCCTTTAATCCCAGTACTTGGGAGGGGCAGGTGGATCTCTGTGAGTTCAAAGCCAGCACGGTCTACACAGCGAGTTCTAGGAGAGGTTCCAAAGCTACACAGAGAAACCCTGTCTCAAAAAACAAAAGCAAAATTTAAAAAAGACATCTTAACTATTGACGATAATCAAATTTATACATTAGTGGATTTGTAATTATATTAAATTAAATGCATATTTATTATAATGAATTTTTCCTTTAAAAAATACAAATAAAAGAATGTGTATCATTTTATTGACTTTTCTGATCTTCTGTTTCCTTAAACCATAAAACTAAGGTAACTGCTGGACCAGTGAGATGACTCAACAGATAAGTGAGCTTGCTACCAAGCCTAACAACCCAAATTCAATGCCTAGAAGAGAACCTACTCCTACAAATTGTCCTCTGATCTCCACACACAGGCACACACACACAGGCACACAGGCACACACACACACACACACACACACACACACACACACACACACACATATACACACACAAAAAAAATGCTTAAATGTAGTAAATTAGGGGTCAGAAAGATAGCTCAGTATTTTAAGAGCACTGGCTGCTCTTCCAGAGAACCAGAGTTTGATTCCCAGTACCCTCATTTGGGCTCACAACTGTCTGTAACTCCAGTTCAGGGGGATCCAACACCCCCTTCTGGTCCCTGTAAGCTCTGCATGCATGTTATCACAGACATATATGTGGGCAAAACACCCATACACATAAAATTTTTAAAAAAAAATTAATGTAGTAAATAAAAAAATTTACTAAGGTAATTGGAACAGATGATTATATAGTAATTCTCAATTTTACTATTTGAAAATTGCCTCAACAGGTTAATCAGAAATATATAATAGAAGAGTTAGAAAACCTGTATTTTCTCTTTACTATGTGCGGTAGTAAAGAAAAATTAAGTAGAACCAGGATATAAACTAGGAGAGAAATTCATCCCTCTTCTTTACTGTGCCAAATTTAATTAAGCATTGTGCTAACAGGGCAAAAATAATTACCTAGGCTCAACATACTTTTATATAAAAACTGTGTAAATTGAAAAAAAAGAACTAGTTGTTAATATTCTAATTTTAAATAAAATACTATTTAGTGCTAAAAGCAAATGAATAATTTATCTCATATGGAGTAATATTTGTTCTATCTCAACATAGTTACTAAGTTTATACATTGTAAGTAAGGTTATAGATCTCATTAAAAACAAATTCTTCAACTAATCCACATGTAGTGGTTCTCAACTTGTGGGTCACAACCCCTTTGACAAGCCTCTAGCTCCAAAAATAATAATATTACACCTCATAACATTAGCAAAATTATAGTTATGAAGTAGCAATGAAAATAATTTTTTTTTTTTTGGTTTTTTGAGACAGGGTTTCTCTGTGTAGCTTTGCGCCTTTCCTGGAACTCACTTGGTAGCCCAGGCTGGCCTCGAACTCACAGAGATCCGCCTGGCTCTGCCTCCCGAGTGCTGGGATTAAAGGTGTGTGCCACCACCACTCAGCGAAAATTATTTTATAGTTAATGGGTCACCACAACATGAGGAACTGTATTAAAGGGTCACATCATTAGGAAGGTTGAGAACCACTGACCCACAGTATTAATAAATATGTCCTATCACTTCACCAACACTTAAGGACTTATTTATATAGCTTGACCCCACTGCAAAGCATACATGAGAACTATTCTAGAAATTCCTGACTTTAAATAGTACTGAATATTAAAAGTAATTCATTTTTACATCTTTATTTGTTTAAAATAAGAAATGTTTCACCTTTGCTGTTCTGTTCTCAAAAATTCCTCCAAGGTACATGTAGTAGATTTAAGTTCGGTAACCACAAATGAGTGGTCAGTTTTAGCCTTGTTAAATTCTTCCATTTGAGCTTCTTTTTCTTTGGTGAGCTGAGAAATCGTTTTTGTTGCTATCTGCAAATCTTCTTCTAAAGCCTTCTGAGTGTTCTAAGTGAAATAAATCACAAAACAGGAAGAATAACGCAAAGGTCTAAAATGTTGACAAGTCTTAAGTCATCTGCTTCTATAAATTTGTTTGTCCTCTTGCCCTCCATACTTCCTCCCTTTCATTGTCCCTCCTTGGCATACTGGAATAACCCACCTACTATCAAATTTCAAGCCACCATTATCTATAGTTCTGACCCCTCCACAAAGTTTTCCCAGACAGGTCAGCCCACATAGTTCTCTCCATTCTTAAACTGTTGTGACAATTTATTAGCCTGAGTCATACTATTGGTATTTAGGTATTTTTATCCAATGCCTTTTATTAGAAGCATTTATAGAGCAGGACTGTGTCTTTTCTATTTGAATCTAAGTCATTATACATTTTAGTCATTTCCAATAAAAATCTGTTAAGTGATTGTGTGATACATACTATACACTAGTTAGTTTTTAAATCATACCATACTTCTTTGCAATGATATTTTAATATCTTCAAGTTCTGATGTTAAATGATCCTTCTTTTCATTTAATTCTTTTAAGTTTTCATCTTGTAATTCTAAAAGATAAAATTATAGTTAGGCATTGTTTGATAGAAAATGGCTTTCAAGAAAACTAATTGATAAAGCAATTACTCCTTTTCCTCCACTAGAAAATAGTCCAAAATAAAAACAATGCAAATATACACTCTAAATTTGATAAGATTATTTTTCTCAAAAATTCAAAAGTGAACATTTTAACTTTTTTCAGTATCTACATTTATAATTACAATAAAATAAAAAAGACATAACCCAGCTTTAACAGGAATATTAAAAGATTATTCTTTTTTTTTTTTTTTTTTTTACATTTCTGTCAAGGAGTCAAGTGGCTTATATATGTCATGTCCTATTTCATTTGTTATTACAAATATGTTTTGGAGCCAGGTATAGTGAATGCAAGTCTCTAATACCAGGTACTTGGGAGACTGAGACAGAAGGATTAGAAGTTGAAGGCAAACCTGAGCAATTTGGCAAGCTCCTATCTAAAAAAAAATTTTAAATTAAAAAAAAAAAACTGAGTAACTCAGTTAGCCCATGCTCTTCTCAAAAACGAAAGTTTTGAAAATAAAAAGCATTTTGTCCATTGTGGAGGATGCTAAGGTTCTGTGAGGTCATAAATATCACAATAGGTAGTACACGAAAATCCGAGCCTCAGGTGGTCTTCAAAGATATAGTTTGAGGTCTTCAAGGTTTTGAAGAAAAAGTTTTTTTTCTTATGATAATACAAGATACAGTCAATTCCCTCAATTCCCTATGAGAGTTTCATCAAAGATGGATATTTAAAACTAAAATGTTAACTATCTATTTTTTAAGGGTTATTTTTCAGTTTTATTTTGTGTTCTGGATTTGGTTTTGGTGGTGGTGCTGGTGGTACTGGTGATAGTGGTGGATTTGTTTTTGTTTTTGAGACAAGGTCTCACCGTGTGTCCCCTAGTTACCTGAAATTCATTTTATATTTCAGGGTAGCCTAGAAATTATACAGCCCAGCCTAGCCTTGACCTTGCCATTCTCTTGCCTGAGTCTCATGAAGGATTACAGGCATGTACGACACCATGCCTGAATGAAATATTTTAGAATAGCAAAACAGTAATACATAAATATCCAAAAGTTAACATTAAATTATGATTGTACATAAATGGACTAGTATATAATATAGTCACTAAAATGATAATAGAAATCTTACTGACAGTCATAAAACATGAGGACAAAATGACAGGTTAAAGTAGTACTTATGTCAGGTGGCAGTGGCGCACGCCTTTAATCCCAGCACTTGGGAGGCAGAGCCAGGTGGATCTCAGTGAGTTCGAGGACAGCCTGGTATACAGAGCGAGATCCAAGAAAGGCACCAGAACTACATAGAGAAACCTTGTCTTAGAAAAAAAATAGTATTTATGTAAACCATGAACATAAAAGGAAAGGATATACAAAAACTACTTTTTCATTTATATTCCAGTGGTAAAATTACTCATGATTTTATTTTCACAATTTCCTATCTTCACTTCTAATTTCTAACCATAAATATTAAATATTTATTAGTGGGCTATGTTATGTAAAAAGCTTTTGATTCCACTTAATAACTAATGTTTATTAAATTCTGTCTCAGTTACTAGTTTATATGCCTTATACATGTATTCATTTTTAAACCTCATATAAACACTAAGAAAAAAGTTCATCATCTTTTCTGAATTCAAATTATACTATCGCCGGGCGGTGGTGGCGCACGCCTTTAATCCCAGCACTCGGGAGGCAGAGCCAGGCGGATCTCTGTGAGTTCGAGGCCAGACTGGGCTACCAAGTGAGTTCCAGGAAAAGGCGCAAAGCTACACAGAAAAACCCTGTCTCGAAAAAAAAAAAATTATACTATCACTTCTTTTTAAAGTTCTTACTACATTTATTTATTCATTTATTTATGTGTGTCTGTCTGTCTGTCTGTGTGGAGGCATGCATGTGTCATAGCATACATGTGCAAAAACTTGCAGGACTGGGTTTCCTCCTTCCACCATGTGGATCCTGGGGGCTGAACTCAGGTCAAGCTTGGCAGCATATGCCTTTAGCTGCTGAGCCATTTCACCATCTATTACTGTCTTTTCTTAATAGCTACCAGAATATTTAACTATTTTGACTCTACTATTTCCACCCACTTAGGAATTTAGAATATTGATTATTGGCAGCTTTAAAGACTTGCTGTTATGATTAAACAAGATAATACAATTTAAAATGTTCAACCACAAAGTACAATATATAATCAATAAATGCTATTAAGAAGATGATGATGATGATGATGATGATGATAATGGTGATGTGTGCTAGAAAATGGGCCTAAATATATATGTATTTGTAATACAACTGTCTAGGGAGACCAATAAACAACGACAAATACCAATGAGTACTTATAAGTTACAGAAGTATAAAGAAGAGACACTTAAACCAAATAGAATCAATAATGGTTAGAGTTAGCAGCGGGGCTTGGGCTGGAGAGATGGCTCATAGGTTAAGAGTATTGACTGCTCTTCCAGAGGTCCTGAGTTCAATTCCCAGCAACCACATGGTGGCTCACAACCATCTATAATGAGATTTGATGCCCTCTTCTGGTGTGCAGACAGAACAGTGTATACAAAACAAATTTTAAAAAAAACAGTTAGCAGCTGGGAGATGGCTCAGTAGTAAAGAACACTTGTTGCTCTTGCAGAGAACCAGATTCAATTCCCAGCATCTATGTAGTGACAATGTTGGTTTCAATTTGACTACATCTGTAATTAACTAAGCTGGGAACACTAGTGATTTTTTTTTTCTTGACTAGATTATCTGAATTGGGAAGATCCTAAATTCAGATCATTTGAGATGCAAAGAACCATCTTAAATCTGGATCATCTGAGGTTGGAAACTGGTGGTCAGAATAAAAATGGGCCCCATCGGCATAAATATTTGATGCTTAGTCCCCAGGGAATGGCACTATTAGAAAGGATTAGACGGATTAAGAATTGTGTCCTTATTAGAGGAAGTATGTCACTGGGGATGGGCTTTAAATTTTCAAAAGCCCATGCCACACCCAGAATTTCTCTGCCTGCAGATCAGGGTATAGTTCTCACTACTGTTCTAGCACAAACCTTCATGCCATCATGCTCCCTGCCATGATAATAATGGACTATACTCTAAAACTGTATGCAAATTCCCAATTAAACGCTCTCTTTAAAAATAAAAACAACAGAAAGGCGCAAAGCTACACAGAGAAACCCTGTTTCGAAAAAAAAACAAAAAAAAAAAAAAAAACCAAAAACAACAACAAAAAGTTGCCTTGGTCATGGTGTCTCTTCACATCAATAGAATAGTGACTAAGACAGAAACCACCCTAAATTTGAGCCACACCTTCTGGTGGCAGCCACATAAAAGGACATGGAAGAAGAAAGCTTTTGTTTTTTGCCTGCTTGCTCTCATTCCCACTGTCAAGTTCATTTATTATGCTGCTGAGGTATCACTTTCTTAGAATTAGAAACTACTTCTTCAGGATTCTAATGTAAACCAAAGACCAGCTAAGACATCCAGCTAATTGTCTAAGAACTTTACAGGGAAACAAGTGAAGTGTACAAGTGTCTTCTCCTACAGTTAATATTAGAACATCTGTCATCAAATTTTTTTTTTTTTGGTTACTAGAGTCAGCTTCAATCCAAGTGAAGAAAACTCAACTGGAGAATTCATGTAAGAGAAAACAAACAAAAACAGTGAGGAAAGGGGGAAAAAACTGGAGATTACATTCATTCCAACAAATATGCGAAACGCAACAAAGGAACACAAAAATCAGACAGCTATCAGCTGAAATATCCTCACAAGAACATGACTTCTCTATACTAGAAAACAAAAATAATGGAATATGGCTAAAATATCACAAAAATATCCCAGTTCTACTTTTAAAAAAGATCAATGACCATATAGATTACTTAAATAAGCAGATAAATGAAATAAGTAGTCAATCAATTCAGGATCTAGACAAGAAACTTATATAGTGGATAAAAATGTCAATAACTTGGAAGAAAAAAATTAAAAACAGGAAGGAAAAGTCAATGAAGTTGAGAAGTAGAAAAAGAACCAAACAGAAATTCTAGAAATGGATGAATCAATCAAATAAAAAAACATAATAGAAAGGACCATCAATAGATGAGAACAAGCAGAAGGAATTTTAGGGATGGAGAATGAAGAAGAGATGACAATATGCACAGATACATATAAAGAAAAAACTTAAGTGAATGTAACCAAAACATCTAAGAACTCTGAGATAATGTTCAACAGACCAAAATAAAATTCCTGGAGTACAAGAGAGAATTGAGACAACTTATCCAATGAAATTCTCAAAAAAAAATTTAATTTAAAAATTTAAGATGAAGAAACAGAACATTTCAAGACAAGCATAAGTAAGGCAATTAATTCATGACAACCAAACCAGCACTGTAGAAAAATCCTTAAAGAAAAACTATGCACAGCAAAAGAAGAAAGATACTCTTACCCATAAAGAGACAGGAATAAACATTTTATGAAAGAAACAAAAGAAGAGAAGCAAGCCAGGAAGGAATCAGTCATGTTCTAACATAGAAAACCACCAAACCCCTAATACTAACAGGGGAAGAAAAGAATAATCAATAATCCATCAAACCAGAACAACAACAATCAAAAAATCACAGTAGAAATAGCAAATCCCTTTCAACAATAACTTTAAATGCAAATGACCTCAAGTTGCTAGTTAAAAGATGCAGAGTAACTGAATAAAGTAAAACAAATTGAGTCATGCAACTGTTATTCCCAAGAAACACATATACCTAGCAAAAACACATACATATCTAATAAAAGACACCCAAAAGCTAGAAATCTATCGACCGCAAATAACATTACATGCTATTATAATTCTCATATCTGATAAAATAGACTTCAAAACAAAACTAATTAGAAGAGATTATCACTATATATTAATAAAGGGAATAATTCATCAAGAAAATGTAAGAGCTGGGTATAGTGGCACGGGCCTTTAATCCCAGCACTGAGGGTGCAGAGACAGGTAGATGTCTATGAGTTCAAGGATAGTCTGGTCTACATACTAAGTTCCAGGTATGGCCAACAAGGCCACAGAGTGAGAATTATCTAAAAAAAACTAAAATAATAAAATATAACTATTATTAAATATCTATGAATCAAGTATTGTGTGTCCTAAGTTCTTAACACAAACTTTAAAAGGCCTAAAAATGTTCACATATTCTCTAATGCAATAATAATGGGAGTCTTTAATAATTCACTCTCATATTTAAACAGGTCTCCTTCCCAGGGTCAGCAAAATGGTTCAATGGGTAAATAGGCTCATCACCAAGCCTGAAGACCTTAGTTCAATCCTGGAGACCCATATAGTAGAAAGGATTTAAAGATATCAACAGAATTTATTCCATCAAACATAATAAAGAATATACATTCTTTCAGTAGTGCATGAAATCTTGTCAGACCACAGATAAATAAATTGAGAAATCAACATAGCAAGAAAAACTTCAAAAACTACACAAACACTTAGAGCCTAAACTAGACACCTTTAAATGAACAATGAGTAGTTTAACAAATCAATGAGGAATTTTTTTAATTCCTAGAAGTAAATGAGAACAATCGCACAACCTACCAAAAGCTCTAGGATAAACCCAGGGCAATCTTTTAAGGAAAATTTACAGCTATATGTACTCAAATAAAAACAGCAAACTTAAATAGCCAATCACTTACATAGTCCTAGAAAAGGAAGAGGAAGCCAAAATTAAATGGAAAAGATGGCAAGAAATAATAAAGATTAGGGCAAAAAGTAATGAAATAGAGACTTAAAGAATGATACACAAAATCAAAGTACTGAAAAGATTAGCAAGATCAAAAACCCCTAGCTACACTAACCAAAAGGAAAAAGACTCAAATTAACAAAATTAGAGATGTAAAAAAAGAGCTGTTACAATAAACTCAAGTGAAATCCAAAACGTCATTAGACAATACTTTGAAAATTTATATACCAAAAATCCGAAAAAGCTGTAAGAAATGGATGAATTTTTTTTTTTTTTTTGAGACAGGGTTTCAGTGTGTAGTACTGGCTGGCCTGGTACTCACTGTGCAGAAGGGGTTGACCTTGAACTCTCAGAGATCAACTTGCCTCTGCCTCCCAAATTGCTGGGATTCAAAGGCATGCTCCACCACACCCAGCTCAGAATATATAAACAATTTAAAAGACCCATAAAAAGAAATGATACTTAAGCAATAACTAAAAGCCTCCCCATAAACAAAAGTCCAGAACAAGGTAGATTCATTGCTGAATTCTTCCGAAGTTTTATGAAAAACCTAATGCCAATCTTCTCAAACTATTCTACAAAATAGAGAAGGAAGACTTGTTCCATTCTATAAAGCCAGTATTGTTCTAACATCAAAACTGGAAACAAACATTTTATAAGAAAAAGAGAGAGAAATGGAAGGAGGGAGGGAAGGCGGTAAAACTACATACCAATTTATCCGATGAACACAGTGTAAAACTTCTCTACAAAATGCTTGCAAATCAAACTCAAGAACACATTAAGAAAGTTATACATCATAACCAAGCCTGGTATTATACAAGTTGATGCAAAGTTGGCTCAACATATGCAAATCAATAAATGTAATATACAATATAAGACTTAAAAGAGAATACCTAGTCATCTCAATATATGCAAAAAAAGTATGATAGAATTCAACATTTCATGAAAAATTAAGAATAGATGGAATATACCTCAACATAATAAAGACTATATATGATAAACCTATAAGCAGCATTATACTAAAAATAAGAGTATTTCCTCTAAAATCTGGAATGAGACAACTCTCTCAACTCTTAATATAGTACTTGAAGCATAGTTAAAACAGTAACATAACAGAAAGATACAAAAGAAATACAAATAGGAAAAAAGTCAAATCATCCATAGTTGCAGGCAACATAATTCTATACTTAAAATACTCTTATTTACTGCAACCAGAAAACTCTTAGGTCTGAGAAACACTTTTAACAAGCTGCAGAAGACAAAAATCAACATTAAAAACTCAGTAGTTTTCATTACACCAATAACAAACTTGGTGAAAGAAATATCAAGAAGAATATCCTATTCATAAAAGCTTCAAAAAAGTAAATCCCTGGGAATAAACCTAATAAAGAAAATAAAATACCTCTAAAGTGAAATCTTTAAGACACTGAAAACAGAAATTGAGTTAAAAAACTAGATTATTGAAAATTCCATGCTCCTCAATTGAAAGAATATTGTGAAAATAGCTATATAACCAAAAGTAAATTACAGCCTGAATAAAGCTCACATCAAAATTCCAATAACATTCTTCAAAGAACTAGAAAAACATAACCCTAAAATCCATGTGGAAAAAGAAAATATTGTTAAGTCTACCCAAAGCAAAAACAACAATGCCTCAAATTACACTGCTGAGCCACAGTGAAAAAGACAGTACAATACTGGTCCAAAAACAGAATGTAGAACAATGGAACAAAATATAGAACACAGCAATAAACATTCAACTATATCTACTTAATATTTTTATAAAAGTATTTAAAAATATACATTGGGGGAAAGACAGCCTGTATTATATACA
Source organism: Peromyscus eremicus (assembly GCF_949786415.1). Classification (NCBI taxonomy): domain Eukaryota; kingdom Metazoa; phylum Chordata; class Mammalia; order Rodentia; family Cricetidae; genus Peromyscus; species Peromyscus eremicus. Next base: position 76,285,518 of record NC_081421.1, read on the forward strand.
TCTGAAGAACTCTAAATCCTACCACACAGATACTTGCACATCAGTGTTCATTGCTGCTCCAGTCACAATAGCAAGGAAATGAAATCAGCCTAGATGTTCACTGAAAAATTTGCAGGAAAGTGGATGCATCTGGAAACTGAGTTAACTCAGACTCAGAAAGACAAACATTTCATGAACATGCTTATATGGACACTAGCTTTTAATTCTTATATATGTATATATACGAGGTTGGGTTTGAGTGTGGGTCAAAAAAACTAGGAAGGGTCCACAGGAAGAGGGGATAAAGGTTTTTAAAAAGAGAGGAAAACAAAATATATGGGACATGTAAGTGGAAAGTGAGTAAGTAGGTAGAAAGATACAAGTTAGGGGAGTAAAGATGGTGGGGGAGGATTAACCCAAAGTATGTATGAAAATGCCATTATAAACCCTATTACTTTGTATATTAATTAAAAACAAAAAATTAAAGACAATTTGTAACAATAGAAAATGTTGCTGAGTGGCCGTGGTGCACACCTTTAATCCCAGCACTTGGGAGGTAGAGGCAGGTGGATCTCTTTGAGTTCAAGGTCAGCCTGGACTACAGAGTGAGTTTAAGGACAGCAAAGGCTGTTACACAGAGAAATCCTGTCTCAAACCTCCTCCAAAAAGAGTTGATGTCTAACTGTGAAGGAAAAACAGATTTCTAGAAAAAGGATATGATGACTAATGACTATAGCATTATAATCATTATAGATAAAACTTTATTCCCAGATTGTTTAAAAATAGATACTATGATCTTCCAAATGGTCATAATCATAAGTCTGCCTTCAGGCATGCATCAAAACTAAATGTACACTATTCTAAGCCAAAACTTAATTTGAACTACTCATAAATTCTCCCAGAATTTCATAAGATGCAAATAAATTTCCTTATAAAAATATACTTCTACATAAGCTAGATGTGGTAGCACATACTTGTAATCTCCAAAAGCAAAGACAAGACTGCTATAAGGTCAAGACCAGTGTGTTCTATATAGTAAGTTCCAAGACAGCCATGGATACATGGCAAGACTCTATCACAAAACAAAAATATAGATAGATAGATAGATAGATAGATAGATAGATAGATAGATAGATAGAGATAGATAGGCAGGCACGCATGCATGCACGCACGCACAAACACAGATTTAGATGCTTTTTAAAGGCCTATCTATTTTTAAAGATTTTAAAACTTCTACAAATGAGGGGCCAAAGAGATGGCTCAGCAGTTAAAAACATTGTTATTCATCCAGAGGACCTGAGTTCAATCCCCAGCACTCCCATGGTGGTTCACAACCATCCATAACTCCAGTTCAAGGTGATCCAATGCCCTCTAACCTCCATGAGTACCAGATACACACATGGTACACAGATGTACATATAAACAAAACACTCATACACATAAAATACATAAATCTTTTTTTAAATTCTTTTAAATTTAAAAATATTTTTCTTTTTTTAAATTTAAAAATTCTAAAATGAAATTTCATGATCTAATAAGAAGAAGAAGAAAAGTCAGGCATGTTATATGCCTATAATCCCAGCCTTTGCAAGCTTCAACAGGAAGATACAGAATTTAAGGCCGGCCTATAATATTGTCTATTCAACTCACTGATAAAGTAATAAGAATTTACCAAGGCAAGTATGGCAGAAGGTAGGACTTTTAGATGACCAAAGTTGTTTTTTTTTTTTGTTTTGGGTTGGGTTTTGTTTTTCTTTTTTTTTTTTTGGTTTTTTGGGTTTTTTTGTTTTGTTTTGTTTTTTTTGCTAGACATTCTTTTTATTAAGGAAAGGAAACCAGACCATGCAAATAAAGCACAAGACAGTAGTATATGCCTGTAAAACACCTCAGTTCACACAGAACTAAGGAAGGAGGATCACAAGTTCAAGGTCCAGCATGAGTTAACACAGCACAGCTATAGTCAAACTGGGCTACACAGAAAGATCCTATGTAAAGTAAACATAATGGAGTAACTTACTATCTAAAAAGATTACTACTCAGAATTTTTAAGAAGCAAATAATAAAGGGTACTAATTTATAACTTCTAGAAACTATAAAATTGTATCAGTATCTTAAAATATCATTCTATAACATCTAAAATCAAAGATAAAGAAAATCTAAAATGCTGTAAGAAGAGGAAAAGATTCCTTACTTTCAAAGGTTCAACAGTTAGGTTGACAACCAATTTCTTTTTTTCTTTCAAAGATTTATTTTCATTTTTATGCGTATAAGTGTTTTGTCTACATGTATGTCTGTGAACCACATGCATGTGGTGCCTACCAAGGCCAAAAGAGAGCATCAGATCCCTTGGAACTGGACTTACAGATGGTTGTAGGACATCACTTATGTGCTAGAAATTGAATCCATGTCCTCTATAAAAGCAAAAAAAGTGTTTTTAACCACTGAGTCAACTCTCCAGCCCTGAAAACTGATTTAAAAAATTAAATGCCTGTTACTTTTCAATTGCCAAGAAAGAACACCATGACCAAGGAAACTTAAAAAGCATTTAACTTGGGGCTCACCATGCAGAGAACTGAAGACCATTACCAACATGATGAGGAGCATGGCATCAGGCAGGCACATCTCTGAATCAACAACTAGGAGTACTTTACTGAGTCATCTTCTCAGCTCCTTGTGGTGGCTTGAATGAGAATGACCACCATAGGTCCTATGTTTGAATACTTGGTTCCCAATACTTGATCCACAAGCACAAGGCACAGAGATAGAGAGAGCAAACTGGGAATGCCTCAGGTTTTTTGGTTTTTGGTTTTTTTTTTTTTTTTTTTTTTTTGGTTTTTCGAGACAGGGTTTCTCTGTGTAGCTTTGCACCTTTCCTGGGACTCACTTGGTAGCCCAGGCTGGCCTCGAACTCACAGAGATCCGCCTGGCCCTGCCTCCCGAGTGCTGGGATTAAAGGCGTGCACCACCACCGCCCGGCGCCTTAGGCTTTTGAAACCTCAAAGCCTGCCCCCAGTGACACACCTCCTCCAACAAGGCCACACCCTCAATCCCTCCCAAACAGTTCCACCAACTGAGAACCAAGTATTCAAACATATGACCTATGGGGGTCATTCTCACTCAAACCACCACAGGGAGCTGGGAAGATGACTCAGTCAGTAAAGTACTGTGCAAACATAAAGACCTGTATAGCACGAATCTTAAAAAGTCTTATTAAGCTGGGCGGTGGTGGCACACGCCTTTAATCCCAGCACTTGGGAGGCAGAGCCAGGTGGATCTCTGTGAGTTCGAGGCCAGCCTGGGCTACCAAGTGAGTTCCAGGAAAAGTGCAAAGCTACACAGAGAAACCCTGTCTCAAAAAACCAAAAAGAAAAAAAAAAAGTCTTATTAATAAAATCAAACCTGAAGCCAGGTATCGGGGTGAACGCTGGAAGATCAGAGAAGCAGAACAAGCCACAGCTTCCTCACCTCGCCAATTCCTCAGCTGATCCTGTTTCCTCAGACTGGAAGCCTCTGAGTCCTCACCCAAATGTATCACAGCTGAACTGCTGCTCAAAAACCAAAAGGCTTAACCAGGCTCTACTTCCTGGTTTTCACACCTTTTATACCTTTCTGCTTCCTGTCATCACTTCCTGGGATTAAAGACGTGTGTCACCATGCCTGGCTGTTTCCAGTGTGGCTTTGAACTCACAGAGATCCAGATAGATCTCTGCCTCTGGAATGCTAGGATTAAAGGTGTGTGTGCCACCATTTTCTGACCTCTATATCTAGTAGCTGTTCTGTTCTCTGACTCCAGATAAGTTTATTAGGGTGCACAATATATTGGGGAATACAATATCACCACAGACCTGAGTTTGATTCCCCTAAAACACACATAAAAAAGCTGGGAGAGATGGCACATTCCTGTAACCTTAGTGTTGGGGAGGCAGAAGTAGGAGAATCCCTAGGGTTTGCTAGCCATTCTATGCAGAGAAATGAGCAAGCCTCAGATTAAGTTAAAGATTCTGTCTCAAAATCTGTCTTAATCAAAGATTCTACTCTTTCCAATGAATTGCAATAAAGACCTTTATTAAGAGTAAAGAAAGATATAGAAGAGTTTAACCAACAAATTTAAAATGGGAGGCATATTTGTGGGAAGAAGAAACAGCCAAAAGTACGGGTAAAATAGAATACAAAATGTATTAGCTGGGGATCCCCAAGTAATTCAATTATGTCCTCCTTCAACTGCTCCAAACCAAGTTGAAGATCACAGCACTAGAAAATACCATTAAAAAATTGTTAAAAAAAAATTAAAACAAAAGGAATATATAAGGCACACTGTTACATTTTTATATTTTATATAAATTCTTACTTGTTTTTTCCTCTAATCGATTAACTTTATCTTTGGATTCCTCTAGAAGGAATGTTAAATCTTTCATTTTATTTTCTTTCTCAGTACTTTGGATCAATAGTAGTGATACCTAAAATAAATTTTTAAAAAACAATATTGATGTAAAAAGTTAAAATTATCACCTTAGCATTTATTATCACCTATGATTATTTCGTATACTCGTTTTATATGCAAAAATTTTTATATAGCTGTACATGTCATTTAATACATGGTTATAAAAATAAGTATTTATTGAATAAATGAGTAAACTTGTATAATATACTCAATATTAAACTACTCATTTCAAACTTTTAGAGACAGCTACATAATGAAATATGATTCATTCACTCAATAAATATTATTGAACACCAGAAACTGTAAGTATTGAGTATATAGAAATGAGAGAACTCACCTTTAAGAAACTCAGCACACAAACAACTACACCTGGACATTATTGGTAATAGAACAAAAATGTTTTCAAAATCAGGAAAGAAGAACCTCTCTTATTAGTATTGGTATTAGGGGTTTTTGTTTTGTTTTTATTTTTGAGACAGAGATATCACTACATAGCCTTAAGTGTACTGGAACTCTATAGCCTCTAACTCATAGAGATCCACTTGCCTCTGCCTCCCACATGCTGGGACTAAAGGCATGTGCCACCAAACCTAGCTAAAAAAAGGAGCATCTAAATCAGTCTCATGGAAAGTAATAAAACTTTCAAAGGATTAAAAGGAGTTTTGATATAAATTAATCAGGCAAGCCAGGCATGGTAATACATGCCTTTAATCCCAGCATTTGGGAAGCAGAAGCAGGAGGATCTCTGTAAGTTCAAGGCTAGCCCAGTCTACACAGCAAGCTCCAGAACAGCAAGCACTACATAGAAAGACCGAGAGAGAGAGGGGGAGGGAGGGAGGGAGGGGGAGAGAGAGAGAGAGAGAGAGAGAGAGAGAGAGAGAGAGAGAGAGAGAGAACAATCGACAAATATGGAGAAATGGTTGTTCTAGGCTGGTTTAGGAAGGCTAACTATTGAGAAATCTTTATTTAGATAACCAAAAGTATTCTGATGGCTACAGGTAATGTAAAGAAACAGCAGAAATTAAAAACTCAAATTAGAAAAAAAAAAAAAGCCAACCTCCTATTTTATCTCTAAATCACCTTAAAATTAGCCAGGGAAATAACAAAGATAAATTTTATCTCTACAAAACCACAAGACAACTATAATCCAAAGCATAATATATAAAGAAGAAAATCAGTTGGAAGGAATGGAAAACGGCTCAACTTAGAAAAGTAGGGTAAAACCTAAGAGTTTACAAAGGGAGAAACTAGATAATGAGAAGCAAGATAACGAATCCAAAGAGTCCTGAAATTTTTTAAGAATTAAGGGACACAGACACTTCATCAGATGGACTTAAAACCAAAGACTAAGTACAAAGAAAAAAAATCACCTGTTCACTCTGGACAGTACCACCTACCAGCCAATGCCATCAAAGAACCCTGCTCCACCTTTGCATACAAACTTTAAAAGATAGGTTTGGGATAGAGCTAAATAGCAGACCACTTACCTAGCATACCCAAGACCCTGGGTTCAAGTTCCAGCACCTCAAAACAAAACAGATCATCTCTAAAATGGATATTGTAAGTGAGGAAAGGGGTATACAAGATAGAATGGAAAAGTCAGCATAAAAATAGAGACACTCATCTGACCTTTCCTACCCTGTCAAACTCTGCTCCATAATGTCATCTGTCACATTTCTATCCCCAGGAAGGAATTTAGACTGTCTGGAAAATTCTTACAATGGTATTTACAAATCCATAAGAAAAAACACTAGCAGGCCAATGACTTAGCAAGATAGTCCAACAATCTATAGTCTCAAACATGGCACCAAGAATTCCAAAATGATCCTTTTTAGCATTTTATTCTACTTTTACGTTTTGTGAAATAAGCACAATTTTGATTTTTAAGAAGACTTCCTTCTTCTGAAAATCTGGCTTAAAAATAAAGTTAAAATACAAAAAGATTGTTTAAAGATTTTCACACAACATAAGCATAACTGAAGTATCTTTTAATCACAATATAAAACTCTAAGCATCCTTTCTGTACTTCTAATTTTTTATTATTATTAAATATATACCCTCCTTAACTGTGATTACAAGATACCTTCTGGAAAGCCAGAGAAGATGGAAGGAAATAAGAGGGGATCTCTTCTCCCTTTTGAGACAAGGTCTTTCTATAAAGCCCTGGCTGTCCTGGAATTCACTGTGTAGACCAGGCTGGCCTTGAATTCACAGTGATCTATCTGCCTTTGCTTCCTAAGTACAAGGATTAAAGGAGTGCACCACTATGCCCAGCCAGGATCCCTCATTATATATCACTTCCTATTTGGGAAGCACAAGGCATGAAAAAGAGATAGCAATACAAACCTAAAACTGACATTCACGCAAACATCAGAGAATACAGACTTACCATTTCAAGTCTTCCACTATGTGATATTAATAGAAAGAAACAACAGAATGTCTTAGTTTCCTTTCATTGGTGTTATAAAGAGTAAATTTCAAAACAAACTGCAAAATGTGCAGGTACCAATGATCATCTTTATATTACTTAATAGGGTTTTTGTTTGAACAAAATTTTTCACATTTTTGCAGCAATATAAACTGATATAAACATTTTAGACTCACTGATTCAAAACCACTCAAGGCTGACCTTCCAATAAATGCATAATTGAATCATAAAAATTAATTTAAGCAAAAGGCTAAATATTTGAATACATAATACTAAAATTACATCATATAAATTAGCTCGTATGTCAGCAAACACAGTATTTTTGATTTTTTAGGTATTTTATGAAGTAACAAATATAAAAAATGCAGTATTAATCTCAGAATAGTTAGAATTTAAATATACTTATTATAAAGTTTAAGTGATAAATATGCTAATTAATCTAATATTATCACTACTTAATGCTCAATGTGGACATAAACCAAAACATCACACTGTACCTCATAATTATGTGTAATAATTATGTGTAATAAATTTTTTAAAAGAATATAAATTGTTGGTTATTTTTTAAAACCTGATTATCCTTGTCGTTTACTTCCTTCTTATATTCTTCTTCAAGGTGTTGGATTTTTTCATTATCTTCCTTTACTTTAAAAATAGAATAAATAAACCTTGTCTTAATACAACTGCATAACTTTTCCAAAAGTTTAAACAAAGTTTAAAGATTTCTTTTCCTTGTTTATCTCAAAATTATACTAAATCTCAAAAGTTTCTAGTACACTAAAAACTGGTATTTTCTTTCTGCCAATTCTGTTTAGTAAAATAGTGACTGTATACAGTATCAAAGTTATAGCTTAAAATCCTATAGCTCTTACAACAGCACTTACATAAAAACTATTCTTTATAGAATACTTACATAAAATAACAAATCTTAGACATGTATATACTAATTTACCCATAAATATATAAATAGGTAAGGTAAAACTATGCCTCTAAAAAACTAAATATAAGCCATTAATAAATTTATTTCATAGAAAAGGTGGTTTCAAAACCAAAAGCAATTTTAATTCCCTGCCACAATCAACAAGATTTTGAGGGACTTACAAAATATGAAATATATGAAATATAAAATAGCTGAGAGCGTCAAATTAAAGGGGTACAAAAGTTAACAAAATCTAATAAAACGTAAGTAGCAGAAAAGCAACATGAAAAGTTAAAAAGGACTCCTACACTTAAAATGCATTTCCAGTCTGGCATTCTCAGCTTGCACACGAAGGTCCTCAAAAGCTAGTATCATTTTCTAGAATACAAAATTTAACTTTTAAAATGAGATCTTTTTAAAAACTTTTTTAAAACTTTGAAAATATTAATAAATTTGACCACATAATCACTGGACATAAATTCATACAACTTTGAAAACTGCAAACACTGTAACATAATAATTTACTAAAAAGATATAAGTTGTGTCTATAATGAAGCCACTGTGATATCTTAGCTGACAAAGGTATCTGCTAACAAACCTTTCAGCCTGAGTTTGATCTTTGGAATCCATATGGTAGAAAGAACAAACTAACTCCAACCTCTACACGCACCATGTGGCAGGCACACCCACGCAAATATACATACTATTTTAAGTTTTAATTACCGTGCCTGAGAGATTCATAAAACAAAAATGCCTCCAACCTGTAAGCCCTTTGCCCAAAGACAGAAACTCCTGAAATGCTGGAGGCTATTATTTATGGGACATAATTAGCCACATTTTCGCTCCCCTAAACAAGTTTGCTTGATTCATCTGCACCAGATATGCTTGATCACATGTAGACAGGTGTAGTGAAAGATTCAACAGATCCATTGTATCTGGCTTGAATTCCATACTGACGGCATCTAGACTTTGAAGTAATCTTTTGTAAATAGTCAGGGATTGTTATCTGAGTTGTCCTTTTAAAGGATTCACAGAGTCTTTGCATAACTTAGTTCTGAGACATACTTGGCAAACCAGGAAGTTTAGTATGGTTGAGAATTGCTTAGGTAATGATTCCTTCAAACAATTCCAGATAAGAGGTTTTACGATGCAGAAACTGACTTGCTAAAGATGTCTCTTATATAACAATAGAGAGGCTTTTGTGAAGCCATGAGGCAGTCACTCCATCAGAAGTTGATGACTCTGATGATGATATGATGATGATGATGCTAAACCCTTATAAACATGCTGAAGTGACTCTCTTCAACTGACCCGAGTGACACAGAAGGTCAACAGGAGGTACACAGGCAGGAAATAGGTCAGGACGTATGCTTGTTCCTGACTGGATGTAAGCAAGAGGTTCACAGGCAGGAAGTACATCAGGGTATGTGCTTACCCCTTATTAGACCTGGTGCGACGTACAGTGGTCCTGTTCAGCAGGGCAGGCCTGAGTTGTTTGTAGCACCGGCTTTAAGCAAGTAGCTCAAGGTTAGTCCGGCCTGAGGCCAAGCCGACCTGGGCTAGGGAGCCAGCTGCCTGGGCTAGGGAGCCGGCTGCCCAGGCGGGAAACCGGACCTGCCGCCAAGCCAAGTTAAGCGGTTTTTAATGGATTCTTGTCACGTTGGGCGCCAAATGTAGATGTAACCAACCATCTTATTAAATAAGAAACACAGAACCAATGCAAAGAAGAAAGCCAAGAGATCAGAGCTAAGAGCCTTACCCTGCAGCTAGCCTCTTAAGCCAAGAGACCTCTCCGAAAGAGACCTACTTTCTGTGTGTTTGTCTTTATATAGTCTTTTTGTTTTGTCTTCTCATTGGTTGTAAACCCAAACACATGACTGCCTCGTCACTGCCTGTCTGTAGAGACTTCCAGGTCTTCTATGGTTGGGATTGAGATTAAAGGCGTGTGTCTCCAATGCTGGCTGTATCCTTGAACATACAGAGATCTACCTAGCTCTGTCTACCAAGTGCTGGGATTAAAGGTGTGCACCACCACCGCCACGCTCTTGCTATGGCTCTAGTAGTTCTGACCCCCGGGCAACTTTATTTATTAATATACAATTAAAATCACATTTCAGTACAAATAAAATACCACCATACAGTGGCCTTAGGGGTTTGCCTTTTTAAGCCTCTACAAAATGTGATTAGTCGCCATTTCATGGGAAACCTGGAATGGACCTGGCCAGAGTCCATCAACCTGCTCAGTATATAAATAAAGCTTGCTTCAAATATGGGTTAAAATTGTAGTGGTCTTATTCTCACCTGGTGGAATTAACATTTTCTGGAGGCCTCAGTGAGATTCAGATCATGTACCCAGATTCTAAAGCTTGACCTTCACTACGGGAACTCCAGAGCTGAGGGGCCACTTCAGAAGGCAAGTGCCTGAGACACTCCAAGGCTCTGAGGCTGCCTTTGGCAGACTGTGTGAACTACCGTGCTGAGAAATGCAGCAAGTATCTACTCTACAGAGGACTTCTGGTGAGTCAGTCTGGTTTGATCTGTGGGATCCAGATCTAGGACCCCAATATTCTTCTGTCCAGTGCAAATAGCGTGACGTCACCCACCTGCCTGATTCTGGTTGGTTGGAAAGTTTTGTCTGTTTTGTGTATGTGGATGGGTCTGTGTTTTCTGGTGTGTACGTAAGTTTGTTACAAACATGGAACTCAGAACTGTGAATGTATGGCCACCACATTCTGATTTGTTTTCTTTGAATGTGTGAGCTTACTGTGCTGTTTCTCCTGCTGCTAGCTACCCAGGCTCAGAATTTATCTCTAAGCTTTCTGGCTACTGAATCTAATGTAATAGGGATTCAAATGTCTTTTGGATATGCATAATATTAAAGTTGTTTTACTCTGTTCTACCTTATTGTGAAGCTGGCTCTGGAATTGGGTTATGGCTCTGCCTTTCTCAGACCCAGGCATGCTTTTAAAGTCTCTATATCCATCCAGGTCAAGAACTGTGATAGGGAGAAAAGAGCAAGGCAGAGCAGCTAAAGGAATTACTAGTTTCAAGATTTGTAAATTTATTGGGTATGGTTAAAAATCTATAATATCTGTAATAAAAAAGTTAAAACTCACAACATAGGGTTGATAGTTAAAAATCTATACGTAAGTAATCGTAAAGGAACCATATGGCATGATTCCATTTTGGGATATAAGCAACATGTGGCATGCCACCATCTATAGGCAGCCACCTTTACCAGAGTTGGAGAGGGCAGATGTCATGTGACTTCATTGCCATCTTGATTAAAGGTAACCCACATGGTATGGCCCAACCAAGGAGACAACACAAGTCTCCGAGATACTTTGGATTGGGATGGATTTTTGTATGATAATTCCTGTCCAGTCATGAAAACAGGTTTATGATAGACAGGACTTTAAAACAATGCTTGTTTAGGTATTAAAGCTGCACCTCCAGACATTTATATACAAGAATGTACTTTACACTGGCAACCAAACTTTGTAACATAAGAGTCACCCAGGTGGTATTTGTTTTAAAGGGATCTTGGAGAACATTTGAGGTTTGCCAGTGTGTAGCAGGGCTGGAGTTCCTAAAGAAAACCCAGTTGCAATTGGGGACCCTACCAGTTTTGGAGATGCTAGTGCCATGTAATAGTCACCAGAAACACCAGCCGCGATGAAATTGAGTCACCGGGGGCCTATAGAATGTAGGCTATGTATGCTGCCAAAAGTGGGCCCAGAGAGATGACCCAAGCCCCTTGGGAAAGCCCAAAGGATTATAAATATTAATCCCAAATATTAAACACTGAATTATTTGTACTGTTGGAGCTTGATTTTGCCCTGTGCAGATTGTGGTTGTGCCCTTTATCTTTTTGATATTGTAGGAAAACACAGTTGAGAAATTTTAAATTTTTTAAGAGGAAATTTTAGAGTTTTACAGAAAATTTAAATTAAAAAAAACTGGATATATTTTAAGGAACAGCTTTTAAATTTAAGTTTATAAAATATTTATATTATTAATACATGACCTTAAATAAATAGGTAAATAAATAAAAGGCTAAAGAGTTAGGGTCACAGCTAAGAGCACCAAACACTAAAAACCAGAAACTGGAATATTCCTATCTTATGGTGCAGCAAGACAATGACCTAAGCAGTCTGGTAAAGAGCTTGGAGCAGCAGTTCTCAACCTATGGGTCATGACCCTTTGAGGATCGAAAGACCTTTTCATAGGGGTAGTAGACGTCTGCATGTCAAATGTTTGCATTATAACTGATGACCCCAGCTAAGACTCCTAGCAATAGTGAAGAGGGTGCCTGAACTGGCCGCCTCCTGTAATCAGAGTGGTGACTACCCTAATTGTCATCATAGAACCTTCATTCATGTTCACGTTTTTTAACCCAAAGCTATGGTCTTTGCTAGGACTCAAAAGCATGAGTCTACTCCAGCTGTTATATAGACACCTGTTAGCTGCTTCTTTCTACAATGTGGATTTCAATTTCAGCACAGATTAATGTGAATATATCTAAAACGTATTTTGTAAACTAAAAATTTCATGTAAGCTTAAGAGAATCAAAAGAGTTGTAAGACTTGGATACACCTCTCACAGGTCAAAAGGACTCCAGATGAGTACAGCCTATGTTTCCTGATCTGCCTGCTCCTGAGAGTGAGATCTCTTTCCTAAACTTAGGACTCCTCCCCTCCCCCAATCACTAGGACCATGGGCCTGAAAGTTCCAAATGTAAGATTTTTCTTTAAGTTCCTAAACTTTAACTTCTGTCGCTAATCTGTATCTGTCTCAGCAAATTTTCACTTGGCTGACAGACACCATCCAGGAATCAGCTGCAGACTGCTAACCGCTGAGCTCTGGATTTGCTAAAAGCTAATATAAACCAGTACAGCCAATGTGACTGCTCCTTGTCTCTTCAGCTGGGTCAGTTAACCAGAATCTTCTGATGAACACCCCATTTCCTGATTCCACTCCCAGTTTCTGACTAGGATTTCAGCCTTCCTGAGCCCTGACAACAATATCCTAGCTTCAGCCAGAGCAGTTACAGAAGAGAATATGTCTCCCCTTGTCCCCAACAGGCTGAAATACTAAGTCTAAAAAAAACTTCCTGGCATAGGAAACAAAATAGCTACGTACAGTAGTGCCAATTGTCAGGAAAATGGGTCCAGAAATATCAACAGGTAAATTCACTCACTGGAATATTTCTACAATATAATAGGACACTTGACCTGATCTACGTAAACAGAGAGGTTATTGTATAACTTTAAGAGAAAATTGTTGTTTCTATACAAACTATTTGGGATTAATTACAGATAATCTGGCTGTACTCAAAGAAATATTGCAAAATAGCGGGACCTGAGATGAAATAAGTAACTGGTGACCATTCTCAATTCCAGGCTCCTCCTAGATAGTAATTCTGATGTTAGCCAATTCAGGGCCTTGGACCCTCTGTTTCTACAAATTCCTGTTAGCTCTTGCACATTAATACCTTAACTAGATGATAATTCCTGTCTGGGTATCATTAAGACGATGGTTATTAGATCTCAATATAAACAGGTACCCATTTAAGAGTCAAGGATTTGACTCATGATATAACTCAAGGGTAATGTGAGAGCCAAATACCTCCAACCCTTGCCCAAGGACAGATACTTACTGAAAACATTAGAGGCTATTTTTTACTGGAGATAACAAGCCACGTTTTTGCTCCCCTAAACAAGTTTGTTTGACTCATCTGCACTAAATGTGCTTTATCATATGTAGGCAGGAGGTATATGGGAAGGAAGTACGTCAGGATGTACGCTTGCCTGATTGGATGTAAGCAGGAAGTATGCAGGCAGGAAGTATACATCAGGACGTGTTCTTGCCCCTGATTGGACCTGGTGGGAAGTACAGTGGCCTTATGGGTTTGCCTTTTTAAGCCTCTGCAAAATGTGATTAGTTACCATTTCATGGGAACCCTGGAATGGACCTGGCCAGAGTCCATCAACCTGCCCAGTATTTAATTGAAGCTTGCTTCAAATTTAGCTTAAAATTGTGGTGGTGGTCTTATTCTCACCTGGTGAGATTAACAATACAAATTATATGTACTTAGTATTTTATGGACATTTACGTATATGTATGCATGTAAAAAAATATTATAGAATGACTAATGTCATATAACACTGAACAAGAACAAAGAGAATACTGTCAATCTATTCTCTTAACACATTTTAACATACAATAATCTCCTACCACAGTCCATAAGATTTTAAGGGGCTTATACAAACAAGTAATAAGATCAAAACTATCATTTTAGACTTATCTGTGCTTATTAAATTTCTTTCTTCCCCAATAACATGAGGCAGCCTCATAAGAATTCAAAATTGTATTTGCATCACCTGATAGTACATATTTACTTAACGTTCAATAAATTTTGCTTTACAAAAGTCAAATTATTTTATTCATTCATTTACTAAATATTTACTGAATGCCTATTATGTGTCTAGAACTATTTTAGGTACTTAGGATACAATACAAAGCCCACTGTACTGGAAATTTTATGTTGAGTATGAGAAAGAATGTGCATACATATAAAACAAGCATGTGTGCATCAAGCAACTGTCATGTAGCTTTAAATATTCTTCATAAAAGTTAAATGAAATAGGGAGATAGAAAATAACTAATAATGATGTTTAGATTAACTGTACAGTTAGAGAGAAAAAACAATGTTCATACACACTTAAGAGCTTGAACACAAAAGTTCTGGAAAGAACAAGCAAAGCATCAAAACCAGAAAGTATTTGATAAAGCTAAGAAATAAAACAGAAAAGGATTATAGCATAAAAACGAAGTAGAAAATAAGATAAAGGTAAGCAGGAGCAAAATACAGGTTAGTAGTACTCAACTTTTTTTCTTCAAATCAACAGTTATATGTCACAATGTGCTGGTCTCTGACACAAAGCAACCAATAAATATTTAATAAATTAAACTGTATTACTAACATGTCAATTTAAGAGGTATTACAGAGTTGGAGAGATAGCTTTACAGTGAAATCATGTGCCATATAGCAATATAGAAGACCAGAATTGGAATCCCTAGAGCCTTTAAAAATTCTAAGTGGGAGTAGTGGCCTGCCTGTTATTCCAGTCTTGGAAAGCAGAGACAGTAGATCTCTGAAGCAAGCTGGCTAGGGAGATTAGCCATATCAGCAAGCTCTGGGTTTGATTGAGATACCCTACTTCAAAAGATAAGGTGGTAGAGCACAGAAGAAAAATTCCTGACATCAACCTGAGCCTCCATGTATACACGCATAGACATGCACCCATACTCATGTGAACACACTACTATATACAAAACCTTAGTTAGTGTTCATAGTTTAGAACCTTAAGAATTTTACTGGTGATTCAATCATGCATCAATTAAATGAAGATCTTTTAGCAATTACAAATGACAAGACCTCTGTAGCTATCACTCTGCTTAGAAATTCTTTTACTTAAAATAATCATTTTTTTTTTTTTTTTTTTTTTTTTTTGGTTTTTTGAGACAGGGTTTCTCTGTGTAGCTTTGCGCCTTTCCTGGAACTCACTTGGTAGCCCAGGCTGGCCTCGAACTCACAGAGATCCGCCCGGCTCTGCCTCCCAAGTGCTGAGATTAAAGGCGTGCGCCACCACCGCCTGGCTAAATAATCATGTTTTTATTAACACTTACCTCAATGTTATTATTTAGATCCACATAAACTTGTCTGGTTTCTTCCCGTTCATACTCATCTGTAATTATCATTAAAAACTTCAAAGTTAAATTTTAAAACATAACATCAAGACAATATTTATAATATCTCAGAAAACATTAAAACATTTAAAATTCTGTGAGTACATAATTCAGTTCTGAGTTTCTCAAAATAGCAGCAGAAAAGGTCTGGGTTTTGATCTGTTATGCAAAAATCTTGGAAGTTTCTATTCCCTAAGTAAAAAAAGAAGGTAAACTGAAAAAATTCTTTGACCCAAAAAGAGAAGCAAGGTCACAGAGCAAGCCACTACCTTCAAAAATAGATAAGCAAAATCACAATTTACAATTTATTTGAGCAGAAAGGCAACAACAGAAAACTGTGAACCAGAGCCAGCATTTAAAAAAGCAAAAACACCTGAACTATAATTGGCATTGCTAGGCACTCAATGTGGATAAATCTGAGATAAAAACTTCAAAGGGATAGTCATGGTAGGCACAACATCCTTACAAGATTAACTTCTTAAAATGTTCCTAAGTTCAGATGTTCCAACAAGTGGAAGTGAAGAGGGACTATTTGAAATACACTATAGGCATTCTGTTCCTAATAGAGCTTCCCTGTGGGAGAAACTATTTAACTAGGGCAAAATCATTGACTGACCTGGGAAAGGAGAAAGAACTGATTCCAGCCTTCCATACAGAAGAATTAAAAATATACTGTTCCAATCATCTCTAGACTACCATATAGGAGAATTAAAGGCAGAAAAAGGGAAAGGAATGGAAAGGGGAGGGAAGAGAAAGAAGGTGAGAAGAGATAAGGAAAGGAAAGGAGGGGAGAGGAGAGGAGGGAAGGAGAGGAAGGAAGGGGAGGAGGAGAGGGGAAGAGGAAAGGGGAGAGGAGGAGAGAGGAGGAGAGGGAGGGAAGGAAAGGGAGGGGAAGGCAGGGAAGAGAACAGAAGAAGAGAAGAAGAAGGTCAAAGGGAGGAGAAGGGAAAATAATAACTCCAGCACACTCTAGCCATTTTGTATACTGCCCCGCCTGAAGGGAAGGGAAAATAAAAGTTCTTAATTCATAGGCAAGGATTTGCTAAAAGATTGAGGCCTAATCACAGGTCTACAGAATATTTCCTACACCTCTCCCTGTCCTCTATACAATACCACTTTTACTGAAGACCAATTTATATCAGTTCCATATGTAGCTGTAAAGTAGTAAGGCACAAGAAAAAAAAACAGAGCAAATATCAGAACAAGGATGAGAAAGGACAGAGATGACAGGAATTACCAATACACATAAAAAATAGTAAATGTAATAAAGATTTTAATAAAAAAAAACTAAGAGAAACTTTTAGAAAGAAAGAACAGAATAAAACTGTGAGAAAGTTATAAAAGATGAAATATAGACATAAGGAAACACTAGAAGAAAGAAACAAAAGTACTATTTCAAACAATAGCAACTAAGAATTTCCCCAAATTAATGTCAGACACTAAACCACATATCTACGAGATTTGAGAAAAATAAACACCAAAAGAGAAAAAAGGAAAAAAATACATCTAATTCTATCATTTCAAACTATGTGAAACCAAAGATAAAGAAACTATAGGGGAAAAATATTAATGAAGAAAAAAATTAGAATTAGAGAATAAAGGCAAATAAACACATTTTAATTTGCAAGGTTCAGGATCGGAAGACTGAGGCCTAAGGATGGTCAGCCTGGACTAAATAGTGAATCAGAGCTATTAACTCCTATAAGTTGCCCTTTGGCCTCCACAAATGCGCTACAGCACACTTGTTTGTGCACATACATGCGCGCACGCACGTGCACACAGAAACACACAAACACACACACACAATAAATGTTATTTAAATTTTTTAAACTTTCTCTAGACAAAATAAATTTATTGTCAGTAGACAAGCTTCAAAAATGTTACAAGTTCTTTTGAGAGAAGGAAATAATATAGGTAAGAAATTCAAATCTGCATAAAGACGAACACCAAAGAAGGAATACATGAAGGTAAAAATTTTTAAAATTCTTTAGTACTATGATCAAACTCAGAGCCTTAAGTATGGTAGGCAAACACTCCACCACTAAGCTACATTCCCAGTCCTTCACTTTAAGAAAGGTCTCACTACGTAGCTCAGGCTGGCCTTGAACTCAAAATCCTGCCTCTACCTCCCAAGTCCTACAATTATAGGCAAGTGCCACCAAGCCAGTCTTGTTATCCTTATTCTTAATCAATCTAACATGCAATCCATGTAAGTTTTACTGAGTGAGTCAGTGAGTGAGGAGTAAGTGAATGTGAATGTGAAGGCTTAGAACATTACTGCATACTGCTGTTGACTTTATAAACATTGTCCATTTGGACTATACTAAATTTGTTTTAATTTTTTCTTTGATAATAAATTAACCTAAGCTTATTGCAACTATTTTATTTTATAAACTTTAATTTTTTACAAGAGTCAAAACAAAATATTGTACAGCCATACAAAAATATTTTCTTTCTTCATGTCATTATATAAATACTTTTTTTCTTGGTCTTTTGAAACAGACTCTCACTACATAGCCCAGGTTGGCCTTAAACTTGCAATCTTTCGGCCTCAGCTGAAATGCTAGAATTAAAAGCATTTATCACCATGCCTAGTATTTTTTATTTTTTTTCTTTTACTTTTTACACTTTCTGGTTAAAAATGAAGATATTTACACACAAATTTATCTGAGGTATACACAGTGTCAAGATAATAAACATCACTGTATTCTATTTCCACATCTTGTTCCACTGGAAGATTTTCAAGAACAGGAACACACATGGAGCTGTCATCTCCTATGATACAATACCTTCTTCTAGAATACTTCTGAAGGATCTGCTTGAGGCTCTTGTAAAGTTAACTTTTTTTAATGTGGAAATACACTTTCAAATAGACACCTAAAATATAGTCTAGAAAATTTACAAAGCAGCAATATGCTTGATTATCAAGTACTATATAATTAATATATGTGGTATTCTTTCATACAACAGGCAGCGCTAGAGGCTTGTTTACAGCAGCATTGCTACAAATTATTATACACTACAGTGTTACAAAGGCTCCATTACTAGATGAAATTTTTCAATTTTTCTATATTCTTATGGTACATACCAATGTCCTATGTATACTCTATTATTGGCTTTAATGTAGTTATAAAATGTATCACTATACCATGCCTACCCCACAGCATTAGATTTCCTATTATAGACATGGATTTGTATCTTATTCTTGATTCAATGCCATGGTAGTTCTGGACAAAATAGGCTACTCATAAAATCACAATTGAAATGAATATTAACTACAAATATATATTCTTATTGATATTTACTACCTTTCAAAAACAGAAAACTTAGCTACTTCTTACATTAAAAATAAGGTCTGAGACACATAAAATTCAATGAAATCAAAATTAATTCCAAAAACTGAAAAGGCAACTTTTCCTCCTGTCTCCACCATTAAATGAGTAATAAATTGATACAACCACATAAAATAAGAAAGATACCTACATTTATTTGTCTTTTCTGCAGATCTAGCACAGGTTTCCTTAAGCAGATTACACAAATGTCTTGTAGCATTATTCCTGAAAAAAAAAAAAATGTTTCCCTAAGTATAATCTGATCTCAAAGCAAAATAATACATGGAAGTTACAGACATATAGTTACAATTTTAGAGAAATTTTTAAAACATTATATTTTATATATACTGTATATCACACAATAACAATTATATCAAAAAAAGTAGAGACTATTATTGGCAAAATCATTTAATAACTGCTTCCCTCTAAGTGACAACTTCTTACCAGTCTCTAGGAAGTTACAATTAATACCCTCTCAGAAAAAAGGTTCCAGATTTGTCTAGGATAAGGCAGGGCTAAACTTTTCATTTACTAATTGCTCCTAAACTGTTCTTGAGGCCTGTCCTAGTTTGAGTTCTACTGCTGTGCTATACCGTGACTAAAAGCAACCTGGAAAAGTGTTTGACTTACATGTCCTGATCACAGTCAATCACTGAGGGAAATCAGGTCAGGAGCCCAAGCAAGACCAAAGGCAGGAACCATGGAGCAATGCTGATTACTGGCTTGCTCCTCATGGCTTGCTCAGCCTGCTACAGCTCCAAGCATCTGCCAAGAACATCACTGCCCACAGTGGCAAGGCCCTCCCACATCAATAATTAACCAGGACAATGTACCACAGATTTTGCCTACAGTCCAATCTGATGGAGGCAAATCCTCTAACCTTCAAAACCAAAAGTAAGGTAATTTTCTCAGCAACTATCCATTGTGTGAATAAGATCTCTATTTGTATTAATTTAATAATATAAAGAACAATTTCGTTTAATTTTCCAACACACAGTTTTTCAGTACAAAGAAAAAGGTATTTGAGAGGAAAAAGCAGTTCCAAATTGGGCTGACTTGCTCCTAGGGCAACAGTGACACAGGAAAATGGATAATATGCAAAGGTAGTTCTAGGTAACAAATTTTTAGGCATCTTTGTTGATTTCAGGAAATGATTCCTCCTGACACCTGACATTTCAGAAAGTGAGAAGTTATTCATCATTAGGCAGCTTGCTAAATCTAAAAAGATAGAATGGGTATATCTACTTTTTCCACAGCACTCATGCCATGACCTGATGCTTTGGTCCTGGAGACCTAACAGAGGTGGCAAGGGAATGAAGAAAGGACACATAGACACATATACAGAAAAGCTAGCATCAGGTGGACTGCACTCACTCTGATGGAGCAATGCCAACTATGCAACAACTGAGAACCTCATTGAGTTTATTAAGTACAACACAAAAGGAGGAGCTAGCTAGTCTTGGTAGGAGGACTCTGAAGGGGAGCAGTCTCAGGTTTTGGGGACTTTTTGTTTTTGTTTTTTGTTTTCTTTTTGGTTTTTCAAGACAGGGTTTCTCTGTGTAGTTTTGGTTCCTGTCCTGGAACTCACTCTGTAGACCAGGCTGGCCTCAAACTCACAGAGATTCACCTGCCTCTGCCTCCCGAGTGCTGGGATTAAAGGCGTGTACCACTGCCACACAGCTGCAGTCTCAGATTTTGATCATCCAGGAAAAGGAAGCTACAGTCATTAGTGTTTGAACACTGATCAACCATTCATAAATACTCTTATTTGCACACAGTCAAGATTCTCTTTCAGAGCAGAGGAAGGTTTTGCCATCTCTCACACTTCACCCTGGGAAGGCTTTGCCACTCCCCAGGGTCTGAGGCTGTGCCCATGACAAACAATACACATTCACTCAGGACTTTATCCACTCCTTCTTGGCTCCCCACACACTCAGGCAGAAATTATTGTTATGCTACATAACACAAAGAAAGTACTCAACAAATAAAAACTATCTTAATAATAAGTTTGGAGGTACAATCATTAAATTACTACTTACTCCTTTATTAAATCTTTATTTTCTTGAATTTCTTCTTCTAATTTCAAGCTTACTTTCTCATTTTCAAACTAATTTACAAAACAGAAAAAGTTAATCACATTTCACTTAAAAAATCAGTGAGTATAATCATTAAGCAGATTTTTTATACTAGCATATTATATAAGTTCTATAAGATTTTCTTTCCACATAAAAGGAAATTTTTGTTACACCTTTTGAATTATCCATAAAAATATGGGTTTCTTTGGAAGGTGAAATGTTGTGGAATACTAGTTTGGGATGTGTTAATTTTTTATTCTGTGGAACATTTGTTTAATGATGCAAACATGTGTTGCATTCTTTTATGTTACATTTGTTTATGTCGCATTTGTTTAACTCTGTGAAGCTGTGTTACTGTGCCTGTCTAAAACAGCTGATTGTCTAATAAAGAGCTGAACAGCCAATAGCAAGGCAGGAGAAAGGATAGGCAGGGCTGGCAGGCAGAGAGAATAAACAAAGGAGAAAAAGAGAGATCAGAAGGAGGAGCAGGATAAGAAGGAGGACTCCAAAGGCCAGCCACCCAGATACACAGCAAGCCATGGAGTAAGAAGTAAAGAAAGGTATACAAAAATAGAGAAAGGCTTAAAAGATAGATGGGATAATTGAAGTTTAAAAAAAGCTGGCTAGCAACAAGCCAAGCTAAGGCCAGGCATTCATAAGAATAAGAAGTCTCCATGTGTAATTATTTGGGAGCCGGGTGGCAGGTCCCCCAAATAGCAAACAGCCAAAGAGTAAAACACAACCAACTACTGTGGAAGCAGGATCAGGAGTTCAAGGGCCAGTTTCAACATATACAGTGAATCTGAGGTCAGACTGAGCTACACAAGACTAAACCCTATCTATCTCAAGAAAGGGGAAGGGGAATACAAAATGGCTCAGCCAGTTAGGACATATGCCACCACACCTAGCAATCTTGAGTTCAATCCTCAGAAGCTACATGATCCAGAGAAGACTAACTCCCACAAGTTGTCCTCTGACCTATACACACACACACATTCATACCCTAATAAATGTAAAAAGGGAAGAAGGAACCTTTCACTCTCATCAGCTTAAAATTTGCTGAATGACCAGTAAAAGCATTCAATAATATTTAGTACAATATTATCTCTAATAATTTTGAAGTGTATTATCTGCTTCTACTTTGACTTTCTCATTCTATGCTATATCAAAACTAAAGTTTCAAAGTTTTGTATGTAAATATATTCTGATATATATCACATCAAATTAACATCAACAGGATTTAAAATTTTAAACTCTTTGTAATAAATTAATGTCATTAAATTGGTTATTGTCTAAAATAATTATTCCTTTAATCATCTTCATTGAATTTTGTGGAATTTGTGCTGTATTCATTCCTAAAGCTGAACTGCAACTTTTGTTAATGAAATTTCAAAAAACCTTGTTCTCAAAATACCTGCCACATAAAATTAGCCCAATTTGCTTTGAATTAATACTCTATTTCCGCCGGGCGGTGGTGGCGCACGCCTTTAATCCCAGCACTCAGGAGGCAGAGGCAGGCGGATCTCTGTGAGTTCGAGGCCAGCCTGGGCTACCAAGTGAGTCCCAGGAAAGGTGCAAAGCTACACAGAGAAACCCTGTCTCGAAAAACCGAAAAACCAAAAAAAAAAAAAAAAACTCTATTTCCAACAGTACTGTGCTAATATTTACTGTGTGCCATATTATCTTTTTATTTTATTTTTATTCAAATACTTGCCATATTTATAATTCAAAACTTCATTATACAAAAAAATAATATTTGTTGTATTTATAATTCAAAACTTCATTATACCTGCAGTTCCTGAATGGCTTTTCGCTGGGCTTCAATTATCTTTCTGTTTTCTTGTAACTTATTTTCTTTCTGCTTCAGTTCAGATTCTATGTTCACTTTCCATTTTTTGATCTTTTCAGCCTCCTTATACAGTTTTGAATACAGTCTGCTCATTGGCTCTGAATTCTATTTAAGTGAATTTCAAAAAGTTAATTCTCTAAGATTTTAATATAACCAACTACAGTTACCTACCACAAGTACATCTGTATTAATGGTGACAAACTGTGCACTCAATTTATACTTAACAGGATTAACTCATAGTATCAAGACAGTATATTCTACTTCACTAAAATTACTGAATAAAGTCAAAGCTGAAAAATGCTAAAGTTAGAAACAATTTAATCAATAAGAGAATCTGACTGGATAAAAGCTCAAATACACCACTCCACAAGAAATACATAAATGTTAACAATTGTCTTAAAGCATTTTGATCAGAGAAATAATTTGAGGATCAAGACTGCAATGTTTAAAATATAATGACAAGAAAAATAGAAAATATAATATGTAATTTTCTTTTTTTTTAACTTTTTAAAATTTTTTTACGATTTATTTATTATGTATACAGTGTTCTGCCTGCATGTATGTCTGCAGGCGAGAAGAGGGTACCAGATCTCATTACAGATGGTTGTGAGCCACCATGTGGTTGCTGAGAATTGAACTCAGAACCTCTAGAAGAGCAGTCAGTGTTCTTAACCTCTGACCCATCCCTCCAGCCCCATAATATGTAATTTTCAATGAGCCTAAGGTTTTATTTAGATTTCTTGCCTTTTTTTTATCCACATATTAGAAATACCAGAGGAATGTGGATTTATTTTTCATTTTGGAGCTGGAGATCTAACTCAGGGCATCTCAAATGCTATGCAAATAACACAGCTCTAAAATAAAACTATCCTCAAGCTTCATGTGGTGCACACCTTTAATCCCAGCACTCGGGAGGCAGAGCCAGGTGGATCTCTGTGAGTTCAAGGCCAGCCTGATCTACAGAGCGAGATCCAGGAAAGGCGCAAAGCTACACAGAGAAATCCTGTCTCAAAAAAAAAAAAAAATTACCGATATTTGCTTACTGATAACCTGTTATCAAAATATAAACTGGTCCCAATTTTTATTCTATGACACTATGAAGCTTAGTAATAGACATATAGCAGTCATCAGGCCATTTAATTTCCATAAATTTAGAAGATATGCTACAAGAATGATTTTTATAACTAATATCAAAACTATGTCATATCCTACAAACACATTTCTTATACAATCAAACATCCACACAACAATTTCATTAAAGATTATTTTTGTAAAATGCTGGCCTTCTCACATATTGTATCCATCTCTACTCCTCTAGTCTTAATTTTTTTGTTTAAAATTAAATTTCTCCAAAAGAACAGTTGCTTTTACCCAGGAAAATACAAAAGCTTAGCACTTCAAATACTTTAAGAGGAAAAAATATCTGGAATGGGGATGCAACTTTGTTACCGGTAGAGCAGTTGCCTAAAATGCATGAGGCTCTGATTTTGTCCCCAGAACCACAAAAAGAAAAATTTCAAAGAACATATTTTAAAATATTAACCAAATATTAATACTTAAAACGGTATATTCAAATAATAAATGCAATTTCAATAATAAGAAGAAAATATCTGACCTCAAAATCGGAGTCACTTAGTCCTTCCTGATAGTGGCAACTGCCAGAATTAGCAACCTAAAAGATTAATGTTTCCTATAAGATTATAATTTTAGAGCTATTGATAGTTAAACACACAAGACTATGTGGCCAGCAAGTTGGCTCCATGAGTAATGGCACTGGCCACAACGATAACCTGATTTGAGCCCTAGCTCTGCAAGTTGTTGTCTGACCTCCACACACACACCATGGTATATGCACAGACACACACATACAAATACATACAAGCACATATATGCATAAATAAACATAATAAAAATTAAACTGCACAAGACTACTAATCCCACAACTACCATTTTTTCTTTTTCAAATAATTCAAGGTCTAACAGACTGTATGTACACACTTTCACTAACCTGGTCAAGCACTGGCAAAATACTAAGTTTTTGTAAAGCAGGATCTGGAAAAAAAAAACTGGTATTAAATACGAGAACGTTTTAAATTATTTTATCTAGTTGAATGTCAAGAATATCAATGTAACACTTATATTGTATTTTCAGTAACTCGCAATGTATATAACAAAATGTTTCTATGGAAGTTGATGGGAGCTGGAGAGATGGCTCAGTGGTTAAGAGCACTGACTGCTCTTCCAGAGGACCCAGGTTCAATTCCCAGCACCCATATGGCAGTAAGCAACTGTCTGTAATTCCAAGATCTGACACCCTCACACAGACATACATATAGGCAAAACAATGCACATAAAATATAAATTATATTAAAAAAAGTTGATATACTGTTTGTCCAAGCCTACCTGTATCAATGTTTTCCCGACTTTTTGAGAGACTGGATACTGTAAATGGAACCCCAAAATCACCTTCCGTACATTTGTTGATAGTCTAGAAATACAAAGAGGTTCCTTAAATATTCTGTTCAATACCACTTTGATACCTAACAATGTAATACCCAAGTATATAGTATCCATATCTACTTAAAGAAGCCACTGTAATTATAAATCCTTTGACGTGCCGGGTGGTGGTGGCGCACGTCTTTAATCCCAGCACTCGGGAGGCAGAGCCAGGCGGATCTCTGTGAGTTCGAGGCCAGCCTGGACTACCAAGTGAGTTTCAGGAAAGGCGCAAAGCTACACAGAGAAACCCTGTCTCGAAAAACCAAAAAAAAAAAAAATCCTTTGATGTATATAGTGTTTAAAATAGCAAATGCTTCTGCTATGCAATCTAAGCAAAATTTTTAATTATGTATTTATTTCTCCTAGTAAGATGTACCTAAGCTATAAATTATATAACAGAAGCTTTGTAGATATTTTGGAATAATATTAGTAATTTTAAGTTTCCTTCAATCTCTCTTCAACCAAATTGAGATTTATCTTCACTGAATCAAATTTCAATGTCTTGGCTACAGCAGAAATTTTCTGCAGCATGTAAAATTAAAATACTAACTGCACCATCCTCACTTCCATATTCCACTTGAGAAATTTAAAAATAAAATGCTGCTTCACCTGAGAAATCTAGTAATTAGAATTTTACTAATAAATGAATTTCTCCTTACCCTATCTATCAGGAAGCTCACTCATAATATTGATTACTATCCACATAGCCATTTGTCCAAATAGTCTTAATTTTCCTTGGTAAAATTCCTAATTTTCTCGTATTTTTTCCTTATAAATTGCCTCAAATCCTGAGAGACATTTTCTTCAGCCACTGGTTAAGTGTCACGCTGCTGTAAGCAACACTAATGAAACACATTGGGTCACACACACACACACACACACACACACACACACACACACGCACACACACACAGAAAAGAAACAAAGTAGAAGGGGGACTAGTAGGAAGAGGAAAGAAATTAGTGGGAGGAGAATAAAAGGGCTTAACGGAAGGTTCTTACATACACTGTTCAATATCACTTTGATATTCAACAGTGCTCATCTACAAATACATTATATATGCATATCTGCTTAACGCCACTGTAATTATAAATCCTTTGATGTACATGCAGTGTTTAAATTACACATACATAAAAATGTCATAACGAAGCCCATTATTACCTACAATTAATATGTTAAGACATTAAAAATAAATGGTTTCAAACCATTTAACCAGAAAGATAATTTAAATGAGCAAATACTATTTATGCAGAGTTTTACAGCAGCAATTCTTTTAGATTTTAAGTATGTGTCTGTTTAGTGCCTGCAAAGTCTCCCTAGAGCTGGACATGCTGGGAACTGTCTGTGCTCTTGGGCGCCGAGCCATTCTGCAGCGCAACAGTGATTCTTTAAGTGAATCTTGTCAACACACAGTAAGGCCTGTTATCCCATGGAAGTAACGCTATTCAAACTCTCGGGAATACCAGCTATTAATATAGGGCACGAAGTGAGAAAGCACGCTCTTCTTATTAGCACTTATTTACTGTGTGTGTCTCTGGACTCACGCACGTCTGGGGGTGCGTGCGGAGGACAAAAACAACTCGCGGGATTTGGTTCCCTGGACCACGCGGGTTCCAGGGATGGAACTCTGGTCCCACCGCGCCTTGCCACCCGCCCGCCGGATGCACGTGCAAACTGACCTTGAAGTAGGGGGAGTCTCCTCCCGCCGTCTGCGGTTTCACGGCCGACACTTGGCTGCTGCTCAGTCTCGGGGGGACGAACAGCGTGAAGGGCTTCTGCTTCTCCATGGCGTCGTCCGCGTGGGTCTACCCGGCCTGGGGGGTGGGGGGGTGGGGGGGGAGCGTGCACAAGGCATGGTGAGCAAGGCCGCCGCAGGGCGAGCCGGGAACCGCGGGGGGGGGGGGGGTCCCGCCTGCCTCCGTGTCGCGTGGCCTACGGGAGGGAAAAGCCCGCGGGGTCCCCGCCAGCTCCCGACTCGGGCCGCCACGCGGCCTCAGGCCCAGCCGGAACCTCCTCGAAGGCCGCCTGCGACAGCCCGAGGCCCAGCGGGCCTCCCTAGGCCTCGAAGCCGCCGCGCGCCGGGCCGCGCGGGACGGACGGACGGACGGAGCGGCGCGTGGGGGCCCCGTCCTCCCCCCGCCCCCGCCCCGGCAGCCCGCCACACCCTCACCGTCCGCGGGCTCCGCGCCTCGCGAGGGAGCGCTTCTCTATGAACACATGGAATGGAACCGCGAGCTCCTACCTCAGAACCTCCCGGACGGCGGGGCAGGCCGGCACCGGGCGCCGGGCAGCGCACCGACTGGACGGAGGGGCGTTAACGGCTGGTTATAACGGCTGGTCGGACTCCCCAGCTGGCCAGGCTCTCGCGATGCACATCTCGCGAGACTTTCCTTTCCACGGGCCGGGGTTCTGATTCTCCACCAAGTGTGAATTCTGTGAGCGGCTAGTGTCAGAGGACACTGGGAAGGCTCTCGTGGTGCTCAGTCCAGTGAGCCGAGGAGATCACAGCCTACGTGTGCCAACAGTCACATTGCCGTTATAATCATTTTAAAGGAGTCATTTCGTTATTTTAAAAAAAAAAAAAAAGATTTATTACTCTCTGGTTTGTGTGTAAGAGTGTTTCGTGCGCGTGCATGTACGTAAGTGTTCCACGTGTTCACCATGTGCGTGCGGTGTCCTGGACGGCCCTAAGAGGGCGTAGGATCCCTTGGAACTGGAGTTACAGATGGTTGTTAGCTGCCATGTGGGTGCTAGGAACCAAACATGGGTCCTTTGCTAGAGCAATAAGTAAGTGGGGGGGGGGGGGGCCTGGGGGTTAGACTTTACAAAGGAGGATCATGAGGAAATTTTGAGCAGCAAGACTGGAATGATCAGGTTGGGAAGAAAATTCAGGTTTATGGAGTGAAACAGTTTTGAGAGCTTGGACAAGACGCACGGACCTGAATGATCACATGGGGCAATACATTCAGCAGATTGAATCGGTGTGTTTTAACTTAAGTAAAAGGGAGAGAAATCAAAGGGGCAGGCTTGGGTAGCTAGATAAATCATTATTACAGTGCTGAGACAGATGCAGTGATCCACCTCTCCCGAGGGTACGGGTGGCCTTTCTCTTGGCTCCACTTGATGCCTGCAGCTTTCCTCAGCAGATGCCTCACCGTCCTGACATCTCCAACATGCTGGAGTCTCTATAACTTAGGCTTCACCTTCACAGCTTCATACAATGGCCTCTGAGGGCCTCCTTGCCGGTAATCAGACTCTACCACACGTTGGCTGGCCTCAGTGGTCAGTACAAGTTTTCATGACCCCCCACTCTTGGATCTAGCCTGACTGCAAAATCAGCACCACTTGCCAAGTTCTGTTGCCATCTGGAGACACAGGCTGGGCCCTTGGACCACAACTCCAACAGCCTTTATGTATCTTCAAAGCCAAATCTAGGGAAACACTTCTGTAGGAGAAATGTTTTCAGGCAGGGATCCCTGCAAAGAACACCTTCAGATCCATTCTCGGTTCACTCTCCCCTTTCCAAATGAATTTGGGTTTTTTGCAAGCTAGAGCCTTCAATGGATGAGTCATTGTTCCCAAGGCACCTCTTCTACTGCCCCAATGAAAAGCAAAAGGCTTCTCCTAAACTGCAGTGATATTTTTAACAATTATACACTCCTGTCTGCAACTTTAAGCTTCATCAAGATCCTTTCCCTCACAAACCTGAACATTTTTCATATCTTTAAGCTCAATTGCTGAAAACATTGCTAAAAGCAGTAACTATGCCACAGCCCAGTGCATGCTATCTTGAAAAAATTTCTACCAAACAAATTAGTCCTTTTTTTTTTATTTAAACCTCTGTTTCTCAGGATATAGGAATAGTGTGGCCAGATTTTTGCCAGAATGTAACAGAAGTGGTCTCTAACCCAATTTCTGATAGAGTCTTTGTTTCCCTCTGAAACTTCCTGAGCCAGGACTTCACTGCCCACACTGTTGGAGCTGTGGTCTTTCACACTTCATCACTGCTTAGGGCAGTCTAGGGTTTCTCTAGCCAACAACTCCACATGTTTCCAAATTCTTCCCACAAGCTCCTTGCAAAGGCCTACTAACCACAAGGTCAAATTTGTTGATTTGTTGTTTGTATATCCCACTTCTCAGAACCAGTTTTCATCTCTTGTTCTTGTGATAAAATAGCAATAGCAACTTTGGTTCACAGCCCCTCATGGTGAGAAAGCCTGTGATCAGGGATCGGAACGTGAGGCAGTGGCTCCTGTGGGTCACATTTCAACCACAATCTAAAGTCCCTGAGGTACCTTGATGGCTATTTTCAGTTACTTGTTTGCTCTGTTTCTTTTCCTTTTTCCCTTCTTTCCTTCTCCCCTTCCTCTTTCCCAAATATTCCCTTGTAATAGCAATGCATTCTATAACTAATGTTCCTGGGGGTTAAATGCTTCTTTTTATGTCCTACACTACTATGGGTATGCTGTAAATGTAAGCATGCTGTTTAAACCCACAGGCTTGCATTTAGGAAGTTGAAGAGGATATCATTGTGCATCCACATAGAGACCATTTCATCTGCGTCTGTTCTAAAAGGGAAAGAGATGAAGCTATCTAAAGCATTTCAGCTTTGCCTTCTCAGTTTTACATTAATTTTGATAAATTCACCAAGCCTGATGGTTTCATCAAAGAGCTAGATCTCTCATTAGCATTTTTTCAGACTTTCCTTTAAAAATTCAGCTATTGAAGTCAAGCTGCACTGGTACTCAGGTACTCTCAGGGTATTTGTATGTATGACAGTACAGAGTATTAAAATGTGTTCCTTTATCTTCAGCTGATATTTTCTTTGGTGGAATAAATTTAGCAGTATAAATTAAAGGAAATCTTGAGTGAACGTGGATTATTGGCAGGAGTACAGCCATGTCAACGACCAATGTCTCAGACCCATGATAATAGCAAAGCCTTCTTCTGGCCCATGTGTGGATATTGACCTTGTGTGTAAAAACTATGACCGCAGCTTCTTCCTCCAGGATGACTACAACTTGAGATTGTCTGGCTACAGAGACCTTCAACAAGACTAGCTAACCTGACTCCTTATTCAATGCACAATAAAGGTGCTAAGTTTCTCAGTTGTTGTAGAGTTGGTGCCCTCCGTCAGAGGCCCACTTGTGGTGGTTTGAATGAGCATGGCCCCAACTCTCTCCTATATTTGACTGCTTGGTCCCTACTTGGTGGACCATTTGAGGATTAGGTGTGGCCTTGTTGGAGGGGGTGTGTCACTGGGGATGGGCTTTGAGGTTTCCAAAGCCTATGTCAGGTCCCGTCAGCCCCCCTCTTATCTCACCTGCCTCCAACTTGCAGACGAGAATGTAAGCTCTCAGCTACTGCTCCAATGCCATGCCTACTTGCCTGGTGCCATGCTCCTTACCATGATCATCATGGACTCATTCTTTGAAATTGTAAGAAAGCCCCCAATTAAATGCTTTCTTTCATAAGTTGCCTTGGTCATGATGTCTCTTTGCAGCAATAGAAAAGTAACTTTGACACTAACCAATCCCAGCTTTTCTGTACTGTGTCTTTGTGTCTGTCACTTCTTCATTCACTCATCACCCCAGGCAGGCTTCCAGAACCAAGCCATGCAGGATACAGATGGGGTGAGATGGTTTCCGGGATAAAGGCTCTTGTGTCTAAACCTGACAATCCATGGAACACATATAGAGGTGGAAGGAGAAAACTCTGATGTCCACAGATGTGTTTGGCATGTACACACATGCATGCGCACGGGCACACACATGCACACATGGTTTTTTTAATTAAAAAAAGAAAGGTAAAAACAACAAATGTTAGCAAGAATTGTGAAGGGAAAGGAATCTTTATACACTGTTGAGAAGAAGTAGTCACTGTGGAAATCACTATATCATTTCCTTCAAATCTAAATATAGACCTACTGTGTAATCTGTCTGGGAATAAACCTGAATCAAGAGCCACATAAAATCACAACACCTACAGTCATGTTTACTACAGCACTATTCACAGTGCCCAAGATAGGAAATCAAAGTAGGTGCCATCAACGGATAGATGGATAAATAAGATGTGATATATACAGATATACATGCACAATTCAGTCCTTAAGAGGAACAAAACTATGTCCTTTGCAGAAAAATAGATGGATGTCTTCATGTCAAGGAAAATAAACCAGACTCAGACTAGACTCAAGTGTTTTCTTACATGTGTAAATCTACTGTTTTAAGGTATGGAAGTAGATGGAGACCATCAGGAGAACAAGAAGAAAATCAGCAAGGTGTGGGGAGTCCAGAGTGGGTGGTAAATACAACTGAAATATCTTATGTACATGTATGAAATTTTCTTAATGAAACTCACTATTTTGTGTAATTAGCATACACTTATTAAAAATGGAAAGCAGATACAATTCGAAAAGGTCTTGTTCCTCTTTAATCACTCATGAAATGCTGTGACAAGAAGAGGTTTAAGCATCAGCTTCTTATTCCATCAGCGTGTCCTTAATCAGTGAAGCACACACACTGCCTTATCCTAATACAACTAACCTTTTTTCACGTTTACATATTAGATGTTTTCAGCTAAGTGAAAAAAAAATAGTTTCTTTAGGTAAGGACTCATGAAGAAACAATGACCACCAGTTCTTCTCTTTCTTCTTCTGAGGTCTTACTATAGAGCCCAGGATGGCCTTGAACTTGGGATCTTCTTGCCTCCATCTCCCAAGTACAAGGATTGTGCCACCACATGGCTCCCTTGAGTAGAATCCTAGGGTGTTCCTCTATTGAGAGTCCAAAATTCCACAAAATCTGATGAGCCCTTCATTTCTCCACTTTATGGTGATGCATGATAACACAGGGGTTTTGTTTACAGTTTTCAAATCAGTCATCCAATTGTGATTTTGAAATTTTGAGACAAACCTCAACAGTCTACATTTTCAGTAAAGTGTGTACAAATTCCATTTTTCAGAGAATAATGGAACCAGTCTGGGGTCCTTTGTTTTCCAGGTGCTGAGGATTTCTGAATGCCTGTGACTCAGAGTCCGCAATTCAGTGAGCCTCCCTATGAGGTGAGCAAAACGATGTGGTTCTTCAGGATGGTACAGTTTTGAATATTTAAACAAAAGTTGTAGAACTGGTTCTTGTAAGTTTTCTACATGCTGCTTATTTTTAAGGCATGGACGATCTGAAAAACATTTATCTTATGTTGATTTAAAGTGGTGGAAATAAGGAATTCATTTAAAACAATGCAGTTATTAAATAATACAAATCATAGGTACTTACAGAACCCTAATTCACATTAGATTTGCTAATTAAATTGTCTTTGTTCATCATTTTATTTAATCTTCACAATAGTCTATTGAGCTATTCTACTTTTATCACATTTTTCAGATTAGTTCCCTGAAATATAGGGAGTTAAGTAATTTCCATAGAGTCACATGGGAAGCAAAGGATCAGTAAGTAATGTTGGCAATATAACAGTCATGAAGGGCTTGCCTGAAACTTTAAAATAGCAAGTAATGTCTCTCCAGTCAACAGGAAGTAAGGAGCAAGACTTTTTGTGTTCCTACCATAAGATATAACCCAACCGGGAATTTCTGAAGGCTTAGACAGCCTTCGTTTATCCAATCACTTTGCTAACTATACAGCAATGAACTTCACAGACAAAATTTTCTCCCTTTATTGTACTTATATTCTTAATATGGAGTGGGTGAGGAAGGAGAGAGGCAAACACATCTTAAAAAGCAAAAACAGGCCGGGCGGTGGTGGCACATGCCTTTAATCCCAGCACTTGGGAGGCTGAGCCAGGCAGATCTCTGAGTTCAAGGCCAGCCTGGTCTACAAAAGTGAGTTCCAGGACAGCAAGGACTAAATAGAGAAACCCTGTCTTGAATAAATAAATAAATAAATAAATAAATAAATAAATAAATAAATAAATAAATAAATAGCAAAAATAGAGGACTGAAGAGACCACTCAGCAGTTAAGAGAACTAACCACTCTTCCTGAATACTAGGGTTCAATTCCCACACCCACATAGTGGCTCACAACCATCTGTAACTCCAATTCTAGGAGATCTGACACCTTCTTCTGAACTCACAGGCACTGTACGCATGGGGTATATATGCAGACAAAGGAGACACACAAATCAATAAAAATAAATGATAAAAAATATGTTTTAAAAAAGCAAAAATAAAATAGTGATGTGCTATAGAGAAAAATAAACAGGAAAACAGATAGGACTCTGGGGTGGAGGGATGGTGGCTATTTTGCAAAGACTAATTAGGGATATAACATCATTTAACAGAAATTCAAAATGATGAAGGAGAAAAAATCTAAATAAATAAAATAACAAAATGGTGAAAAAACTTTATGAGAAATAGGAAGCCACCAATGGATACAAACAGAGGAATGACATGATCTGACTTACATTTTCAGAGAATTCCTCTCAGTACTAACAGAAAGTCTACAGTGCATAGAATCAGAAAACCCAGTTAGATAGGTGGATTCAAGTATGCTGCTTAGGCTAGAAACAGTAAGAAGTAAGCCAGGCAGTGGTGGTACACACCTTTAATCCCAGAATTCAAGATGAAGAGGTGGGTGGATCTCTGAGTTTGAGGCCAGCCTGGTCTACAAAGCAAGTTCCAGGATAGCCAGGGCTACACAGAGAAACACTTTCTCAGAAAAAAAAAAAAAAAAAAAGTGTAAGTGGTTAAGTGCTAGATATATTTTAGGGTTGAGCCAACAGATTGGGTGCATATGTGATATTAGTATAGAAGAAAGAAAAGAGTTAAGGATTTTTTTAATTTGCACATGCAATTTGGAAGATTTAAGGTTTAGTACAGGTGGAGGGGAATATAAAAGGATGAGTTCAGCTTTGGGCATTTTAAATTTGATATACCTGCTCAACAGTCACATGGAAATCTTGAGGAGGCTATTTAATAAACTCTGGGGAAGCACACCAAGTTGGTAGATAAGTTTGGGAGTATCGGATGCACACAGGCTTTTAGTGACAAGAGATAGGATGAAGTCATGAAGGAAGAGAGTGTAGAAGAAAACGGGGCCTTGTCATAGCCATCTGTAACCCAGTCCCAAGGCATCTGACATCCTTTGATCTCCGCAGCCCAAGACACAGGTGCAGTGCCTGCACCAGATGCAAGCAAAACATGTGCATAAAATAGAGTTAATTTCAAGGAAACTGAGTCTTAGAACAACTTAAATGTTTATCATTGTGAGAGACGAAGAGGACAAAATAAAGGAGACACAGAAAGAACTGCCAATGAACAGGGGAAAAGCAAGACAGGATGATGTTCCTGGGACTCAGTGAAAAGAAAAAGCTCTCAAGGCCAAGGCCAGTGCGATGGTCACCAGGCCTGACTATCTGAGTTCAACCCCCAGGACCCACATGGTGGAAAGAGAGAACCAACTCCCATAGTCCTCTGACCTCCACATACGTGGCATGTACACACAAACACTAAATAAATAAATAAATATTTCAAAATGTCTAGCAAAAGAAAAAAACACCTATATGAGTTAGTGGGTGGGTGGCTTGGTTTGGAGTGGAAACTTCTTGAGAGTGTCATGTTTTTACAGTTTTTTGCATAATTTCAGTTCTGTTTGTGGTGCTTAATATTAACAAGGTTAGAGAAACGTTGATGGTTGGACTACAGTCTACAAGGAGAGCCTAACATTTTCCACCTAACAGCGAGTGGGAATGCCAAGATTATGAAAGGGTCAGTTGTTGGGAATGAATACATCAGCCCTGAAAAACGATGCTAAACAAGGATCGGCTGAAGGGAAGTGATGAAAGTGATGGAGTTTTTATCATAAAACTTCAATTAAAAGTATCTTAATGACCAATTTATAATCTAGGGGAGCCCATTGCCCTGCGGAAAACATTCTTAAATGTAGAGAGCATGACATGTTCCTTGTTTTAAAAGATGTCACGAAAAAGTGTAAAGGACGTTGGCCATGGACACCATTAGTCCCACTTCTGAGAGGCAGTGAAATCCTCACACAGCCAGCACACCAGAGCTCTAAGGTTACTGCACCATCCAGGATTTGTAGATTAATTCCTACACTGAACAGAAAGAAAGAAGACTTCTGTGGTCCAATGAGGGTGAACTTTTCCTAGGTAACAACACTCTTAGCTGGTTTTCTAAATACTCAAGTTCAGACGACAGCAAACACTGCTATCCCTCCAGCCCTCTAAATCCGTGCTGATTTTCCTCTATGCTTTTCATCCCACAGTTGCTTACAAAGCTTCTTGGAATGAAACATAATACTGGAAAGTGGACAACGAAATCCAGCTGCACTGGAACCTACGTGATTGAACTTTCATTGATCATACCTAGTGAGCATTCATGAACGCTGATGCCATGGAGAGTTAGAATAAAACAGAACACAAATAGGACCTGATCAATCAAGACGGGGCAGTGGTATCCTAGGAAGATTTCATTGGCTTGAAGCAGTGAGCTACCCATGCTAATCAAGTGTCTCACTTTAACCTGGAGCCAGTATGTAATACAGGCTACAGACATGTCAAGAAGATGATGAATTGACACAAGAAGCTGGAGGAGTCCTCCCCACATACCAGAGATCTTCACCGTGGCTGCAAAACTCCACCCAAAGGCTCACAGGAAACAGGATGTCCCCTTGTTTTCTTTTAAGTTCTTATGAGCTTCTCTACCAAATATAGCAGATGGGGCAAGGAAGATGAGGAGTGAGAATTGGCCAGTAGGATCAGCAATGCCAAGATCCTGAAGCTATTGACTGGAGAGGATGGAGTGAAATCTAACTGTAGAGGATTCAAGAGTAAGAGGAGTAAAATGGAGATTAGAATATAGCTAACTCCCTAAAGAAACTTTCTCTGTCAGGGACTTGAGAGAGTATATCCAAGGGCAAGAAAGTATTTTTTTAAGATGCAAGAAACTACAACACAGTGGTGAGCTTAGTGGAATACTCATAGAGCAAACTGTGATGGAATGAGATTGGTACATTCGACCTCAGTTAACAGTTTAACAACCAAGAACTTCATGATTTCCCGTGCAGCAGATGTCACCCAGAGCCTTACTGCTGACAGTTTTTACCTGAGAAAAGCACTGTTGTTGCTGTAAGCAGAGCATATTCGGTATCCGTTATATTAAGTTCACTCATTCTTCTGTAGAAGTAAGACAGTGAGGCGACAAATTCTTTAGTAATACCTGAAAAGATGATTATAAGTGTATTTTCATCAGAATGTAGCACAGAAGCAAACACAGTGATCATTTTTTTTTACCTCTCAAACTAGTATAAGAAAAATGAAATGAGGGTGACTCAAGATGGCTGCCTGTGTGACGGCAGGCCGACAAGGACAATTCCCTTTGCTGTGCCCTTGAAGGCCATGCCTGAGCCTCAATTGTGGGCTCATTAGGTGTGCTATTGAGAAAGACCAGAACAAAAGCAGGGTTTCACCACGTAAACCAAACAGGAGGCTGTGGGACTGAGAGCCTTCGGACGCCTCTCTCTGGGTGTTTCTGTATTATCCACAGTAAGGCTCACCCTTCTACCCATAAAAGTGGTTGATACTGTGATGTTGGCTGTATATGACATCAGAGTCCTGGGAGAGTTTGAAAAGCACCCCAAAGAATGACTCAGAGGCCCCAACTAGCTTCCCACCTAAGTAGGGAAAGAATCGCAGTGATGTAGCCAAAGAAAATGGTTACAAACAGAAGGCTCACTGGTGACCTGCCTGACCTTAACAAATGTCTTGGCTGTGTCTACAAATACTGTTACCACCACGGAAGCACCCTTAGCAGAGAAACCTGTGAACTGTGAGAAAAGCCCATGGCACTCTCCTTGTAATAGAAGGAAAAGAAGGAAAGAAAGGGAAGCATGGCCACCCAGGATGGTACTTTGTACTGCACAGTGTTACCAGTTAGAG
Organism: Peromyscus eremicus; assembly: GCF_949786415.1. Classification (NCBI taxonomy): domain Eukaryota; kingdom Metazoa; phylum Chordata; class Mammalia; order Rodentia; family Cricetidae; genus Peromyscus; species Peromyscus eremicus. The sequence goes on from NC_081421.1 coordinate 76,322,706, forward strand.
TAGCAGAAGGACTGCCTTCCTTGAAAGAGTCCTCCGAAGAATAAACATTGTCACCACTGCTCTGATTATGAACCTCCAGTGTGCCAGCTGAGGGCTTTGATGGCCTCATAGCACCTAGCAAAAGAGAAAAAATATGAACTCTGATTTTTTTCCCCTAATCATTATATAGGTAGTAAACTGAATATCTTTTCAGAATCCAACATAACTACTACGTGAAAAACAATCCCCTAAAATAATATCTTTATCATTGTTGTTACTGGAACATAAAACCAGATTAACAGCTCACATTTTGTAGAAAGAGTATATAGAAGATCCTCCAAAATGAGTTTTCCATAACGCTATAAAGAATGACTTCCTTGCCGGGCGGTGGTGGCGCATGCCTTTAATCCCAGCACTCGGGAGGCAGAGGCAGGCAGATCTCTGTGAGTTCAAGGCCAGCTTGGGCTACCAAGTGAGTTCCAGGAAAGGCGCAAAGCTACACAGAGAAACCCTGTCTCGAAAAACCAAAAAAAAAAAAAAAAAGAATGACTTCCTTAAACACACACACCTCCACGCATCACTCTAGTGCATCCGAGGCTGTAGAGACTCTTAAGCAAACACTGTTCAAGCAATCATGGACCAGGTCATCAAGGGCCTCCCTTTAGCAACCTTATGGTCTAGTGTATGCAGGGAAGAACAACCAATAAATAAGCAAATTTAAAAAGGTTAGCACTGGGTTGGGGATTTAGAATAGTGGTAGAGCGCTTGCCTAGCAAGTGCAAGACTCTGGGTTCAGTCCTCAGCTCTGGGGGGGGGACGGAGGGGAGGTTAGCACTGTAGCAAGGGCAGTTAGTGAAGGCAGCTGGCGTTGCTGGCAAACGTTTTGTTGTTTTTATTTGTGTCATTTTGCTTCTTCCCCCATCTCCAACCAACACATAGCTTTATGGTCTGAATTATTGCATGCATACATTAGAACGATGATGGGTTTCCTGCTCTGTTCAAAGGGTGGACTGATTTTTAAAAAACATGTTTCTGTCTTTTATGGAAGTGAGGTACCGGATAGTGGGTTCAACACTAGCCTGACTAGCGCTTTGCCCCGCAGTGGAGGCGTTCCACAAATAAGGAGGCTATAGTTGTGAGTTTCAAAGCAAGCATACAGCCTCTGCCCAGAGCTCCGCTGTCTTAGAATCACCATCACCTTAGTGTTTAAACGCCTGTCGAAGTCCTCCCTCGGTAGAAGAGCCTGGGTTAGGAGCACAGAAGCCCCTCCCAAGCTGAGGAGCTGTTGGCAGCTGACAGCTGCTAGGGGAGGGAGGGTCCAGTTTCTTTCTTTCTTTTTCTTTCTTTCTTTCTTTCTTTCTTTCTTTCTTTCTTTCTTTTTTTTAAGTTTTTGGAGACAGGGTTTCTCTGTGTAGTTTTGGAGCCTGTCCTGGAGCTCGCTCTGTATCCCAGGCTGGCCTCGAACTCACAGAGATCCACCTGCCTCTGCCTCCCGAGTGCTGGGATTAAAGGCGTGCACCACCACCACCTGGGCAGTTTCTTTTTTTAGAAGCCTGATCCCTTGAAGCTGACAGCCTCTGGTGAATGACCCCACACCCATGTGCATATGAGTAGCACTAACTAGAGTCACTGGGTTATTTTTAAGAAAAAGGGTGAGGAGAAGACATGAAGTCAGGAGAAAGATGTGGGGGGGGATCCCGGGGGAGTTAGAGGAGGAAGAAGTGAGGTAGGTGAGTATGATCAAAATATTTTGTATACATGTATGAAATTCTCACAAGAATAAAAATGCAATTTTAAAAAGAATGACTTTGTTGAGAGAAAATGCTAGATGAATATATTAGAAACTATTTATCAACAACTATCATGAGACATTTGTTCCTACACTAACTGGTAAAATAAAACGAAAAAAATAAAAAGAGACTGATGATGTCACTCAATTAGTAGAGTTCTTGCTTAACATCCACAAGGCCCTGGGTCCCATCCCCAGCACCACATAACCCAGGCGTAGAGGCATACATCTGCAGTCTCCTTGGCTGGCAGGTGGGAGCGGGAGCATCAGGAGTTCAACATGCTCCTCAGCTACATAATGAGTTCTAAGGTGCCTAGGCGACATGAGATTCTATTTCCAAAGAACAGTGTTTAAAAATGCCTGTGTGTGTACGTGTATGAATGTTTAATATTCTATAATTTGTGGCTAAATTTAACGTGACTATGTTAAAGTTAAATGAAAATCTTTTTTTTTTCTTTTTACTTCCAGAGGTTGATGCTTTCCCACTGTGAAGCTGGGCTACATGAAGAAACATCGCTTCAGTTTCTGACTCCTTCTGTAACGCAGTCTGATCCTCATTGGGTAAGTTTTCAAATCCTTAAAAAAAAGATAAAGCATGAAGAAATGAGATAATCAAAAGATGATGTTCATAAACTAAATGTTTAAAAAATATTTCTTTACTTATCAACCCTGAATGCTTCTTGGGAATAATCATAGTATATAAATTCAAGTCTGGATAAAATTACTGATTCTACATGGTAATACTTTAGAGCACTTTTATCAGAACTAGATGACACTTTTCTTATAGCAAAAATAAATCATAGTTGCTTTAGCCTTGAAGAATGTAATTTTACAGTGAGCGACTGTACCTGAAAATATAAAATGAAACTGAGTTATATATAACAAAGTTTTAGTCAACTTTGGCTTGTTTTAGTATTATTCAGGAAGTTTTATTTGTTTCTTGTTTCATTTTAAAAAATTACATCATTATAATAATTTTTGTAAATATTTAGGTTGTCACCCACCTGTTTAATTGAAGTAGATAAAATAAGGCTTCTGTTGTTGTTGTTGTTGTTGTTGGAAGTAGCATTGTTGGAAAACTAAAGGTTTTCTATTGAACCCAGGGCCTCAGACACATTAGACAAGTGCTTTGCCATTGAGCTATATATCCAGTCCCATATTGGAGATTTTTGTTTTGCTATACTACCTCTTTACCTTAAAAACAGAACTCAGGGCTGGAGAGATGGCTCAGTGGTTAAGAGCGTTTGTTGTTCCTGCATAGGACCTGGATTTGGTTCCCAGCACCAACCATGGGGGCTCACAACCATGACTAACTCCAGTTCCAGGGGATCCCACACTCTCTTCTGGCCTCCATGATATGGTATGTACATGGTATGAATATATACTTTCAGGCAAAACATGCATAACACAAAAAAAAATAAATTAGTCTTAAAAAATGATGAAACAGAATTTTACCTGGGAGTCCCTTGGTAAAATTCATCAGCCCATGTATGTGTAGGACTGCTCCCTCTGAGAGTCTCAGAAAACTTAGTTCAGGGTTAGAAAACTCCTGCAGCTAATCCATAAAAAGAAATAAAAATGATAAATAGTATTTTCTTTCAGATAATTACTGAAGTTTTAACCATTTTTGCTATCATTTCCTAATGACATTCATTACAAGTTACTTCTTGCCAGTAATGGATACATACAAGTGTGCTTGTTTCCCCTAAAGGAATCATGAATTTCTGATAAGCAGTCACTATGGTACTCATAAGATGATGTTCCTCTTGGGTTAGTGTCATGCTTTCCTGAACCTGTAAGGAAACAGGGGCGCCTGTGATGTGTGCCTCTTGTACACATTGTCAATAAAGAAACAGGAAAGTGTGTGAAAGAGAAGTCTTACCCCTCTTCCAGATCTGGTGGTGGATGATACAAGCTTGCTGTCTGCTCCTTCATCTTCCACTTGGACGTCAGAGTGAAGAGCCATCTTCTGCTTGAAGTTCTTGCGAAGTCTCTTTGACTTACACTGGACCTCTGTGAGCAAACCTGTGAGGTTACGAAATTCACACAACGTATTTTTGTCTCAGAAAATAACGCCATAGGATTTGATGGAAATGGTCTTAAACGAGCAATTGACCCCAGACTTCTCTCGTGCGTGTGTGCATCAACTAACTGTCCTGTTTTCCTTTCCCTTCAGAGCTATCTAGTCTGCTTGAAATACAGTCATACCAGATAAAAACCAAGAGCTAATTTTTCACTTCCAAATTATGTTTAGATTTTTACATAAGATCTTGGAGGTGAGATTGTCATTTTATAGAGTAGTAGAATTACCTTATCTATAACTTTTATCACTAGTTTTACATAAGAAAGACTCTCAGGATTTTCAAAAGAAGCTAAGACAATTTTTCCTATAAGCCAGACAAAGCATTTAGTTATTTTCAAATGTGAATAATATGTATTTGAGGATTATTTTTGTTTGTTTTTAAATTTTTATTCTTAATTCCTTATATAAGTCTGTGTGGGGGTATGCACACATGAGTGCAGGTGCCCACAGACGAGAGAGTGTCACATCCCCTTGAGCTGAAATTATAGTTGGTTGTGAGGCACACAATGTGGGTGCCGGGACCTGAACTCAGGTCTTCTGCAAGAGCAGTGCATTCTCTTAATTGCTGAGCTGTTTCTCCAGCCTGGGGACTATTGTTTTTATAGAATGTTTAATCTTCCACTGATGCCTTTACTGGACCAGCAACAGCTACCATAAATCATGACTAAAATTATACAAGTATTAATATACCTGTCATTTTCATAAGTATTTAAAACATACCTATTAAATAAAAATGAATGAGGAACTGAAGTGCAGAACAAAACAAAAACCTTAAAACCCTTCTATATTATTTTATTACTTATCAGAGAACAAGAATACCCAAAAAAAAAGCCAGGTGGTGGTGGCACACGCCTTTAATCCCAGCACTCAAGAGGCAGGGCCAGGTGGATCTCTGTGAGTTCGAGGCCAGCCTGGTCTACAGATCGAGATCCAGGACAGGCACCAAAACTACACAGAGAAACCCTGTCTCAAAAAAAAAAAGAATACCCAAAATATGAAACCATTTTAAACATATCAAGTATTGGACATGGTAGTACACACCTGTAAGCCCAACCACTCAAGAGACTATAACAAGAGGATTGCATGTTGAATGCCAGCCTTGGAAACTTGGACAGACTCTGTCTTCAATTTTTTCAAGTAGAAAAGGAGTCTATGGGTTTAGCTTAGTGGTAGATTGTCAAGCATGTGGGAAACCTGAGCTCAACCCTCAATACCATAAAAAGGGAAAATGAGGAGGAGGAGGAGGAGGAGGAGGAGGAGGAGGAGGAGGAGGAGGAGGAGGAGGAAAAGTTTAAGGAAGGGGAAAGGAGGAGAAGGAGAGGGAAAGAGGAGAAAAAGCAGGAAGGAGAGAAGGGGGAGGAAGAGGAGAAGAGATACCCAGAGTCCCAAACACAGACAGTATTAGAACAACTGGGTAAATGTAGTATGAAGAGCTACAGCAATGGGGGCAGGGTATGGATGAATGGAAATAACATGTGAATAAGGCATATGCTCACCAATCACGATAATCATACTCATCAAATCTCTTTTGCTTCATCTTGCCATAATTCCTTTAAGTTAAAGTGAAGGATGGTCCATTTTATTTACAGATTCCCTCAGAAGACTCTGGGTTCCCTTTCACATACATTTTCTGACACAGGTTAAAAGGCAACTTTTGGGCCAGGTGCAGTGGCATGCATTTTTAATTCCAGAACTTGGAGGGCAGAGGCAGGAGATCTCTATGAGTTTGAGGCCAGCCTGGCATACTTACCAAGTTCCAGGCCAGCTACATAATGAGATCCTGACTATAAAATAAATTAATAAAAGACAACTTTTTCAAGGGTTTCTTTGTACTGAATTGTGTTTCCAAAACCTCATATGTTCAAGTGCTACCCTCTAATGTGATGGTATTTGGAGACAGGTCCTGATACCCATGTGTTAACTATTAGTGGGCTGTGCATACCTGGATATCAGGGAGACTTTTGAGAACTACTAACTTTAAATTTTGCACATTTTCCATTCAGTCTATAATTTTAGGTTAAGTAACATAAAAATACAAGATCTTTTAAATTATTATTTAGATTTATTTTATGTGTGTATTTGGCTTGAATGTATGTATGCACACTACATGCATGCCTGGGGCCTGTAGAGGTCAGAAGAGGGCACTGGATCCTCTGTACTAGGAGTTATGGATGATTGTGGGCTGCCATGCAGATGCTAGGAACTGGGCCCCAAAAGAACTTCTAATTAAGATGAAACTATGACCGATTCCAAAATGAGAGCAATATAGTACAGAGCAAAGTTTATGGAAATCACTTCTTATATTTATAATACCTTCCATAGTTTGCAATCTATGTACATATGTATGTGGTGTGCATGTGTCCATATATAAACAAATATGACAATGTTCAAAAGAACTCCCTCTGTAGACCAGGCTGGCCTCAAACTCACAGAGATCTGCCTGCCTCTGCCTCCCGAGTGCTGGGATTAAAGGCGTGTGCCACCACTGCTTGACTATGTTATTATTTTTAAATTCAATGTTATTGTACAGAGGAAAGTGTGAAAATGGTCCCCCCACTAATAATGCAGCTGAGTTTCCCACATTTGTGGAAATCATAGGGGTCAGCATATCCCAGTGCAATGAATACAAATCCAAGTCACAACCACAATGGCACTTACATTCTGCCAACATCCCCACTGCCTTACACTTTTTCAGTCTGCACTCTTGACATTTTCTGCGCATGTACATATCCATTTCACAGTGGCCACCATTCTTGCAACTGTAAACTGCATTTTTGGTGATGCTTCGTCGGAAAAAACCTATCAACAGAAGTTTTCAAAGTTTAATGTTGATACTTTTAGCTACTTCTCATTTTATTAACATTTTACCTTTATAGTAAAGTAACCAAGTTAACTAGATTATTTCAATAAAATGAGGGGTTTTTTCCTCCCAATAATTTTTTAAATATACATTTATCTGGCAAGTTATCTAATTCTTTTCAATTGGTATACTCAACCCATCCTGAGGTTGTCCCTTACATTATAACATCTGGAGATTGAACTAAATACCCTTACCACATTAAGACGACTCTATGCTACTACAGGGAAATTACCTATAAGAATTTTTAAAACTACATTTTACAGAATATCAAGATCCCACAAAGCATCCCTCAATGTTCCTTTGAGAGAATCCATAGTCACCTAAAACAAAAATGTCAGAAAAGCCTCTCTTTTCTAAGACCCCACATTTTTATGTCAGCCCACAAAGGCAGGAGTGCCCTCCAGACTGCCCCGCCCCTTCTGTAGCATTCCCCTCTTCCCCTTCCTCCTTCACTCTTTCTTCTAGGCAGTAATCCCTGCCATTTCCTGCTGGCTCCAGGGAGGTCGCCATGCTTAGTCAATGCCCCTTTTAAAGCCCTGCCATATATTCACTTTCGGTAGATGCTTAAGAGATGGAGTCTCATGATTTCAATTCCACAAAGAAAGTAAAAGCTCTGCTTTGGTTTTCAAAACTGTGCCTCCTTCTTCAGCTCAGTTTCAACAGTGAGATGCCGATTTCCAAAGCAGGCCATCCCTTGCCCAGTTACTCTACTCAAGATGCTGTTACATCGCTTCCTGTAGTCTCTATTGGGCTATTCTTTGCAAGTGATGAGTTGCAAGATTTGGAGGTAGAATTTTACCCTGAACAAACATGTTTATTTATGTTATATTGGCTCTGTTTTCTGTTGTTTGGGTTGTTTTGTTTCTGAGGGTGCTATGATCAAATACAGAACTAGGTGCTAAGTGCTCTACTGCCCACCTCCCTTCCCATCCCTACATTTATTGATTAATGAAGTGCTGGCCTGCTTCACAGCTGTTAGAATCAACAACTCTTTCACTCTTTACAAACACTGGCCTTCGCTTCCAGACTTTCAATTTGTTCTCTTTCTTTACGAAGCATTTTTAAAAATCTTTTGACTTAGAATCAGAGAGGTCACTTCTTTCAGAATTTCACCAAGTGTGTAGATTATTTCAACCACATAAAAAAATGTCATGGTTGACATTTTGATCTTAATAAAATGTCATGTTTTGTTCCAGCATTGACTTCATCTAGGAATAAGGAAAACCTTTGCTTATATGTGTTGAGGTTTATATTGAAATGTGAAAGTCCTCATCAAAAATGAAGAGACAGACCCGGTAGTGAAGGCCCTTAATATCAGCATTTCGGAGATAGAGGCAGGTGGATGTCTGAGAGTTCAAGGACAGCCTGGTCTTTACAGTGAGTTCCAGGACAGTCAGGGCTGCATGGAGAGATCTTGTCTCAAAAAAGGAGAAGGAGAAGAAGAAGATGAGGAGAAAAGAAATTAACCCTAGGACCTGGATGGTACATGCCTTTAATTTCAGCTCTTAGAAGGCAAAAGAAAGCAGATCTCTGTGGGTTTAAGGCCAACCTGGTCTACATAGTGAGTTCTAGGCAACCCCGGGCTACACACTGAGACTCTGTTTCAAAAAACCAGAAAAAGAAGGAAGGAAGGAAGGAGGGAGGGAGGGAGGGAAAGGGAAGGGAGGGGAGGGGAAGGGAGGGGAGGGAGGGAAGGAAGAGAAGAGAAGAAGGAAGGGAAGGAAGGAAAGAAGGAAAGAAACTAACCTTAAACTTAACATCTTATTCTCCTGCCTTTGATATGCAGATTGATCCCTTTAAACTCCCTGGTTTTGTTTCTCACATTTTTTACACTTGATCTGAGCCTAAGGGCAGACAAGTGATGTGTTTCTCGAGTTTTATAAGGTATTTGTGTGTGTGTGTGTGTGTGTGTGTGTGTGTGTGTGTGTGTGTGTGTTCTGCCTGTGTATGCGTGCACCAGATGTATGCAGTACTGTTCGCTTCGTTGCGACTTAGCCCTTACCTTTGCAGCCTTCACAGGTGAGTGCATTGTAGTGATATCCTGACGCCTTATCACCACAGACCACACAGAGCTCATCTTGTCCCTTCCAGCGTAAAGAACAAGTTGATGGGGACCTTTGCATCCCAGGGAATCCATCTCCATCATCCTGAACAACCATGTAAGTCGACTGACTGGATTCCCGAGCATCAAGTCCACACCATCCGCCGCCACCGTACTGTGGATCCAAGCCATAGGTGTGGAAATGGCTTTGTAAAGATGGGGACTGTAAAGCTGGAGGGAACTGAGCAGTGGAATACCGACAATAGGGTGGTTCTTGGAAATCGGTGTCACACAGCTGATAATGGATTTGTTCTGGCAAAATATCTAGTTTTGTTAACACAAAAAATAATAAATCAGAAAAAGTCAAATGTTCATAATTGTTTTCAAACTTCAAATGTTTTATGCTCAACAGAAAGTTAGTTCAACACTACATCTTAGTACTTGCTGTCCAGCATAATAGGAACACAGTAAATGGAACTACAATACCTAATAAATGCTATCACCCCAGAAGTGTACAGAGGAGGACCAGGAGTCAGAAGGAAGGGCATTAGTTGCTAGTGGTGCATACACTAATCTAGTCTCTCTCCTTAAGGAAAAGGGAATATTTCCCAGATTTTTAATTGAGTTTTTCCCCCTACCTTTTGCATTTCTTTGTAACAGTTACTGTCACAACACATAAACGAGAAGTCTGTCCCTCTTGGAAACAAGTCTTCTAGAAAACACAGCCCTCAGCAGAGAAGGTAGCAGGCACAGTAAGAATATATTCAGCATCCCACACACAGGCCCAGAGGCAGGCTGACCACAGCCACACCTCAGCAGTCCTGTGTTAACTAGGCCGTTGCCTGAGCTTTCTGTCTAGAAACGTTGTTGGACTTTGCAAACACCTGCCCACCCAAGCCACACAGAACAGCGCCTCCTGGCCTGATTTGGCAATGTCAACTTTGGACCCACTTCCTGGAGGCACAATACCTCCCTCTCCCAACTCCCCAGTAAGGGACCTTAAAAGAACACCCTTACATAATAAGACCTTGTCTCCAAAAAAAATTTTTTTAATTAAAAAATAAAAGAATGTCCTTTGTGCTCCTTAAGACTGCTGAACTTTGTTTCAGACCCTATCAGGCAGTCAGCTCTAAAAAAACCTTTTATCTGAAAAATGATCCACTACCATGCACTTTTTGAACCACACTTGTCTCGAGCCTTATTATAACTGTTTTTTAGTACAATCAGGCCACAAACAATATAAACTAACAAATTAACTCAATCCAAAAAAGGGGAAAAAACACATGAATTTCCAATAAAACAAGACAACAACAAACAACCTTCTGTTTGACCTTCTCACTTAATGTATCTCGGCACTCTCTTTTTTTATTTTTTATTTTTTTTAAGATTTATTTATTTATCGTGTATATACAGCATGTATGACAGCAGGCCAGAAGAGGGCACCAGATCTCGTTACAGATGGTTGTGAGCCACCATGTGCTTGCTGGGAATTGAACTCAGGACCTCTGGAAGAGCAGTCAGTGCTCTTAACCTCTGAGCCATCTCTCCAGCCCCTCGGCACTCTCTTTTAGCATGTGTACCCTGGTGTAAGTTATAGCTTCTTTCTCATTTGGTTCTGTATATAGAGATTCATCTATCTACCTTGAAGAGTTACAGGAAAATTAAAATGAAATATGATAGTTAAAGCGCATAGTAATGGGGCTGGGGAGGTGGCTCAGTAGGTGTTCCCTGCACGGCATGAAGAGCTGGTGGGTCTCAGAACCCACGCACAGCCGGACTGGAGATGCGCATCTGTAATCCTAGCACGACTTCAGCAAGATGAGAGATGGACAGAGAATAGCAATAGCCAAAAAGTGACCCTAGCTCAAAGAAGATGGAAAGTGAGGAATGACACCCAAAGTTGGCCTCTGACCTCTGTATTCATGCTGTAGCATGAATATACCTGTGTGCATGCATGTGCTTGAGCACCCACACACATGACTTTGTAAAAGCACATTCTAGGCTCTGTCCATAAAAACACTAGCCACACAAGCCAGAGGACCTCAGTTCAATCCCCAGAGCCCACCTGCAATGGAGTGTATTTGTAATCTCAGCACCCCAGAAAGAGATGTGAGTCATAGAATCCCCAGAATCTCAGAGGTCAAGTAGCCTAGAGTACAAAGCTTGACAGAGAAAATAAATAAAAATTTAAAAATACATATAAATTGTAAGATGGCACATGATATATTATTGTCATGATCATCAGAGTTTCCAAGAGCCAACTTACTTCCTGCTTTCAGGAAAATGATTGGACTTAACTCAAATTGTTAGCTCCAAAAGAACCCAGCAATGCTTGGTTACTCTGGGTCTGTAGCTGGCCACTGTGCTTCTCCTAGTGCTGAGTCATCGGATGATTAGAGCTAAACTGACCTTCAGAATTCTACCATCAAAATCAGTAAGCAAGATAACTTTTATTCACATAAAATCATTCATACAAGTCATTTACAACACCAGTGCAGTGTTGAATACTACCAAATAGCCTACTACAAGAATAATGTTTCTGGGGATACAGTTCAGTAATAAAGTGCTCCCATAGCATACCAAGACCTGGGTTCAATCTTCGGCACCACAAACAAACCAGGAAAAGGAAAAGAATCAGTAAAAACAGTTACCTATTTTTTTTTTAAAAAAAGAAAAGGGCCACTACTACTGATTGTCCAAAGCAAATAATTAGCTCTTTCTCACCCTATGGAAATAAGAGCTTCAGTTCCTTTTTAAGTTGTGTGTAAGATTATGTCTATATCATGGCCTTAGTCTGTATGTAGAAAATTTCTGGTGTCACTTGCATTCTTTTCTAATTTCCTTCTGTTTTACAAGATTTACATTAAGATTAAAATATCAAGCACAGCTAGGTGACAGGGAGATGGCCCAGTAACTAAGAGCCTCTGCAGCTCTTGCAGAGAATCCAGGGTTCAGTTCCCAGCACCCACATGGCGGCTCACAACTACCTGTAACTCCAGCCTTGGGGGACCTGACACCCTCTTCTCCCCTTCCCGGGCACCTGCACTTACATGGTACACAAAAGCCTCACGCAGTCACACACAGATGTACACATAAAATAGAAAATAAGTAAATAAATCTTTACAATTTTTTCAAGGACTGGAGAGGCTGTTCAGCCCTTAAGGATGAGTTCTGGGTGCTGGAGAGATGGCTCAGAGATTAAGAGCACTGGCTGTTCTTCCAGAGGTCCTGAGTTCAATTCCCAGCAACCACATGGTGGCTCACAACCATCTATCATGAGATCTGGTGCCCTCTACTGGCATGCAAGTATACATGCAGGCAGAACACTGTACACATAATAAATAAATAAATACTAAAAAAAAAAAAAAAGAATGAGTTCTGTTTTTACATATGACCTGGGATTCAGTTCTCAGCACCCACATGGCAGCTCACAAACACTGTAACTCCAGTTCCAAGCAGATCCAATGCCTCTGGCTTCTGTGGGAACCTGCACTCACACGCAAATAACCACACACACACACACACACACACACACACACACACACACACACAAACATAAACACACACACAAACTAAAAATAACAAATAAATCTTTTAGAACAATTTATCAAGCGTGACTACTGTAAGGCTCATACACAATTTAACACAAAAGCTTGACTATTTCTCCTTAAAACTAACTTCAAATTTTTGCAAGTTAATTTTCTTAATTGAATACATGTTTTTGGATTTACTTATTTTGTGTGAGAGAGAAGTTTACATTCATTTATGTCTGTGCACTTCTTGTGTGCCTGGTTCCTGAGGAGCCAGAGAAGGGGACTGGAGTCTCTGGAACTGGGACAGATGGTTGTGAGACGGCGTATGGGTGCTGGGAATCAAACCCTGGTCTAAGTGCTTCTCTGCTTAGCATAGCTGCTGCGCCGTCTCTCCAGCCACACAGAAAAACTGTTTTATTGATAGCTGTACTGCAGTTTTGTATTACATACCGTAATACTGTATGGGTTCCGTGAGACAGCACCCATCAGAGGCTGTGACATAGGTATTGGCCATTCTCTAGTCCAGTTTCCAGTTCTGTCTATTTCAGCACGGTCAGACACTTTCAGAACAAAACCTGAGATGGGCGAGAATTGCAACAGATTACTTATGATTTTATTAAATTACAATATAAAGCCAGGTGTGGTCCTGTAATTCCAAAACTCTAGAGACTGAGGCAGGGCAATCTTCACTGTAAACAACCAGGACTACTTAGTAAGTTCAAGACCAGCCGAGCAATATAGCAAGGCTGTCAAAAAAATTACAATCTTTTTAAATAAAAATTTTAAATTGGTTAGATGGCTCAAGGGGTAGAGAAGCTACAACAGAAGCCTGGCAGCCTGAGTTCAATTCCCAGGACCCACGTAAAGGTGGGAGAAGGGAGCAACTCCACAGAGTTCTCGGAAGCCCTCCAGCTGTGCTCACCGGCACATGCGCATACCCACACGCATTATGTGCCGTGAGTCTGCTTACACACACACAATAGCAATTCTTTAGAAACAAAAAAAAAAACAGTAAAATTTGGAGGACCTCTACGTGAGACTTACACTTCCATTTTATTTTTTTTTTTTATTTTTTTTTTTTTTTTGGTTTTTCGAGACAGGGTTTCTCTGTGTAGCTTTGCGCCTTTCCTGGGACTCACTTGGTAGCCCAGGCTGGCCTCGAACTCACAGAGATCCGTCTGGCTCTGCCTCCCGAGTGCTGGGATTAAAGGCATGTGCCACCACCGCCCGGCACACTTCCATTTTAATCAAGCAATTTTTCACATTTTCAAACAAAATTATTTAATTTTGCCAATTTCCTATTGCTTAGCCTTTACATGACTTAATAAATTTGGCAATAATCATTAAAAGCATACCAAATTTAAAGTTACAACTCAAATGCTATTTCAGCACTTATTTATGATGATTTATTATACCTCTCTGAACCTTGGCTTCTTCAATTTTAGTACTAACACTCTCCCAGAAAAGGTGTTGGGAGGAGCAGATAGTGTATATAAAACTCAGCAGAACTCTTAACAATAACTCATTCCCCAAAACCATTGTTCTAGGAGACTGGAGAGACGGCTCAGCCGTTAAGGGCGCTTGCTGCTCTCCCATAGAACAGAGTTTGGTTTCAGACTCAGAGCCGCCTGCAACACCAGCCCCAGGCAGTCCAACACCTTCTTCTGGTTTCCATAAGCACGTACACACACACACACACACACACACACACACACACACACACACACACACACAAACAGAGAGAGCATTGTAATTTTTTGCTGTAGCTCAGGCAGGTATAGTGGCACATGCCTTTAAACCTAGCATTCAGGAGGCAAGGGGGCAGATGGATCTCTCTGAATTTGAAGCTGACATGGTCTAGTAAAGAGTTCCAGGCCAGCCACGGTTACATAATGAGACCCTGTCTCAAAGTAAATAAATAAATAAATCTTTTTTTAAAAAAAAAAAAATTATTCTAAGCCAGGCGGTGGTGGCGTATGCCTTTAATCCAGTACTGGGGGGGGGGGGGGGCAGAGGCAGATGGATCTCTCTGGTCTACACAGCAAGTTCCAGGGCAGCCAAGGCTACACAGAGAAACCCTGTCTCAAAAAACAAAACAAAACAAAAAATAATCTAATGGTTTCCAGCTATCCATGTTCCAAATTAAGGTGAAGTTCAAAAACAGATTTCTTCGTGAACACGGAGGAAGTTCAGGAAGTTCGAGGGTGAGAAACAATGGCTCTGTGTCATTCTCTCATCATCTAAGTCCTTTGTAAATGCCTTTTCTCCAGCACGCTGATACGGTAAAGAGTAAAGCATTAATTTTGGCACTGCCTGAATAATGGCAACAGTTCATCAGATTTACTTCTAATAGGAAGACACAAAAAGTGAAAGTTATGAGGGAAAAAGAATGATCAAACTCTAAGACTATTTCTTATGGCTAATTTGTTAGTTTTTGTTATTTCCTGGGAAGGAACTCCAAAAAGGATATCTCTTTAAATAGCACTAAACAGGAAACCACAGTTTTGAAGCTGGGAGTTATTTGAAGGGGAGAAGGTCACCCTAGAGGCTGTCATATTTTGTAGCTTTATCCCCTCCTTACAAGATAAGGAGCTGGCACAGTGGCGCATTCCTCAGGAGGCTGAGGCAGGAGGCAGGAGAGTATGAGGCCAGCCTGGGATACATAGAGAGACCTTGAATCCAAAAGAAGGAAAAAATATTATTCCAAAAGAAAATGAGTTTTGTTTTTCCCACAAAAAGAAAGGAAGGAAGGAAGGAAGGAAGGAAGGAAGGAAGGAAGGAAGGAAGGAAGAAGAAAGAAAGAAAGAAAGAAAGAAAGAAAGAAAGAAAGAAAGAAAGAAAAAGGAAAAGAGGAAGAAAGAAATTGGGTTTTGTTGTTTTACAGGGATTTTGGAAGTTTTTCTTTGTTTATTTGTTTTTCTTCTTTTGTTTGTTTGGTTGGTTGGTTGGTTTTGGGTTTGTTTGTTTGTTTGTTTGTTTGTTTGTTTAGATAAAGTTTCCTGTAGCCCAAGCTGGCCTTGGACTACTGCTCGCTGTGCCACCACACCTAGCCAAAAAAAAAATGGGATTTTTTTTTTATCATGCCAAAAATGCATATAGATGACACACTTCTGAGTAGCTGAAATGATTCTTTTAACTTTACTTTGGTGTGTTACTCTTGTGAGCTCTATGACTAAGATTTCTCCCTCCATGAAGATGGTTCCAATAGTGATACGTCTGAAAGTTGTGTCCTGTTTCGCCTAGTGGATCTAGGCTGTTTTAAAAGCTCGTGAGTGCCCCACCCCCAGTCCTCTGCTGCTATAGCAACAGTCATTTATGATGTGTATGAAGTAGGAGCGATGCCTCTGGGTAAGCATGCTTTCAGTATGAAGTTTCCTGTGAGAAGCAGTAACACCAATAACACCACGGTGTATGACTGCTTTTCCACTACTATAAGTCCCCTTACGTATAAAAAGAATTCTGAGTTGAATGTGGTGGTATACTCCTGTAATCCCAGCCCTTGGAAAGTGGGGGAAGGAAGATGAGGAGTTCAAAGCCAGCCTCAGCTCAGTGAGTTCAAAGCCAGCCACAGTTACATAGTGAGTTCAAGGCCGGCCTAGGCTACATAAGACCCTATGTCTCAAAAATAAAAATTTGTTAGTCTCATTTGTGTACTAATTTTAGCAATACCATCTATTTCTTTCTAAGCTTTTCTTCTGGGTCTCAGTTAGGTCATTGGAACAATGCAGATGAACACGGAATATGGAGATGTTATTCACCTTACTCTAAAATTGATTGTGTTTATCACTAAACTTCATATAGGACAGCATTAAATAATTAAAACAGACTGAAAATTAAAAATCAATCAGTGCTGTTAGCATAAGACTTTTCTGGTTAAGAGTTCACTTAACAAGTCATATTGAACAAAAGTGGTGATAGTCTGACCACACAAAAGTACCTTATAATAATGCCACTGTCGGGGTTCGTGCTACAAATAACAATGTTCTGAAACCACAATCTGCTAACACTGGCTTTAAAAAAAAAAGCCTTAAAATACTGGCTACATCTGTTCCCATCAGATCTGGACCAGTTATAACCCAGGATGTATGGGAGAGGTATACATAAATTACCCTCTTGCAAAGAGAGGCCTTTCAAAACATGAAATGCATTATTATGTGCTCATATTAATATTTGCATCATTTTCTACCTCAGATTTTTCACAAAATTTCAAGCTATTAGTATTTAACTTTACTGCAATGTTTTTATTTGCAAGTTTTTATGGTAAAGTTCTTAAAATATTTCATAGGGGTATTATATAGAGATATACAGCAAAATAAAACTTTCAAAAGTAAAATATTAATGAATTAGTTTTTAAACATTCAATGGGGTCAACAAGATGACCCTGTGTGTGAAGGCACTTGCCCTTGAGCGTGGTGACTTGATGACTTTCCACATGATGAAAAGAGAGAACCAACTCCCAGCAGTTGTTCCTACCCTCCACGCACACTCACCGTACACGCATCTGCAGGAGCTTACACACTCACAAACGACGCACATAAATAAGTTAATAACAGAATACACTTTCTAAAACACTCAAGTAGACTATTGGTAAACTAGAGGCATGAGAAAGTTTCTGTCTGGCCAGAGAGAAAAGTCTCTGTGGATCTGGAAGGATTGGGTCTTGTTATCTTTCGTAGTAAATATTTATTTAAAACAAAATAGCTTAGCTAGAAGAGAACCTTTTATCAAGATAATCAACTTGGCATGGATTTAAAAAAATCTGTTATTCCTTTAATAAATATAACTTACTAAAAAGTGCATGTTTCACAAATTGTCACTGGTATTCTGCTAAAAAGATGCTTAATTCTAAAAATGCTTTTGCATTTCCTCATCCATCAAAAACTGGTCTCAAAAATTTTCATCTATCTAGAGTTTTAGCAGGGAAGAAACAATGATTCCTGAGAACTAGATATACATAGTGGAAATTTCACGTTTTTTAGATTTACTCTTGTAGTGTGTATCAACTGAACTATGAATAAATGAATGGCATAACTTAATACAGCTGAGAAGTAAATAGCTTTAGAAGAAACATATTTTCATTTTTACAGTACTTCTAAAAGAATAACACATCATTACAAAAATTTCTTCATGGCAGAGTTGTTCTTTGATGCAAAAATCATTTAAAAAAAAAAAGATTCTGCATGGTAGTGTATCTTTGAGCCAAGGTTCTCCAGTCAGAATTTACCCTAACCAGGGAAAATGAGAAAAACATCTTTGAACAACAGAAAGTAACGTTTATTGATTCCTGTGTGAGATTGTGTATTTTGAAATACAGAAGGCACTTTCCATGTGTATGTTAACCTATAGCTTTGACAATTTATTGACATATAATTAACTCATAAAATTCAGCCTTAATTATAGAATTCAGAATATTCATATCCAATGTGGCAGTCATCACCATGTAACTCCAGAGCACCTTACTGCCTTCCCCAGACCCCAAATCCATCAGCTGTCACCCTTCATCCTCTTTCCTGAACACCTGCCGTCGCTGGTCTTCTCCCTTCTCCACAGATTCATCAAACCTAGATAGGCCATGCAAAAAGAGCCATACAATTGTGCATATAGTTTTAAAAGATAGTTATTTAATTCACATTATCTCAAATAATTTAGTAGATTAATAATGATAGAAAAGAAAACATGACAATATTTAGAAAATTAGTAATATTACGAAATTAATACATTCTATATTTCAAAAATAAAAAGCATAATTTGCATCTATTTCCCTAGTCTAGTCTTTGTATTTAGATCGTCATAAAGTTTCAACAGAGATGTCTTAAATAGAATATATTTCGTGTTGTTTTACATCTACTTACACTAGCCTTTCAAGACTACAAACATTATCATTAAGTTCTTGATTTAAAAGCAGGTTTCACTTAGCAAGCATCATTCCTGGACAACTCACATTATTAGATCAACCGTCAACTATGTCCAACCACAGCCCAAAATTGCTTTGAGCTTCTCTAGGCAAGAATGAAATTACTGTGTAATCTACTGAACTACCCAAAATATCCTAATTTTAAGGAAAATGGTTTTTAGGGCTTAACGCTTATAGCAACAATCAGCTACTCAGTTTTGCAAAAAATAACTGGTGACCGCAGAAGCTACAGAGCTCAAAAATGCCCTTTTTTGTGGGGGGGGGGGGGTTGACATTATATAGTTTAGCAAGCATTTAAACTGACAACAAAATTAACATTCATATTCAATTCAGACAGCAGGAGATTAAAAAATTGTCTTATTTTAGAGAAAGAAAACATACTCACAACTGGGTGGTGTTACTCTGGTCTGTCCTCTTCCTCACAGAAGTGCGTAGGTTTAGCAGCTCCGCTGCCTCCTTCCGCGCTGAGCAGAGTGGGCGCTTTTTCCCGACTTATCAGAGCCTGAGGGGGGACACTCCATCCACTTAGGCTGCAGACACTCTGCAGAGCAGCAGTGCTCCAGCTCTATCTCACAGACAAACTTCCCACACAGTCCTCTCTTGGGTCAAAACACGGGCAATTACAGGCTGACATAAATCAAAATATAACTGGACCAACAGGGATCAAGGCCTTTGGGACCTGCAGGTCCCACTCTCCAGAGCTCCTTACTGTTTACTTAACAAAATGCTTTGTTTTCTTGGTTGAATTTTATATTCTTCAACTTCAGCTATAAAGCACTGGGTCTCTACAAACCAACTACTGTGTACAGAAATGGAGGGAGTTGTACAGGAAGAGGTGGGGGCCACACTGATTGAAAAATCCATTAACACAGGTGCTGGGATAGTTCAACTTGTTTGCCTTGTGTCTTCTTTTCCCTACTGAAAAAGAAGTTGCTAAACCAATTAAAAATATGAATAATGCCAGGCAGTGGGGGTGCATACTTTTAATCCCAGCACTGGGGGGCTTAGTCAGAGTCAGGTGGATCTCTGTGAGTTCTAGGCCAATCTGGTCTACAGAGTGAGTTCAGTACAGCCAGGGCTAACAGAGAAAGCATTAGAAAAAAATAATAAAAAATGTTCAGTGTATATATTATCCTCTGTGTTTCTCTCTTCTTCCATTAAAAAAGAGTGTAATAAAAATAGATCCCAGTGCTTGTTTAGATTCTTATAGCTAATTAGTACAGAGATGAGATTCCATAAAAATCCAAGCAAGATATGTAATAAACTTGACTCTGCCACTTACATAAACCAAGTGCGTTGGACACTAAGCTCACGCTCTCATCCCTTCAAGGCGTTCTTAAGGAGGCAAGGTTACATGCAGTTACACTGTTACACTCTGACTTTGCTGGTCACGTTTTTTTCTCTGACCCTAAGGACTCACCTGTTTCGTCTGACTCACTGCTTTATTCTTGGTCCAGTTTGGGACTTTGTAACTGTTACTCTCACGCTGAGTTAGTTCTTCTAGCTCCTGTTTCCACAGGGAAGAATTCACGATGCCTTCTCCAAGTCATGGCATATTAAATCATGCTGCTTCTGTCTTTCTTTCTGTTTTAAATTGAGACAGAGTCTCAGATAGCCCAGGCTGGCCACAAAGCTGCAATTTAACTGAGGATGACCTTGAACCTCTGATCCTCCTGCCTCCATCTCTCATGCTCTAGAATTATAGGCACTCAACACCATTCCCTGCTGTACCCACTTCTTTTTTTTTTAAACATAATTTTCTTGATGATTATTTGGGAATTTCATATAATGCACCCCATCATCCTTATTTCCCAGTCCTCCCAGGTCAGCCCCCAACCCTTGTGGCCTCTCCCCCCAAAAAAAAAGATAAAAAAAGTTCAATTTGTATTATCTATATAGTCACTGGAGCGTGGTCCAACTTCCAGTGGCTCACCACTTAAAGAAAACTGAATCTTTCCCCACCCCCATCCCCGCCAGTAGCCATCTATTGTGGAGAGCTATACTTCAGCATCCTTATCACAATTTTTAAGAGTTTTCTTCCATGGCTTCCTTGATGTGTAGTCAAAAGACCTAGAAAAATGGCAGCATGGTCTGTTCCCGCCTTGTCTGTTTGATTTCATCATACTAACAACCTCAGTGGCATCATGGACCATGAAGAAGCAAAAGGAAAACATGGAGGGAAAAAAAACGCTGGACTTCTTTTCCTTTCCAGGGGATATAAAATACACACGTAAATAAAACGCCTCAATGGACAAAACTTTTAAAAACTAGCAATCCTACATTGAAAAAAATAAATAACGCCGGGTGGTGGTGGCGCATGCCTTTAATCCCAGCACTCGGGAGGCAGAGCCAGGCGGATCTCTGTGAGTTCGAGGCCAGCCTGGGCTACCAAGTGAGTTCCAGGAAAAGGCGCAAAGCTACACAGAGAAACCCTGTCTCGAAAAACCAAAAAAAAATAATAATAATAAAATAAAATAAAATAAAATAAAATAAAATAAAAATAAATAACAAACATATAGTGCTTGGTTTATTTTTAAGGCAGTGTTTAATTTCATAAATATTTATATGTATTTATTCTCATTTTGTTTGTTGTTTGTTTTAGACAAAGTCTCTATGCAGTCTAGGCTGTCCTTGAACTCATGGTCTTCCTGCATCAGCCTCTCTGGTGCTGGGATTGTATGTGAGCCTCACCACATTCAACAGGAACATTTCTTTACTGAAAAAAAATCACGTTTTAAAGAGAGCTTTAATTACTAATACAAAAGCATAAGCATTAACTTCTAAATTATTTTATTTTTGGTAATTCCCAATTTTTGGTAATTCCCAATTTCAACCACTACTGAGAAGCAGAATTATTTGTTTTTGTATTAACGTGATACAGAGTAGTGACACATGCCTGTTATTCTCTACCATTCAGAAAGTGGAGACAGCAGGAGTGAAAATTCAAAGACAGTCTTTAAATACATACATACATACACACACACACACACACACATACATACATACATATATACATACACACACACATACATGGCTGGTGAGATGGTTCAGCAGGTAAAGGCACTTGCCACCACACCTGATGACCTGAGTTTTATCTCTGGAACTCACATGGCAGAGGGGGAGTGCTGACTCCCACAAGATGTTCTCTGACCTTTATACAGGTATAAAGCTATAGCGTGCACACTCACACTTGAACGAATTCTATCCACATGCATGCAAACACACAGAAATAAGAATATGTAACTGTAAAAATAAATTAAATAAAATTCTGTATTGTCCGTCAAGTTTTTTATTAATCATACCAACTTAACAATCCATACTCTCAATTCTGCCCCAACAACACAAAATCAGTTTGAGCCATTATTGTATAAATAAAATGAGGAGGGCTGGCATGGTGTTTGCTGCCAAGCCTTCAAGGTCTGAGTTCATTCCCTGGGACCCACATGGTAGAAGGAGAAAACCAACTCCCAAGACTTGTCCTCTGACCTCTACAGGTGCACCATATTGCTCTCTCGCTCTCTCTCTCTCTCTCTCTCTCTCTCTCTCTCTCTCTCTCTCTCTCTCACACACACACACACACACATACACACATCAATGCAATTTTTACAATGCATTTTAATAAATCACCCTGTTGATAGTAATCCTTATGAAACTCAAGGCACCAGTTTGTCCCTCACCTTTACACTAGCATGGTATATGCTTTACATATTCTCAGAAACAATGTAATTTCTTAAACCCAGATTATACCAGAGCTACTCCAGTTCACTAACAACCAGCACTCTAATTTAGTTTTACAAAGGGTCATTCATCCAGAATTATGCCGTTGTAGATTTTTCCCTGGTTTATCAAAAATACACTGTGGGATATAGTGTTTGTTCCAAGAGATTTCAAGATATGTGTAAATATATGTCAATGCTTTTAGATAGGGAAACAAAACATTTTACAAATTTTGCGCAGGCCACTGTCATCTGCAATCTACTTATAATCACACAGTTCACTGGCGTGCTCCAAAAGGGTAAGTGAGGAAATCTCTTAACACTTATTCTGTTAGACTGTCCATCTATACACAGACATCCTAAACAGACAAAAATTTATTTATGGTAAATATTAACACGGTTGCCTTGCCAGCGATGGTCTGCAGGGCTGGAAATCCAACCCATCTGTTTCAGTTATGGATCTGGGTTCGATATCATTACTTGATTCACTGCTGTGTACAACAAGGTTTTAATTTGCATTTCTCTCGTGGCTGATCACGCTGAACATCTCAGGTCTTATTTGCGGCCCAGTCTCTCTTTTGCCTGCCTTCGAACCGCTTATCTTTTCATTGTTACGGAAACTTTCTTTAGACATTAGCCAGCCTTTTGCTGCATTTGTGAGTTGTAATAGTTCCCCAGCCTATAGCTATCTTTCCATCCCCTTCTAAGGGTCTTTTGCACAGTAAAACTTTTTCATTTTGATTATCTACAATCTAGCAAATGGTCCTCTTATGGATCCTACTTCTAACATTAAACCTAAAACTAAAAATTCTATGCCTACTTCTATATACAGAAGAGCTTTCTCCTTGTTTTTTAAGTTTTATATTTAAGTCTCTTACTTGTGTTTAGGTAACTTTTTTTTTCTGGTTGTTTTTTTTTTTTTTTTTTTTTTTTTTTTTTTAGACATGCTTCTCTGTATAGCCCTGCCTGTCCTAGAACTGACTCTGTAGACCAGGCTGGTCTTGAACTCAGAGATCTGCCTACCTCAACCTCCTGAGTGCTGGGACTAAAGGCATGCACCACCATAGCTGGCCTAGGTAACACTGGCTTTGGGTTAAGGAATCTCTGGGGCATTGCTTTTTGTCTATGAACGTTCAATTTTAAAAAAAATGATATTTACTGAAATCACTTGTCGAGAAGGTAATATTTTCTCCGCTGAATTGTCAAAATTCAGTTGATAATATTTCTGTGGATTCGTATTGGTCTCCACACTGTTCTCATTACTGTCACGTGTACTATACATTTAACTGACTTTATCATCCTGTCAAGATTTTAGTTTTCTGTAACCTTTACTTTTTAATGTAATTTTCAAAATTAAAAATAAGCTGCAAAACATATCCCAGTGGGGTTTTTATAGGAATTATAGTAAATTTGATGATTGCAGTAAACATTCTTGCTTTATTCCCAACCTTAAGGAAAAAAAATTTTTGTTTTTGCTGGCTATTCGATTGGTTGGTTGATTGGTAGGTTGGTTTTTTGTTTTGGGGGTTTTAGGCATTTGTTTGTTTGTGACAGGGTCCTGGAACTCACTATGCAGACCAGACTGGCCTCAAACTCACAGATATCTGCCTGCCTCTGCCTAGAGAGTGTCACCATGCCTGGCAGTTTTTGATTTTTCAACAGTGTCTACCGAGTACCCCAAGCTGGGCTTGAACTCCCTCGATATCGCCGGCGGGCCTTGAGTGGCCTGCCGGCCTCAGCCTTTCCCAAGGAGTGCAGTCCGGGCTACCTCGTGCAGCTAGCACTCTGGGCACGGTGATGCTAGTGAAAGGATTCTTGTAGATGGCCTTTTCCAAGAGGGCTGAGTCTCCTCTGTCCCTAATCGTCTACAGGAACATTATGTCACCTTGACCCTTGATCAAAACTGTGTCCTTCGCTGCTCAGTTGCAGGGGGGCTAGGAAATGACTACTTCGTTTCCCCAAATATCAAATGGAGAGAAATTTAGCAATGAAGGTCAAATAAGCCAGCTCATAACATCTGCCACATTCTGGGGGTGGAGGGAAATTATGAGTAACTTCCACGTTTCTGATTGGTGGATTATACTAAAGATTTCTAAGACAAACAAGAGGAGAAATTGATTTTTAATTTTTAAAATATCAGTCTTGGAAAAGTTGAGATTAAAACATTGATGAAATATCTAGAATGTTAGAAATCAGATATTTGAGGCTTGAATTTAGAAAACAGGTCAACATCTGGGTCAATAGCCCGGAATTTTTTAGGATATAGACAGAGTTTAAAGCCATAGAAACCTTTGAGAATGTCTAGGAAGAGAGAAGTAGTAGTTTCAGAGGAAACTCAATATCTAAATGATGATTTGAAAGCCAGCCTGCCAAATCCATTTAGCAGCTTAAAAAGTAAAATAAAAAATCCAAACAGAGTTATATTAAGAAACCAAAGGAATTGGGGGGGGGGGTGCTCACCTTTAATCCCAGCACTTGGGAGGCAGAGGCAGGCGGATCTCGGTGAGTTCAAAGTCAGCCTGGTCTACAAAAAACAAAAAGAAAGAAACCAAGGGGTTCATGAGCTTCATAGAAAAGTTGCCCGACTATGTAGAGCACTAGGGGGAAGAAGCTCACTTCGATGAAGGGGTCTGATGAAGAGATACAATGAAGGGAAACGTTCCTGCTGAACTCTGCAACATGTAGCTGTTGTCGATTGTACCAGTTAGAAAAACTCAGAGGAAAGGAACAAAAGCCACTCAACCAGAGTAGGACCTTGCCTTTTACATCTCCAATATTGAACAACAACAACAAGAAAGAAATTTTAAAAAAAAAACAAAAACAAAAACAAAATGAGGACATGACTGCTCCTAGGTACTGTGGAGGAGAAGGTTTCTTGTAGATAAAAGAGAGAGCATAAAAGAGGCATCTGGAAGGATCCGAAGTGAACATGGCCAGTCTGAGCCAGGCCGTGTGAGGAGAGATGGAGACAGGAGACCAGGAGGCCAACCGGGTTTTGTACAAGGGTAAAAGGACCAGTGTAACCAAAATGGCTGGATTATATAGGGAAGAGCTTCTCAGAGAGGGGCAGTCCAGCTGCTGAGCTGGAGAGTTCTGGGTAGAGATCAGGTTATGCCAGCAAGGAAGACCCCATAACAGGCAGGGGCCTAGGGATGCTAGGAAACTTGGAGGCCAGGTCTGCTCTGGTATGTTAACAGGCACCTTAGTTAGCTTGTCCCAGGTTTGAGACCTAACAAACATAACAAAAGTGTCTGGATATAAACAGCTAAAGGCTTGGGTTGGCACATAATGCCTGGACCCGCTCCTCTGTGATTTCCTGGCTCACAGCCTTGATTTGCTCCTGACTCAATCCCTACACAGAGCAAAAAGTAAAGAAGGTGTAGACCCAGCACCTCATGCCCTTTTATCGTATGTAATAAAACTTGAGGTGAGCCCAAGCTGAGCCACGCCTGCATAATGTAAGTGGGACCCCAGGACTCTTCTTCACTGAGGTTTCCTGTGGGGGTGGGGTGAGTATAGCCCCGGAGCTAGTACTCTTCAGATCAAGCTAACTAGAAATGAGCAGCTCCAGATAGGGCACCGGGACTGCTGGGATTAAGTGGAAGGGAGCTCTTGACATCTAGGCCCACCTTGGGGAAGCTTAACTAATCACACAGAGTAAAGTTACCAGGGACTGGTTAAAAGGGCAGGTTAGAGACACTGGGCAGCTTCTGATGGCGCCACTGGTCTCAAACAGCACACTGAGAAAGCGCTTGGGTGGGGGCAGTTAGAGACCAGGTGAAAACCAGGAATGCTGGGCCTTAAATTTGCAAAAGGAACAGTAAGGTTCGAGGGGAAACAGGAGAGAGGAGGGTCCCTGCCACCAGGCACCAGGCCAAAGGGAGCCTCCTTGTGCAGAGTGCCCGCCTGTGTACGCTACAAGATGGCGCTGGTGTCTGTAATCCCAGCACGTAGGAGGCTGAGGCAAAAGGATGGCAAGTTGGGGTCTGGCCTTAGATGCAGAAAGATCCTATCACAAAAACAACAAAACCAGCAAGACGTCGGTGATCTGCGCAGAAAACGGAAGAGGAGCTCCCTCCCCACCCTCTGCACCTCCTCACCCCCTACCTTCCCCCACACACACACACTCCCCCCCCCCCCCCCCCCGCACATCCTAGCATGCTCTGTGCCACAGAGGGCACTCATCTTCAGAGAGTCTTAAAAGTCAAGCTCTGCACGGCAGATATGAGCCCCTATGAGTTTACATCCCCAAGCCCCAAAGGCTCTACTCTCCGAGAATGGTGATCATCCACCCTGAGAACTAACGCGCTTGTGACTTGGACACAGTTACAGACTTAGGGCCACATGGTGAGAAGTGTGAGGACACTGCAGAGGGAAGCAGAAGGTGCTTTCAGCAGGGAACTGGTCCTCACTTCTGAGAAGAGGACTGGGAGACCAGCTGTGCGCATACAAAACAGAGAGCTGAGATAGAGACCTTAGGCCTAGGGCGAGCAGGATCTCTGAGTTTGGGCCTCGCCTCACCTCTATTCCAGCCCTGCTTTATGCTGACTACAGTCTACACTCTCAGAGCTCCAGGGATACTTGATGGAATGAAGCTGCTGCTCAGGCATTTCCCACGCCCACATGCCCAATGGCAGCACACCTCTGCTGCAAGCAGGTGCCCAACCCGTTAGTCCACAGGCTTAGCTGGTACAGAGTTGGAGGGCGGCTACTACACCTGCCACACTGTTGGTCCTGCAAAGTCAACACTGGCAGGACTCCAGCCGAGCAGCAGTCACGGTAGAGCAAGGACTCTGGCTGGAAAAGTAGGGCAGGCTCAGCACACCAACAGTCCTTTCTGGTCTAGCCTGTTCGGACTTAAGAGAGAAAATGACTCTCTATTCCCACCCACCCATCCCCACCCACACACATCAGATAAACTGTGAAACTATAAGCCTGGGGGGAAAAAATGAATCATCCCCATCCTCTATCTGCTCAGCAAGAATGGAATCTCCTGCACCCCAGACATAATCTTCCTTACTTCCATTGTAGAGAAGCAATCCAATTTCCCCCACGGTAATCTGGATCTATCACCCTCCTAACACTGTTACTCCTTCCTTAGCCTGTTGGCTTGGAAGTCAATGGAAAGTTTGTTGTGGCTCCTGGCAGAAGTACACACACACACACACCCCAAGCCAAAACTTCTAGGCCAGCAGAACTCAGGGTTGAGGGAACAGGGAGTCAAAGTTTTCCTAGCAGGTCACTAGGGATGACAGTGTGTGGAAATACATCCTTTTCTACCTCTTGATCCCTGGGCCCAGGGATCCTGGCAATGGGAGAAACAGTCCCATATATTGGACACGGATTCAAAACATATACCGCCTTCTGGAGACCCCTGCTCCAGCCCTCCAGGCTGCTGCCACCTAATTTGCACTGTAACCGTGTCTTCAAAGGGCCATCCGATCTTTCTATCAGACCAGCTGCTTCAGGACGGTGGGGAACATGGGAAGACAGTGGATTCCATGATTCTCTGGCTGAGAAGTGAGTTCCCTGGTCAGAAGCAATACTGTGTGGAACACTATGTCGGTGGATCAGGCATTCTGTAAGTCTATAGATGGTGGTTTTGGCAGAAGCATTGCCTGCAGGAAAGGCAAATTCATAACCAGAATAAGTATTTACTCTAGTAAGGACAAAGTATTGTCTTTTCCATGGAGGAAGCGGTCCACTGTAGCCAACTTGACACCAGGTTGCTCACTGGTCACCCCAGGGAATGGTGTCATATCTGGGGCTTAGTATTGGCCTCTGCTGTTGGCAGATCTGACGTTCAGCAGCAGCATAGCCAGGTCAGCCTAGGTGAGCAGAAGTCCATGTTGTTGAACTCATGCATAACATCATCTCTGCCACCATGACCACTTTGTTCATGGGCCTATTGGGCCACAGAACAATTGGGGAAAGAGGCTGACTGTCCACAGAATGGGTCATCCTATCTACTTGATTCCCAAGCTTCTCCTTAGCTGAAGTCACCTTTTGATGGGCATTTACATGGCACGCAAGTATGTTCACATCATTTGACCATTTGGAGAGATCTATCCACATACTTCTTCCCCAAATGTCTTTCTCACCAATTTTCCAATCATGCTCTTTCCAAGTCCCTGATCATCCAGCCAATCCATTGGCTGCAGCCCATGAGTTAGTGAACAAACACACATCTGGCCATTTCTCCTTCCAAACAAACTGTATGACCATGTGTACTGCCTGAAGTTCTGCCCCCTGGGAAGATTTCCCTTCACCAGTGTCTTTCAGGGTTGTTGCAGAAAGGGGTTGTAATGCTGCAGCTGTCAGCTTCTGGGTGGTGCCTGCACAACATGCAGAACCATCAGTAAGCCAGACCTAGTCTTCTCCTCCTCAGTCAACCGATCACAGGGAACACCCCAGGAGGACATAGGTGTATATTTGGCAGTCAACCGATCACAGGGAACACCCCAGGAGGACATAGGTGTATATTTCAGTCAACCGATCACAGGGAACACCCCAGGAGGACATAGGTGTATATTTGGCAGTCAACCGATCACAGGGAACACCCCAGGAGGACATAGGTGTATATTTGGCAACAGATAGTACTGTAATGGGAGTAGAAACCATAGGCATCTGGGCAACTTCTTCATGCAACTTGCTTGTGCCATCAGGACCTCCTCAAGCCCAGTCACATATATATACCACTTCCATTTGATAATGCATTGCTACTGTGCACACCCTACTTTTTGACTTGGTGGGTCAGATAACACCCAGCTCATGATAGGCCGCACAGGTTGCATGTTAACTTCATTGCCCATTGTCAAACGTTCAGTTTCCACTAAGAATCGAGAGCAGGCCAAGAGCTGTCTTTCAAAGGGAGAGTAGTTGTCTGCAGATGATGGTAGGGCCTTGCTCCAATATCCCACAGGTCTCCTCAGTGATTCACCTATCGGAGCCTGCCAAAGGCTCCAAACAGCATCCCTATCTGCCACTGACACCTCAAGTACCATGAGGTCTGCTAAATCTTACGGTCCAAGTGGCAGAGCAGCCCGCACTGCAGCCTGGACCTGTTGAAGGGCCTTCTCCTGTTCCACACCCCACACAAAGCTAGCAGCTTTCCAAGTCACTTGATATATGGGCTGAAGTAACACACCCAAGTGAGGAATGTGCTCTCTCCAGAATCCAAAGAGGTCCACCAAATGCTGTGCTTCTTTCTTGGTGGGAGGGCCAGGTGCAGTAACTTATCCTCCACCTTAGAAGGAGTGAAGGAGTATCTCTGTATGCCCCACATCACTGGACTCCTGAGAATCTCACTGAGGCAGAGGACCCTTGAATTTTGGTTGGATTTATTTCCATCCTCTGATGCACATATGTGTTACCAATGAGTCCAAAGTGGTTGCTGCCTCCTGCTCACTTGGTCCAAACAGCATAATGTCAGCAATATAGTGCACCAGTGTGATATTTTATGGAAGAGACAGATAATTGAGATCCCTTCTAACTAAGTTATGACACAGGGCAGGAAAGTTAATCTATCCTTGATGAAAAACTATAAAGGTATACTGCTGGTCTTGCCAACTGAAAGCAAATTGTTTCTGGTGGTCTTTATGGACAAGTACTAAGAAAAAGGCATTTGCTAAATCAATAGCTGCATATCATGTACCAGGAGATGTGTTAATTTGCTCAAGTAAGGACACACATCTGGTATGGCAGTTGCAATTGGAGTTACTACCTGGTTAAGTTTTTGATAGTCAGCTGTCATTCTCCACAATCCATTTATCTTCTTCACTGGCCAGATAGAAGAGTTAAAGGGAGATGTGATAGGAACCACCACCCCTGCATCTTTCAAGTCTTTGATGGTAGCAGTAATTTCTGCAATTCCTCCAGGGATGCAATACTGCTTTGGATTCACTATTTTTCTTGGCAGAGGCAATTCTAAAGGCTTCCACTTAGCATTTTCAACCATAATAACCCTTACTTCACATGTGAGGAAACCAGTGTGAGAATTCTGCCAACTGCTAAGTGTATCTGTCCCAATTATACATTCCAGGACTGGGGAAATAAACACAGGATGAGTTTGGGGACCCACTGGACCCACTGTGAGACAGACTTCAGTCAACACTCCATGAATCACCTGACCTCCATAAGCCCCTACTTTAGCTGGAGGACCACAATGCTTCTTGGGGTCTCTTGGTATCAGCATCAATTCAGAACCAGTGTCCAACAGACCCTGGAAAGTCCGGTTGTTGCCTTTCCCCCATTGTATAGCTACCCTTGTAAAAGGCCGTAGGTTCCTCTAGAGAAGGACTAGAGAAAGGCTAACAGTAAAACTCTTGGGTATTTCATCAAGGTCGTTCCTCAGGCGAACCTGGCCATCCCTTCACTCGAGGGGCTCTGGGTCTGCAAACTGGCTCACGTCTGGAAATTGATTTGCAGGCTGAGATTTCCTTTTGCCATGATCCAACCTAGTCTTTCTTCATTTCTTTCATTTTTCCACTTATAATGCCAGTGAAGGAATGGACTTTCTAGCAAAAGCTTCCTTCTCCCATGTCCTTTATATGGAAGGCTTTCCAGTAGAAAGTGTGACCCAGATTAAAGATGTCTTCCCACCTCAGATCTGGATTAGAAGTGGATCTTTCTACTTCAAAGTAAGCATAAATCCCTCCCAGGTGTGTCCTCCAGTTTTGGATTTTAGTTAATTCCAGACATAGTCGAGCTGACAACCAAAAATGGCCATTGCAGATACATTCTAAGCCATAAAATAAGTCATTATCAATACAAAACAACTAAAATAATTCATTATATCTTATCAGATAATAACAGAAGATAAACGAAAATTCAGCAGCAAGAGAATCAAATATATGGGGCTGGAACAACATACTCTGGGGAAAAAAAATAGTGAACCTAGAACTTTCTAGAACCAAATGAAAATACCACTTACCACAATCTGCAGGACAGAAAGCATATCCAAGAGGAAAGTTTATAGCAACAGGTGTTTACGTTTAAAAAAAAAGTCAGGAAATCTCAAACAAATAACCCAAAAATGCAGCCCAAGTTCTTAGGAAAGCAAAAACAAAGCCTTGTGTGGTGGCTCATGCATTTAATCCCCAAATTCAGGAGACAGAGGTGGCAGATCTCTGTGACTTCAAGGGCCCTTTGGTTCACACAGTGAGTTCCAGGCTGGCAGAAAGGAAGAAAAGAAGGAAAGAAGGAAGGAAGGAAGGGAGGAAGGAAGGAAGGAAGGAAGGAGGGAGGGAGGGAAGGGAGGGGAGGGAGGGAAGGGAGGGAGGGAGGGAGGGAAGGGAAGGGAAGGAAGGGGAGGGGAGGGAGGGAGGGAGGGAGGGAAATAAGGAAAACAAGAATAAAGCAAACCCAAGACTAGTAGATGGGGAGAGAGGATAAAAAGAGCTGGAATTAATGAAATAGAAACCAAGTGAATAACACAAAAGATCAGTGGGAAAAAAATGGCTGTTTGAAAAGATAAACAAGATTGAAAAGCCTGTACTTAAACTAAAAGGAAGATCAACCAGTAATATTAGACACAGTCCAAACTAAGCCGGGCCAGTTCCCAGACTCTAGACACAGTGTGAGCAGCTGCTCACAGCCTATGCCATGCCTTCCTCATCATGATGGACTGTATCTCTTCTTAAACTGAAAACTCAAACAAACTCTTCCTTCCCCTATGGTGTCCAAATGGGAATGACCCCCATAGGCTCGTATGTTTGAATATTGGGAACTATTTGGGAAGGATTAGGAGGTGTGGCCTTGTTGGAGGAGCTGTATTACTCGCTCGAGGTGGGCTTTGAGGTTTCAAAAGGTTCACACCATTTGCCCTCCCTCTCTGCCTCTTGCTGTGGATCAAAATGTGACCTCTCAGCTGTTCCTGCCACTATGCCTTTTCTCCACCATCATGAACTCTGAACCTTTGAAACTGGAAGCCCTACTAAAATGCTTTCATTTATAAGTTGCTTTGGTTGTGATGTTTTGTCACAGCAACAGGAAAGTGACTAAGACAACCTCCCCCAGAAGGCAGACTGAACTGTTTTGCACCAGGTATTCCAAGACCACTTACCAGAGAAAGAACAGTTGCTTTAACATAGTGCAAGGACAAAAAAACAAAGATGGAGCCCACCTCACATTTATTAAAAATTAAATCAAATGGGGCTGTTGAATAAACATAAGAGCTAAACTGTGGCACTCTTAGGAGAAAGCACAAAGGTAAATCATTGTGATCTTGTACTTGCACACGGTTTCCCAGTTATGCCACGAAAACATGAGTGACAAGGGAAAGGGTAGAGAGAATGAACATCATCAAAGCTTAAAGCCTAGGCTGGCAAGATGTCTTATCTGGTAAAAGCACTTGCCCTGCAAACCTGATGACCTAATTTAGATCCTCACAACACACAGGAGGAGAGAACTAACTGCCTGAAGTTGTCCTCTGGCCTCCACATGCACACCATGGCACACACGCACACACGGTGTGAGAGAGAGAGAGAGAGAGAGAGAGAGAGAGAGAGAGAGAGAGAGAGAAACAATAATAAAATAAAATTGAAAATTAAAATCAAAACATTTAAAAATATGATAAAGAGAAAAGACAATGTGGGTACTAAGAGAAAATATTTGCAAATAACAATATCCAGAATACTAAAGAACTCTTACAACTCACAACAAAGACAATCTAATTTTTATTTAAATTTTTTATTTCTTTTTATCTATGTGTATGAGAGCCACATGCACGCAGTACCCGAAGAAGCTAGAAGAGAGCATCAAATCCTCTAGAGCTGGAACTACAGACAGCTGTGCCTGGTGTGGGTGCTGCGATTCAAACCTGGTTCCTCTTCAAGAGCAGCCAAGTGCTCCAACCCCAAGATAGCCTAATTTGCATAAGATGGTTACAGACCTTCAATAGATATCTAAGATACTCAAATGTAAAAATGCACACACATAAAAATATGCTCAATACCATTAGCAACTAGAGATATGTAGATCAAAACTCTAATGAAGTACTACTTTATACAGAGTAGGATGTGCATAACAGGAAAGAAAAAAGAAGTGTGGAGGAGTATGCAGAGAAATTGGAGGCTCAATATTGTTGGTAGGAATAAAAAATGATCAAAAACACGTCAGAGGTTCCTCAAACAACTAAACATAGAATCTCTATATGACCAAGCAGTTCTACTCCTAGAAATATAACCAGAAAATCTCCAAACAGATCCTACATGTTCCTAACAACATTATTCAAAAGATAGAAACCATCTTTGGATAGAAAGAAACAGCCCAGGTTCGATTCACAACACCCACATGGGTGATCACAACCATCTATAACTCCAGTTCCAGGGATCTGATGCCTTCTTCTGGCCTCTAAGGGCTCCAAGCATGCACATGCATAAACATAAAAACAGGCAAAACACCCACACATAATAAAAATAAAGACACTTTTTAAATAGTTAATTTTATATTTTATGATTTTAGTTGAATTTTTTTTTTTTTTTGATAAGCCAGGTTTTGTAGATAGTTCACATTAAGTAACCAGAAAGGAGGTCTCTAACAATGACGGTTCACCTTTTGTTCACATCAAGTGGACTCCATTTTGTTTTGAAGATTTGAAAACAAAACTAGATGCAGCTTCCAATCCTAAACAAAACAAAACGAATCAGAGTTAAAGTGATTTAGTTGGGCTTTTCCTCAAGTGTTTTAAAGCATATTTGAGGTTTTTAATAGTGAAAGGAAACCATATTAAACACAGCTGGATCATTTCTATATAATTGGCTTTCCAATCTTAATCTGGCTCTGAACTGTTTACTCCACTTTGATAATTAACCATTATCAACCTCATTAATGAAACAGAAACCACCAATCATTAATAAAAAGCTTGTCACACAGAAGTTAAACAAAGAACAAGATTTGGGCAGGCACTAGCCTCTTAGAAGCTGCTTCTACTAATTACATGAGTATTTTCGTTATTTTGTTGTTGTTTTCTGGAAACCCACAATGTTTCTTTTGGCATAGCTGTCCAGTAGTCTGTCTGAGTTCTTTTATACAGGAATAATAATTTAACAGAGCTTTTTCATTTTTTTTATTTTATTTATTTTTTATTTTTTATTTTTTTGCTTTTTCGAGACAGGGTTTCTCTGTGTAGCTTTGCGCCTTTCCTGGATCTCGCTCTGTAGACCAGGCTGGCCTCGAACTCACAAAGATCCGCCTGCCTCTGCCTCCCGAGTGCTGGGATTAAAGGCGTGCGCCACCACTGCCCGGCTTAACAGAGCTTTTTTTTTTGTTTTTGTTTTTGTTTGTTTTTTTTGTTTTTTTGAGACAGGGTTTCTCTGTGTAGCTTTGCGCCTTTCCTGGAACTCACTTGGTAGCCCAGGCTGGCCTCGAACTCACAGAGATCCACTTGCCTCTGCCTCCCGAGTGCTGGGATTAAAGGCATGTGCCACCACCGACCGGCTTAACAGAGCTTTTTTATGCAATATGTGAAATGCTACTTATCTACATATGTGAATAACAAAAATGGGATTCCTTACTTAATCAAGTCACTCTGGAGACCTTGTTTTCTATGTAGTTAATTTCCAATTAAAGTGAAAGGAAGCATAAAA
Source organism: Peromyscus eremicus (assembly GCF_949786415.1). NCBI lineage: Eukaryota > Metazoa > Chordata > Mammalia > Rodentia > Cricetidae > Peromyscus > Peromyscus eremicus. The sequence continues at coordinate 76,357,208 of NC_081421.1, forward strand.
GATATATTTCTTAGTTCTAAGATGCATTTCTAGGATAAAAATAGAAGGACACATTTCTCATGAGATAGCACAGCAAAATTATAATGTATATACTAGAAAACAAGTTATAATTTCCAGTTATAAAATTTTGTTTGCTTTAGCTGGGCAGTAGTGATGCAAAACTTTAATCCCAGCACTCAGGAGACGGAGGCAGGAGGATCTCTGTGAGTTTGAGGTCAGCCTGGTCTACAAAGTGAGTTCCAGGACAGCCAGAGCTACACAGAGAAAGCCTGTCTTGAAAAACTAAAAGCAACAAACAAAAAAATTGTTTGCTTGGATTTAATGAGACTGTCACAAAGTCTTAAGTAATTAGTAAGAAGATAAACTTCACTACTGTGATTGTTTTTCTCCAAAGTTTAATATTTTGTAAGGTTAAGGCATCAGTATTTTAAGATAAGGGAAAATATTGCAATGCAGCTCGGAACACATGGAATAATAAGGAGATGCAAGCTCTGTCTGCATATGGCAGTAGGGACTGATCGCCAGCTGAGTGTGACTCTTGAGCTGCTTTTTTAGTTCATTGTCACAGTTGGCTGGTTTAAGGGACCAATCTGTAACTAGAGAGAAAGAAAAAGCCATGAGATGGTTCAGCAGGTAAGGACACTTTGCTGCCAAGCCCGAACCAACTCCTGCAAGTTATCTTCTGTGCTCCACATACAACACACACTGTGACGTGCAGATGAGTGCATGCACACATACACACACACACACACACACACACACACACACACACACAAATAAATGTTATTTTTTAAATTTAAAAAGAAGAGAGAGATAAGCTCCAATATGTGGTTGGAGACCAAATCCATGCTCTTTTCATTATTATTCCATCAGTCTCTATCTTCTTCAATGACTGACTAAATTTCCAAGTTCCACAGGGCCTGCCTCAATGTGAGCTCAAGGCTGTAAAAAGGAATAGATGGGTACCAGGCTTTTTCTCTTGGGCCACCAATCAGCTCCCAAATCATGACATGGAGACTTAATATTAGTTACAATTGCTCGGCCTTATCTTATACTCATTTCTTGTTAGCTCTTATAACTTAACCTGTTTCTCTTCATCTACATTTTCCCTTGGGACTTTTTACCTTTCTTTTCTTCTGTATGTCCTACCTCATCTAGCTGGCTGGTAGCTGCCTGGCTGGCTGGCAGGCCCCAGGCGTTTCTCTTTCTCCCTTGTTCTCTTCTCCTCCTTCCCTCTTGAGCCTAAATTTCTCCTCCTATTTATTCTCTCTGCCCACCAGCTCCTCCTTGCTGTGGAATAATCCTCTTGTACACTGTGAAGATATGTCACTCGAATTGGTTTAATAAAATGCTGATTGGCTGATAGCTGGGCAGGAAGTTAGGCAGGAAAGCCAAACTGAGAATGATGGGAAGAAGGAGGACAGAGTCAGAGAGTCGCCAGCCAGATGCAGAGGAAGCAAGATGAGAATGTAGTGCTGAGAAAAGGTACCAAGCCACGTGGCTAAACATAGATAAGAATTATGGGTTAATTTAAATATAAGAGCTAGTTAGGCCAGGCGGTGGTGGCGCATGCCTTTAATCCCAGCACTCGGGAGGCAGAGCCAGGTGGATCTCTGTGAGTTCAAGGCCAGCCTGATCTACAGAGTGAGTTCCAGGATAGCCAGGGCTGTTTCACAGAGAAACCCTGTCTTGGGGGGGGGGGGGGAGAACTAGTTAGTAATAAGCTTGAGCTACTAGCCAAGTATTTATAAGTAATATTCTGCCTCCAAGTCAATTATATGGGAAGCGGCTGCTGGGTATTTGGGAGTTGCTTGTGGGACAGAAATGTCTGCCTACACCTCCTATCCCTCTCCTGCCTAGCTATTGGCTATTTAGCTTTTTATTAGACCAATCACGTACCTTAGGCAGTCAACGTGAAACAGCAACACACCTTTACATCATTAACAAAGGCAGCAGAAACAAATGTAACACATCTTCACCTCGTTAAAGCAGCATTCCACAACATAGATGCATGAATGAGGAAGGATAAATAGCCACTGTGACAACCAGCTGAACTGTCTCTGGCACCATAGATGCAACACTCAGTTAAGGACTTTATAACCTAGACCTTCCATTTAGAACTCAAGGTCTATTTATTCTAGTTTTATAGGAGCACAACTGAACACTAGCAGTTGGCAATTTGTTTATGCAATTGTTTCAGTTTACATTTGCCTAAACTTATGGATTATGTATATTTTATAAAAGGGAAACTATCTTTATTTCCCTGGCACTTACCACAGCAACTTATGTATAAACAATAGTCAATAAATACTTGTTGAATCCAAATATTTTCCTCTTTTTTAATTTTTCATTTTATTTGTTATTTTTGTCTGAGTATGAGTGCATGCATGCCACAACACGCGCCTCTTTGCCAGACGATAACTTCGGAGAATCCATTCTCTTTTCATCACGAGGTACAGGAATCAAACTCAGGTTCTCAGGGTGCTTGAGAACCACTGTTACCTGTAGAGCCATCTCACCAGCCTCTTCCTCTTCATTTTCTTTTTCTTTTTCTTAAAATTTACTCATGTACACTCTATACAGTGTTTTGCCTGCATGTATGCCTGTGGGCCAGAAGAAGGCACCAGATCTCATTATACATGGTTGTGAGCCACCATGTGGTTGCTAGGAATTGAACTCAGGACCTCTGGAAGAGCAGTTAGTGCTCTTAACCTCTGAGCCATCTCTCCAGCCCCTCTTCATTTTCATGTTGTTTCTATTACATTATGTAATACAGACTTTTCAGAATAATCGATGGAAAATGTCAAGGACATTTCTACCTGTTGATAACTACTTTGCCCAAAGTTGCTTACCAAAAGCAGCTTGGGGAGGAAAGGGTTTATTTGGCTTACATATCCCAATTCCAGTCCACATTGAGGAAACTCAAGGCAGAGACTGAAAAATTGTGAGAATCAGGAGGCAAGAACTGAAGCAGAGACCATTGAGGGGTACTGCTCAGTCAGTGGCTTGCTTTTTATAAGCCAGGACTACCTGGCCAGTGATGACACCATTCAATGTGGTCTGGACCCTCTCACATCAATCATTAACAACAACTAAAAAACTGCCCCCATTTACTTGCCTACAGTCCAATCTGATGGAGGCATTTTCTCAATTGAGGGTCCCTCTTCCCTGATGACTCACAAACCCTAACCAACACATAACATTTTTTCTAAATGTTAATGGCTGTTTTGTTAGATTTATGTTAAGTGGAATGTTGCTGTTGTTATTGGGGGAAAGTGGCTTTCATAGTACTAGAGATCCAATCCAGGGCCTCAAACATGCTAGGCAAGTGCTCTAATATCAAGCTTTGTCCCTACCCCCAGCAACTGTCTTATTTTTCAAAATGACTCAAAAAACTATGGCTTCTAATTAACACTAGATGACATTTTAATGAAGTTGCTCTAGTGGTCTTTTATATATACATTCTAAACATATCAATAAAATCATCATGAAGGCTGGAATTATGATCTGAACTCAGATCCCCAGTATTCAATGAAGCCAGTATGGTGGTACCTATATGGTGGCCAAACAATTTAGCCAATCCGTGAGCTCTGGGGCCAGTAACAGACACTGCACCAAAGAATGAGGTTGGAGGTAGAGTAAGCAGGAGGCTCACTGGGTAAAACACTTGGTCTTGTAAGCCTCACAGCTTGGTGTGTGTTCCCTGAACCTAGATAAAGATGGCAGAAAAGAACAGACCTCACAAAGCTGTCCTCTGACCTCCTCACATACATGGTGGCATGCTCCACACAGCATAAACACACATCATGCATACACAATAATAATAATTTAAAAAATGGAGAGTGTTGCAAGATAGCCTAACCCACTTCTGGCCTACACACACACACACACACACACACACATACACACACACACACACACACACACACACACACACACACACGCCTTCACACAAAAGGGTTTTAGAGGTTTTTTGTTATGTGGATAAGTGTTTTGCCTGTGTGTGTGTGTGTGTGTGTGTGTGTGTGTGTGTGTATATACACACCACATACCTGCCTGTTGACTGTAGGAGTCGGAAGAAGGCATCAAATCCCCCAGGAACTGTAGTTATGGATGGTTGTGAGCCACCATGTTAGTGCTGGGAATTTAACCAGGTTCCTCTGCGTGAGCAGTACATTCACTTAATCACGGAGCCATTGTTACAACCTCCACAAAAAAAAAAAAAAAAAAAAGTATTTTAACAATCACTATGTAGAAATTAATTTCAAGGACAATAAATTTTCTAATGTAACCTCAGCACAATTTTTCCATCTAGAGAATTAGGAAAATGAATACTGACTAACACCTTTTTCATAATAGCAGTCAAAAGTATACAGGCATTTAACAGGGCTGGAGCAATGGCTCAGCCATCAAGAACACTTGCTGCTCTTACAGAGTACTGGGGTTCAGTTCCCCATATCCACCCGGCATCTAACAGCCGTCTGTGACTTCAGGTCCAGGGGATCCAACACTCCCTTCTGATCTCCACAGGCACAGGCATGCACACACACACACACACACACACACACACACACACACACACACACGTAAAACATACATATGAAAACTAAAACTAAAATAGAAAAATCAGAGCACATATTAAGAGAACTCACAAAAAAAGAAAAAAAAAGCCACTGGATGAAATGGCCAAATATAAACTGCCTTTGTGTGAATTAAAGAGCTGAACAGTATCGATGAAAATTTGAGTCCCTTATATTTTACTTAGAAATCTCATCTTTGTTTTTAGACTGTCAGACATTTTGTGTATTTTATAAAAAGCCGACTAAATACTGTCATTTAATGGCACTCCGTAGTCAATCGTGTGTTTGGCACAATGGCGCAGAAAGGCACGTGGTTCCTGGTTGGGGCAGCTTCTCTCTTTCCCTTTGTGTCCGCACAGCTGGGAGCTTCCCTCTGAGGGCTCTGACAGTTTGCTTTGTGTAACGGGCACGGATGGATCAGCTTAGGCTCTGAGTCTAAGGGGAAAGTATTCACATTTTGAATGCAGTGTTTATAACTACAAGGCACTTTTATTTATACTAATGCCAGAGTCTGAATGGGCATTTCAAAATTATCCATGGGGGCGAATGTTTGCCTTTACTATTCCTTTTTTTTTAACTAAATCAACGGATCCTCTCTTAGGAGCTCTTCTGGTTCCTGCCACAGTGAGTATGAATCACTCTGACGAGACGCAGGCATGCTGCTAATAGTTATTAAAAGCATTAAAGCATTAACCTTTAGCAACCTCATTTTTCACTTGGTACACACATTTAAGTATTTTTATCAGGCTGAAGCTAAACACTAAGAATTCAAGTTAAAAAATGATCCGTTCTCTTTAGTCTAATAGAAAAACATATGATAAAAAGTGAAGGCATTGGAAGAACGAGGCAGTGTAAATAGTTGTTTTAGGGTCAATTAACATAAATCTATTCCCTTGTGACTGTGGAAATGAAAATGCCAGAGAGGAACTGACTTAGAAAATCCACAACAATTATTTGATATTCAGAATTTAAGATTAAAGAATTGTGGATATCAGGAATTTCTTTGTTATATATTGAATATGAACACCAGATTAAAATTTTTCAGATCACAATATTTAGAATAGAAAGCCCCTATGAAAAACATAGCTCAGTAGAGAACACGCGGCCATTCACAGAATTTCTCAACAGTAACTTCTCAACGACAGATATCAAGGTCAGTCCCAAAGCCCTTCCCACTTGACAATAAACAAGGACTTCTATTGGTTACTAAAGGAATGCCAAAAATAAACAAAACATAATCCCTTTCAGGGTGAAAAGTAAAACATGTATACATATATACTACACAGGGTAGAGTGATAACCACTGTATAAACAAAGAATCATAAGGACTGAGCAAAAGAAGAAATAATTTGTATTTCCCACAACAAACGTTTATCGTTGACATTATTCATTTTATCTACTCAGCATCAGAGCTTTTGACTATTTCCATAAACTTTCTCTACCTGTTATTCTTATACAGTATGGCCCTACTTTCACTATAGAATTTTAACTATCCTCCCTTCCAGCTGAAAGACAAGCCTATGAGTTAAGTTCAACTGATCAGACATTAATTTCATAACCATCCTAGTAAAAATATAATTATAAATGAAATAAGTATTCTAAAAAGCACAATTTAGAACAGTATGAAATGAAGGAATTAGTCACAACTGAGGTTGTTCTAGTTTTGTTTCATGTTACTGTGATAAAATACCCTGACAAGAGCAACATGGGGGAATGTTTGTTTTAGCTCACAATTGTGGACCACAGCCCATCCTAACAGGGATGTCAAAGCAGCAGGACCTTGGAAGCAGCTAGTCACACCACAGTCAAGAGCAGAGAGACAATAAACACACACATTGGCTAGTGTTCAGTTCACTGTTTTCTCTGCTCTTTTTTTTATTTTTAAATTTTGTGTGTATGTGTGTTTTGTTTGCATGCATATCTGTATGCCTATATACCACCTGTGTGCCTGGTGCCCATAGAGAGCAGAAGGCAGCATTGGGTCCCCTGGAACTGGAGTTACAGATGATTGTGAGACACCATGTGTATTCTAGGAGTTGAACCCAGGTCCTCTGCAAGAGCAGCCATTGAGGCATCTTTCCAGCCTCTACTTTCTTCACTCTTATACAGTTCAGGAGTTCCCTGGCTAGAGAATGATGCTACCCACAGTGAGTGATTCTTCCCACTGCAATTAATACAATCAAAGATAATTCCCCACAGACATGTCTGTGGGACGACTTAACTAGACCACCCTCCTTGGGACTCTCCAGATTTTTCCAGTTGGCAATTAAGACAAAGGTTACAAAAGCTTACTCTGATGAAAGAAGCTTGAATTGAGGTTCAAAAAACGAGAGATATTTGAGGTTGGGCTTTAAATGATCATAGTCATAAATAAAAGAACACATCAGGCTAGCATGCAGAAAAATATGTATCATTTCCCGAATCTATAAGACATAAGAAAACATCTGTTGGGCGTGGTGACACACACATTTAATCCCAGCTTTCAGAAGGCAGAGGCAGACAGATCTCTGTGAGTTCAAGGCCAGCCTGGTCTACTGTTGTGGAACATTAAAGATGTGTTACATTTGTTTATGCTGTAGAACGTTTGTTTAATGATGCAAAGATGTGTTGTATTCTTTTATGTTTGCTTTTGTTTAACTCTGTGAAGCTGTGTTACTTCACCTGTCTAAAACACCTGATTGGTCTAATAAAGAGCTGAATGTCCAATAGCTAGGCAGGAGAGGGATGGGTGGGGCTGGCAGGCAGAGAGAATAGACAGGAGAAATGTGGGAAGAGGAGATTGGGGAGCAAAAGGAGGAGAAAGAGAAGAGGATGCCAGGGGCCAGCCACCCAGCTACACAGCAAGCCACAGAGTAAAAAGTAGAAAAGCATATAGGATAAAGATAAAAACCCAGAGGCAAAAGACAGACAGGATAATGTAAGAAAAGCTGGCTAGAAATAAGCCAGGCTAAGGTTGAGCATCATAAGAAAGAATAAGACTTCGTGTGATTTATTTGGGAGCTAGGTGGCAGGCCCCAAAGAGCCAAAAGAGTTAAAAATAATAATAATAATAATAATAATAATAATAATAATAATAATAATAAACAACTACAGTCTTTGGTCCTCAGCTCTGAAAAAAAAAAACCCTACAGTCTACAGAGTGAGTTCCAGAACAGAACAGCCGGGGCAACATGTGGGCAGGAACAACAGTCTCTTCTTGATACTTCAAAGAGAAATCAGAGAGAGAGAGAGAGAGAGAGAGAGAGAGAGAGAGAGAGAGAGAGAGAGAGAATATTTGAAGAACTTAGAAAGCCAAGATTCACAAAAGAAAGGATGCTCTTAAGGGAAGAGTGCACAGTGATCTCCAACCTGGTACCAACCCTGGCTTTTTTTTTTTTTTTTTTTTTTGGTTTTTCGAGACAGGGTTTCTCTGTGTAGCTTTGCGCTTTTCCTGGAACTCACTTGGTAGCCCAGGCTGGCCTCGAACTCACAGAGATCCGCCTGGCTCTGCCTCCCGAGTGCTGGGATTAAAGGCGTGCGCCACCACCGCCCGGCCAACCCTGGCTTTTTACATGTGCCGAAAACACAGAAAATAGCCAATGACTAGCCAGTATAGCTATGATGTGGTGGGGGGAGGAGGAGGAGGAGAGGAGGAGGAGGAGGGTAATGATGATAGAAGATACTTTGGGAGACAGAAAGATGCCTCAACAGTTAAGACCACTTGCTGCTGTTTCAGAGGACTTGGATTCATTCCCTAGCACCATATAGCAGCTCACAACTGCAGGTAACTTTAGTTCCAGGGGGATCTGGTGCCCTCTTCTGGCTCTGATGGTACTTCATGCCCAGGGTGTACTTACATGCATACAGACGGAACACTCATATAAAAAAAAAATTTTAAATTGAAAAAACAAAAAGCTAGAAATGGTGGCAGACGCCTCTAATCCCAGCACTTGGGAGGCAGAAGCAGGTGGATCTCTGTGAGTTTGAGACCAGCCTGGTCTACAAAGTGAGTTCCAGGACAGCCAGGGCTACACAGAGAAAATAATAATAATAATAATAATAACAAAATGTGCTTTGGGTTGATATACTCAATTTAACTTTTGATACTACTTTTCTATTTTTAAATTTTATTACTTTTTAAATTTATTTTTAGTTCAAACACGTTAAGGAACACATATGCCACGAAGTACATGCTGAGGTTAGAGGACAGCTTGCCGACAGTTCTCTCCATTTATGGATCTCAGGGTTGAATTTAGGCTGTGAGGCTGAGCAGCAATAACCTGTACCCTCTGAGACATCTCACCAGCCCTACTTTTATTCTATTTAATAAAGATGACACATTAAGTCAAATCCACAAGAAAATCCCTCCTCTACTTTTTAAAGGGGGGGAAAAAGATACCCCCCCCAAAAAAAAGATACCCAAAATGCTCACATTGTGTAGGAGTCACTTGACATTCCTTAACCTTTACTAAGAATACTGACAATCTTGAAACCTTGCAGAAACCTTGGCAACAGTCCAGAAGTGGAATCTCACTACACAGCCACTGATGAGCCGCATGGGAATAGCAAAACTGAAGTTGTAACCCTGCTAGTATGCCCCACGTATGCATAAACTAATCACGAATTTTAAATGTTATTTATTTAAAGAAAGAGAGAGGGAGGGAGAGTTAGTTCAGGTGCCTGTGTGGAGGTCAGAGGAAAACTCCTGGGCATGGTGCTCTCCTACCGACTTGTAGGAGCCAGGAGTCAAATTCAGGTTGTGAGCCTGTGTGCAAGAATCTCTAACTGCTGAGCAATCTCACTCATCTTATTTTTTATCATTTATTTATTTATGGGGGTTTGGGGACAGAGGACAACTTATCAGTGCACCCTGGGGATAGAACTCAGGCAAGCACCTCTACCCACTGAGCCCTCTTGCTGACCCCAAAAGGTTTTATACAGGAAAAAAAGTAAGCAAATAAACTTATCCAATTCAATTTTCCAATTTATTAAAAGTTGAATTTGTTCTGTTCATGGAAATTGCTGTTTATATTGGGTTTTATTTTTGGTTTTGTTGTTTTATTTGAGACAGGGTTTCTCTGTGTAGCTTTGGTTGTCCTGGAACTCACTCTGTAGCCCAGTCTGGCCTCAAATTCACAGAGATCTGCATGCCTCTGCATCCCCAGTGTTGGGATTAACCGTGTGTGTCATCATGGCCCATCTGTTTGTTCATATTTTATAGTAAATTAAAAATTTAGTGTACCACTGGCTTTTGTCCCCACTGACTCCCACAAGTCCCCTGTCTTCTACACTCATATTTATGGCCATCCCAAGACAACAAAAACCAATGAAAGATGATCTGGAGAGTTATAGTTCTTGGGTGTGTTCTACTAGATAAGCGAATTGCCACCTCAGTTGTGTTTCATTACATCCCTGGGTATCACATTCCTAAGTCCACTGCCACCTGGGAAGTGTACTCTTCGGTGTTTTTGCATAGAGTCTCAGAGTTCTACAATCCTCACAATCTAATCTTAAAGCATTCACAGCATCCCAAAACATAGCTTCAATTTGAGACCCAAAGTACGTGTGTGTGTGTGTGTGTGTGTGTGTGTGTGTGTGCCAAGTCATTGAGGCAAGGTGAAAGACCCAACAGGTACAATCAAAAATAGAAATATAGTGCCAAATATGTAAGAAACCAATCAACTAGCCTGTCCACAAGTTTGATATCATATATACATTGAGCCGGTATCAAGGGAGGTCCCTCACTCCTCACCTTCAGACATCTACTGTTCGCAAACTGAAAACCTGTTCCCATCTCAGCCCTTTCAAATGTCCTAACCTATGCTTGTATGCCTTAGTTAAGGTTATTTGGGCTACTAGCATGACCTTCAAGTGTCCCCCAACTTCTCCAGAAATGAGGGGATCTTTATCCCTTAATATCCAGCTCACATAATCTAAGCTCTCATTCTGTATGACTTCAAGGGAGCTGTCCACTCAAGTATTTCTAAGAATCCTGGGAAATGCTCCCTACAAAACGTATACAAATGCATCCTAGTCTTTGTTGCAAACTTATTCCAGGCTATTATTGTTTCTCCAAAGTTCTCTTCCTTCTGTATGAAAATTATTCCATTTTCCCAGAGGCAATCTGTTAACACATTTTTACAAGTGTAAAATTTTTACAATAGGCACCTCCCCAAATCCCAAAATACAGCTAACATCATGTTTCACGTTTATAAATTTCATTGCTGAACTCGAGATAAAAGAGACTGTAGCATGGTGCGGGGGGGGGGGGGTAATGATTCTTAGGAACAAAACATTACTATTATTCTATTGCCCTAGAATTCTGTCTGTATTTTACCCAAGAACTCCCTGACAGCCAGCCATCTTACTCATTCAACAGTCAGCCACGGTGTTGTAGAATGGCAGACTCCTTCCCAAAGAGGCTTCTCAGCATTGCATTAAGGAAAGCTTTCCCATTTGTGTGTGTGAGAGAGACTATGCCTGTTTGTATACACAGGTGCAGTTGTGTATGTGGAGGTCTGAGGACAGCCTCAGGTGCCATTCCTCAGCCACTGTTCAGCTTTTAAAGGAAGGAGAAGGAAGGGAGGGAAGAAGAGAGGAGAGGGGGGAGGAGAGGAGGAAGGGAAGAAGGGGTGGGAAGGAAGAGGAAGGGCACAGAGGAAGGAAGGGAGGAGGGAGGAAGTGAGAGGTTCCAGTGTATTTTACCACTTGTTGGGGGGGAGCGTTTGTTTTATCAGTTTGTTGAAATCCCATTACAAACCACATCAATCAAAACCAGAAGAAAAGGAGAACTGAGACCGGAACAGCTGTAACATCATGAAGAACCAGGATGTGGCACCAAGCCGACTTCTGCTGCTCCACCCAAGGAAGGCTGTGGCTAAACCAGAGGTTACCACGAATCCAGCACTGCGCAGGCGCCGACCGGGCTGCCAAGGCGCCTTTAAAGCGTGCCCGGAAGTGACGCGAATCGCGCTGATCCCAGACTGGGGAAGGGCTGAGCGAATCGCTGAGGCCAGCGGGCCGGGCGGGCGTCCTCGGCCGCTATGAGCTGCACGATCGAGAAGATCCTGACGGACGCCAAGACGCTGCTGGAGCGGCTGCGCGAGCACGATGCGGCGGCCGAGTCGCTGGTGGACCAGTCGGCCGCGCTGCACCGGCGGGTGGCGGCGATGCGGGAAGCGGGCGCCGTGCTGCCCGAGCAGGTCGGGCCGGGCCGGGCCGCGCCCTGGGGTGGGTGCGACGGGGAGCGGGCGGGTGGGGTAGCCGCCTGATTTATCCTGGTCCGGAGGGCAGAGCGGGCGTGAGAACTTCCTCTGTGATGGGTGGGACTGCTGCCGCCTCAGCAGCACCTGCCTGTGTTTGCAGCGGCTTAATCTGCCTGTCTGTCTGTCCAGTATCAAGAGGATGCATCCGACGTGAAGGACATGTCTAAATATAAACCTCACATTCTGCTGTCTCAAGAGAATACCCAGATTAGAGACTTGCAGCAAGAAAACAGAGGTTAGTCAGGCCTCTGTGTGTGTGTGTGTGTGTGTGTGCGCGCGCGCAGGATTTTTTTTTCCGTGTCTGGTAATAATTTGGACATTCACAAGAGTGTACATCTCTTATCTATATCTAGGGTCAGTGCTTAAGAAGGTCATATGATAACAGTAAAATCTATTAGATTACTCTTTTTTAAGTCTTCTGAGTGATGACTTTGAAAGTTGTTTAGTAGAGCTGAGTTGTTAGATGGCTGGGGGCGGGGCACATACCAGATGGAGGCGTATATACCTAAGTTCAGAGTCTATAAATGTAATATTTTTAATATTAATTAAAGTGAACACTAAAGATCGAGGTGGTTTTTCGTTTTTATTTTTGTTTTATGTTCCTGTGCAAGATGGACGGCTAGAACTTTGTCTCCAAAATATACATTCTTAGGGTTGGTAATGACTACAGTATGGCAGTTGTCTTACAGAGACCTTTTTACATCTTCCATTCCATTTTATTCCCCTGTCGTCGTTTTGAGATCGACAACCCAGATATTTACACAACGCAGTTAAGATACAGGTTCACATTCGCCAACAAGATGCCCCAGCAGGTAATGGCACTAGCCAGAAGGCCTGAAGAGCCAAGCCTGAGAACCTGAGTTCCATTCCAAGGACCCACATGGTGGAAGGAGAGAATTGACTCCTGGAAGTTGTTCTCTGACCTCACATGTACACTGTGGTGTTCGCACTCAAATCAACAAAATACATTTTTTTTAATGCGCTCATTTTGCTTCTAAGTCTTAAACAAGTAAATTAGAAAACTGAATTCAAATCTGTGTCTTGTGATTACATATCCCATGTTACTTCTACAAAACTACTGTCTAGAAAGTTGTTTTTCAGGTAGACTTTACTCACTTTTGTGGGGTTAAATATCGATTCCCAGCTTTGGATTCACAATATCCCATGGAGTATCAGAAAGCCCCAGCTGTTAGGAGGTTTGCCTTGGGACCTGTTACAGACATCATTGCCCAGATGTTTGCTTTTTTGTTAGAGCTGTGGGTTTCCTTGGAGGAGCACCAGGATGCTTTGGAACTCATCATGAGCAAGTACCGGAAACAGATGTTACAGTTAATGGTTGCTAAAAAGGCAGTGGATACCGAACCAGTCCTGAAAGCTCACCAGTCTCACTCTGCAGTAAGGAAACACCGATAAATAAATTCTAAAGAAACCATACTGGAATCTTGAGGTTGTTGTTTTGTTTGCAGAAAAGCATGTTCCTCTTTCATGGTTTTCATGTTCACTCTGTATCTGACAGAGGCTTTGCGAAGATACGAATAAAAGAAGGGGATCAGGGGGCCGGGCGGTGGTGGCGCACGCCTTTAATCCCAGCACTCGGGAGGCAGAGCCAGGCGGATCTCTGTGAGTTCGAGGCCAGCCTGGACTACCAAGTGAGTCCCAGGAAAGGCGCAAAGCTACACAGAGAAACCCTGTCTCGAAAAAAAAAAAAAAGAAGGGGATCAGGGACTCCCCACATCTTTTGAGTGGTACCACCTCCCTCACCAAGATCTCTTTTTCAATCTGAGACAGGATGAGTTAGAGTTCTAGGCTAACCTGGGCTACATAGCAAGCTAGATAGCAAGCATGATGGCAGCTAGTGTTGAAAGCTTTCGGTGAATGCTTGGCTGATTATTACTTGTGTATTCTACTAAGCTGTAAGTTTTGTACTTACGGGGGCATGAGTTCAGTTTTATCTATGTCCTCCACATAGCAAGCCGTCACTAACTGCACTAAATGACTCACATTCTGTTACTGGGGATGTGGGGGCAGCCTTGTTTATTTTATGGCGGTTCTTACGTTTTAACTACTGTTTAATTTGGAAAACCAGTAGCTATTTTTCAGTTTGTAAGGTGCTTCCTTGTTATATATCTGCACATATTATGTATTCTAATCTACAGTTCTTAAATTGGAAGCTACTATTTACTACAGTGAAAGATGTTTCATCTTTCATTGGATGCATTTTACTGACTTACAAGTTTTAGGGAACTGGAATATTTTAAATATCTAAATATTTGAGTTATTATCTGTTTTGTTTTGGGTTTTTTTTTTTTTTTTTTTTTGAAGCTAGGTACCAAGGACAGAATTAGAGGTGTGTGCTACCACACTTGACACCTGGATATCAAATGCTCTTTTGAAAAGTGGAAATTATTTGAATTACCACAGATTTATATTATTATGGCTGAAAACATAGGGTAATTGAAGTGTAACTTCTGTAGCATGTACTAAATGAACCCCTCCCAGTTTATTTCTGCAAGGTTTTTAATAGACTTAAAATTCATAATGCACATGCTTTTTGTGGTCTTCATAACTAAAAACTATTTTTTTTTCCGTCTTATTTTCACAGGAAATTGAAAGTCAGATTGATAGAATCTGTGAAATGGGAGAAGTGATGAGGAAAGCCGTTCAGGTGGATGATAATCAGTTTTGTAAGATTCAGGAAAAACTAGCTCAACTAGAGGTAAGGTGGTTGATGTTTCAAGTTCATCCCCTTTTTCGCTTTCATTTATTTTGTTACGTTCACCGTTTTTCTAACAGTTTTATAGGATCTCAGAATATGTCATCGCTATACTGTCACTACAGTGTATTAATATTTTCCTTTTTACAAGAATGTCTCTAAAAAAAGGGGGGGGGGGTCTGAGAATGTGGCCTGAACTGGCCTAAAACTAAAAATCATCCTGCATGAACCTCCTGTGTTGCCTCAGTAGTGTTATGCTAACAATAGTACTAGCAGTATTGATGTTCTCTGTGGTTCCACGTGGTGGTTCACAACCATCATAACTCCAGGTCCAGGAACCCCATGCCCTCTTCTGGCTCTCAGATGGTGCAAATACATAGGTGCAAGCAACACACACATACACATAGTGAAAAGACTCCTCCAGAGTGCCGAGAGGCAGTGAATATGGTGGAGGACTTGTTGATCATGCTGTTCAACCTTTTAGTGAAGCTAGAAATGCTCTAGTTTATCAGTGTGTCCTGTAAAGAGCTGGACACGGTTGCACACACCTGAAATCCCAGCACTTAGGAGATAGAAAGAAACAGAAGAATCAAGAGTTCCAATTCAGCCTCCACTACATCAGACACTATCTCAAAATAGAATTTTCGACAGACATGGTAAAGATGGAGTGTAAGGTGTCATATCTAGATAGAAATCAAAGGAAGTGATAGGTGTCAAGTACCAAAAGTACTAGTTGAATTATGAACCAGAGAGATGGCTCAATATTTAAGAGCACCTGTTGCTCTTACAAAGGACCTAGATTCGATTCCAAGCACCCACATGGTGGCAACCCACAACTTACGTAACTGCACCCAGAGAGCATCCAGTGTCCCCTTCTGACCTAGGGTACCAGGCATTCACATGGTGCCCAGACCTACATGCAGGCAAAATACTCATACACATAAAATAATAAAATAAATCTAAAAAGAAAAAAATTAATCATTTAAGGTCCAGGTATGGTGGTACATGCCTCTTATCTCAGTACTCAGGAGGCAGAGATAGGTACATATTTGTGAGTTTAAGGCCAGCCTGATCTGTGTATCAAATTGTAGGCCAGCAAAGTCCACTTAGTGAAGCCAGGCAGTGGTGGCACATGCCTTTAATCCCAGCACTCAAAAGGCAGAGCCAGGCGGATCTCTGAGTTCAAGGCCAGCCTGGTCTACAGAGCAAGATACAGGACAGGCACCAAAACTACACAGAGAAACTCAGAAAACAAAAAAACAAAAAAACAAAAAAAAAAAGTCTACTTAGTGAGACTCTGTCTCAAAAATATTTTTTTCTTTGGGGGCGCGGAGTTGAGACAGGGTTTCTCTGTGTAGCTTTGGTGCCTATCCTGGAACTCCCTCTGGAGCCCAGGCTGGCCTCGAACTCACAGAGATCCACTGCCTCTGCCTCCCGAGTGCTGGGATTAAAGGTGTGCGCCACCACTGCCCGGCCTCAAAAATATTTTTTAATCATTTAAAACTTTAAAAATATTTTTCTTCTTTCTGGCCCCAAATAATATGGTCTGATACATTTTAACAGTTAAAACACAGGAAATATCTTCTTTCCCCAGCTTGAAAATAAGGAACTTCGAGAATTATTGTCCATCAGCAGTGAGTCTCTTCAGGTTGGAAAGGAAAATTCTGTGGATCCTGCTTCCCAGCCCATCAAATAACTGAACTTCTGAACGCTGGCTGCAGACGCCCGTCATGGAGAGAAGTGGCTACCTCTCCATAAGACGCGTCCATTCAAGTGTCTTGCCACAGACTTGAGTTAGTGTCGATTAGAGGTATGAGATGGCAGTTCAGAATTGCCACTTGCCATTCATTGTCCACAAAACAGTTTGGGGTGTATTAGTAAAAATAGACACGCCTCACCATTCCTTTGTCAGAGACTAAGTTCAGTTTTTACCCTGGGACCTGAATTTATAGAAACTGTTTTCAGTTCATTTTTGTTTTTCACATCTCTGAAACTCCGAACATTTTATTATAAACCAGTGATTTTATTTTATATAGGATTATAAAATTGACTTCTAAGAATTTTTAAGAGGTTGAACTTTTTAAAGGTACATGTTTGGTGTAAACCTGGATTTTTTTTTTTTTCCACTTGCAAAAGTAACGTGATTCACAGAAGCAGAGCCTCTGAGTTCCGTCACTCATCTGTGGAGTTTGGATTCTCTCTGGTGCTAGGAGTTGACACTTCGTGGTCAGGTGTCTTTTCTCTTAATTGAGAGGATCTATTACTAGTCCCCGGGCAGTATACTTGACACCAGGTCACCTGGGTTTGGGTTGTTCTCCTCCCCACAGGGATCACATAGTCATTCAGAGAGTGCCCAGGAACTTGGACCAGCCCCATCAGGTACAGTCCCACATGAGCACTTGATTTAAATGCCACTTGATTTAAAAGCTTTTATTTATTTGATTAAGCAATCAGCTTGCCTTTTGTTTGACTAGGGAATATCCAGCTTAGGTAGTTGGCCGACTACGAAGAATGTGTCTTGATTTCCCCACATCATAGTTCGTGGACACCGTGCCCCACTATTTGATGGGTACATCGCTGTGATGGTGAAGGATGGCACTGCTTGGATGGCTTATCACCGGCAGTAGTAATCTGCTGTCTGAGATCTGTTTGAGTTTTACATGGAAGCACTGTATCACCCACAGAAAGCTACTACAGTCCTGATGCCATGCAGGCGATTGAGAACAAACTGAGATTCAGGTGCAGGGAGGGTCTACTAGTCACCTTGTCAACCTTCCCCTGGCCTTCCTGGTTTACTCAAATTTATAAAGAATTCCTTTTACACGATTTGTTTGCCTAAAATAGCTGAAAAAAATCTTAACTCTGTCAATATTTGCCAATACTAAGTACCATACCATATGCGAAAGATGATATTAAGAAAGATCTAGTGTTTATATGTAAAGTTTCTTTTGTATGGTCCAAAGAACTAATTCGAGCTAAAGCAACAAAATCTATCCAGAACGTTCTGAGTCCATCTGATCCCATTAATACTTACAGACTTTAATTAGAGTAGTGGACAACTCCAACCGTTTGCCTTGAAGTATCCCCTAAGTGCCCAAAGTGTACCCCACAAGCCCATCGGGAGCAAGTGTCCTCTCCCCTAAGTGACAGTGTACTCCACAAGCCCATCGGGAGCAAGTGTCCTCTTCCCTAAGTGCCCAAAGTGTACTCCACAAGCCCATCAGGAGCAAGTGTACTCTCCCCTAAGTGACAAAGTGTACTCCACAAGCCCATCGGGAGCAAGTGTACTCTCCCCTAAGTGACAAAGTATACTCCACAAGCCCATCAGGAGCAAGTGTCCTCTACCACTTGTCAGCTATCACTCAAATTTCATTGAAAATGGTAGTGTTACCAGATAGTCTGTGTCAGCGATGTACACAGGAGCCCTTTATCTGCCTTATGTTCCCTCTTTCCATCTTAGCCACCAGAAGAACCTCTTCCTCTTAGTCCTGGGGATATACTGAGCTTTCAATGCCCTGTGTCATATAAATTATGCCTGGTGTTAATGCTGTGAAGGTAATATAGAGCTAGTGTATTGAATGGAGAAGGAGTGTTCTTCACTTTGTGTGAAGATATTAATGTCTCTTGCAGTAGATGGAAGAATTTAGTGTGTGAAATTTTAATATGAAATTATCTTTGCTAATAAAAACCTCTATGGGGAAGATTTGCTAATTTTACTGAGTAATGAGTCTAATTAAGAAGTGTAGAGGGGTCGGGCAGTTGTGGCACATAGCTTTAATCCCAGCACTTGGGAGGCAGAGGCAGGAAGATCTCTGTGAGTTCGAGGCCAGCCTGGTCTACAGAGCGAGTTCCAGGTCAGCCAAGGCTACACAGAGAAACCCTGTCTTGTGGGAAAAAAATAATAAGAAGAAGTGAGAGGGTTTTTTTTTTTTTTTTTTCAGATCTATAGCAACCTTGTCAAGTGACAGTTCATAAGCAATCTGCAATTAGCACAACATATTCACAGTATAACTGTACACATAGCATGTTAATAAGGTATTCATTGCACAAGTACCATATGTATAATTTATCACTGAACTCTATTTCCATGTTCCTTAAAGTGTTGTTCACTCACCTATTAAAATAGAAATTTATGGATGGAATCTGAAACTTACATTTTAATAACCATCCCAGAAAATGACATTACTAGTTGAAGAATATGTCTTAGGGCCAGTGAGATGACTCAGCAGGTAAAGGTGCTTGCCACAAAACCTGATGGCTAGAGTTCGATCCCCAGAACCCATATGGTGGAAGGCGAGAACTAACTCCTGCAAGTTATCTTCTGACCTCCCACACAAAAACAACCAAGTATGTGTACTGGTCTGTGCAAAGAGTAAGACTTCGTTAGGAGTTATATGAATTGGGGGGAAAAAAAACCAGACCTAAGACTTTAAAAAGAAAAGCATGGTAAAGGGAGTCAAGCCAGTATACATAGAGGGTTGGAGATATAACAGCTGGTGTGGTGTTGCCTGGTGTTCACAGAGCATTGGCCTTGATACTCAGCACCAGATAAACTAGGCATGGTGGCACATGCCTGTATTCCCAGAACTTGGAGGCAAAGGCAGGAAAATCAGGAATCCAAGGTCATCCTTGGCTACATAGCAAGTTCAAAACCAGCCTGGGCTACAAGAGACCCTGTCTCAAAAGACAAAACAAAATGTTGTTCATATAATTATGATGCAGTATGATAAATCTGGTATAAGTGTATATAGAACACAGAAAGGACTGTTTAAACTTGAGAATCCAACTGTTGACAGGGGTTGCTAGGAGCAGACCTAGAAAACAGCTGCAGAAGCGGTCTAGATAGTTCTGCAATGATTATACCTCATACTGTACTGAGGGCTTTTCTGCATCAGACACTGAAACAGAATCTCCATTTCAACTCTTTACAGTTCCTCACACACTAGAAGGTTCTTATTTGTCCAAGTAGAGCCAGGATTCACACCCAGGCACTCTTTGGTGCATTTCTTATTCTTTTTATTTAAATTTATTTATTTTTTATTTTATTTTATTTTTTATTTCCCGGAGCTGAGGACCGAACCCAGGGTCTTGTGCTTGCTAGGCAAACGCTCTACCACTGAGCTAAATCCCCAACCCCTTTCAGTGCGTTTCTTAAGCACCAAGTTAAGATGCCTTTAAATGCCAAATATTGTGTGGATCTCATGGATTTGGGTTGGCAAAGTCTGCTCTTATTTACAAGGGCATGAGAAACACCATAGCTTGTGTATTGGGAAATACCATGAATTCAGTTTAGTAGGGTCAACTAATAGGAATATGTTGTTGCATGTTTCCTAGAATGTTGTGCATATGATGGTCCTCGCTGTAAAGGAGAAAGGGTGCATTTCTTTACAGGGTGCCCTCTTACCCTGGTGGCTTTCGTCCTTCATGCTGTTTTCTTGTTGTTGTAGATTACTGCTGTGTCAGATGTCATGCCCATGTGGAAGGCAGGCAAAAATAGGAAGCTGCCTGCCTTGGAGATACATGGGAAAAGCAAAGGTTTCCAGAAATTATAAATGGAGTTTTCCTCTCCATATTTGCCTCACATACTAAATAGACATGTCCAGTTGTAAAGAAGGCTAGATCCACAGCCATGCCAAATAAAGTCAGTATTCTCTTAGCAAAGAGAAATAATAGAGAAAACAGCAATGCCTGATTGTTACATTTAGTTTTTCTGTAAATATACTTTTTAGCAAGTTTAAATTATTAGCTGCAGAGATACTTGAGTCACCAAGAAAATGGGCTCTCGTAGACACCTGTTATTTCTTTACTGACTGCCCAGTGTCCTAACCCCTACCTAGGCAGGGTTCCCTTGTCTACTGTGTCAGAGCTTCCTCTTTCCTAAGGAATTTGGAAGTACCAGATGTTTTCCAGCCTCCTTTGCAGCTAGGGAAGAGACAGCTGCCTTGAATTTCAAAGTTAGTAATGTGGCAAAGCAGGGAGCCACACAGAATCCTTTGAATCCATAGAACAGCAAACATGAGTTTGGAGTGCCAGCCATCGGCTCTGTGAGCTTCTGTGTCTGAGGGGAGACCCGTCTTCACTGCGAACATTTTCTGTTTCCTGGCTGCCCAAGAGATCTTGAGAAATACTGTTAATAAAGTCGTTTTTATTAAAACTGCCCTGAATTAGCTGGGTGGTGGTGGCACAAGCCGTTAATCCCAACACCTGGAAGACAGAGGGAGGCAAGCTCTGTGAGTTCAAGGCCAGCTTGGTCTACAAAGTGAGTTCCAAGACAGCCAAGGCTGTTACATGGAGAAACCTTGTCTCAAAAAAACAAAAAATAGGGCTGGAGAGATGGCTCAGAGGTTAAGAGCACCGACTGCTCTTCCAGAGGTCCTGAGTCCAATTCCCAGCGCCCACATGGTGGCTCACAACCATCTGTAATGAGATCTGACACCCTCTTCTGTATACATAATAAATAAATAAGTCTTTAAAAAAAAAAAAAGAAAAGAAAAGAAAAAGAAAAACCAAAAAATAAATAAAAAGAAAAACTAAAAAACTACCCTGAGTTGCCTGTAACTAAGAAAACAGATTAGGGACATACATTTTTAAACATCCATGCACATATAAGTTTTATCAGTACTTCATTATCTTTGTATTTAAATTTTACGTAATATTGGACATTTATAAAAGGATAACATTATCTAAATTAAGAATTAAATCACCACCAGTGCTGAGACTAATGCTTGCCTAGCATACGAAAAGCCCTGGGTCATTCACCAGGACCACAAAAGCAAAACCAGAAAATTACCAGTGCTAGCCAGGTGAGGTAGTCCACACTTTTATTCCCAGCACTCTGGCTGGAGTCAGCAGCAGGCAGATCTCTATGAGTCTGAGGCCAGCCTGGTCTACATATCAAGTTCCAGAACAGTCAGGGCTACATTGTGAGACCATGTCTCCAAAAAAAACAATATAATTTTTAAACCAATGCTTTTTCACCTGTTTATTTGAGTTCCTACTTCTCTCTACTCCTTCCCTGCTTCTTTTTTAATAGCTTTAATCATAGGCAAAAAGACCTAAAATATATGGGTATCTCTTAGGTAATCTACTCAGTTTTGTTCCTTTATGAACTTTATAGAAATGGCATCATACTGTATGTAGTCTAGAGATTGGAATTTCTTCACTCCGTGTATTTATAATATTCAGCTGTCATTTTTTTCAGTGATCTATGTTTCATTATGTAACTATAAAACATTGTTAAGAAATACTGGCCGGG